>NC_026004.2:49377374-49690246 GCF_000442705.2 Elaeis guineensis
TCTGTATGGATTCTAGTACTTACTAAGGAATTAAGATAATTCTTCGAAGGTAGAGACTATCAATTCGTATAAAATAATGGAAGAACCTTTAGACTAAAGTTCAAATCTTTAGGCTTAATAATTCATGTACATTTAAGTTTTTTTGATTTTTCTTTCAGTTATGGCTAGTAGTCTGTTGCTTCGCTCACTGTTTGATAGTGACATGCTTATAGGATTAAACTTCAATAGCTGGTATCGAAAGTTAAAAATTATTCTAGAGCATGAATGGATCCTATATATTCTTATGGATCTACCACCTGAAGTTCTCGAGCCCAATGCATGTGATGCGGTTAGAGTCACTTATCAGAAGTAGCTTAATGATTGAACCATGGTGTGGTGATAAGGACAGCAATGAACATGAATTTAATTATAAATTTGAGGATGCTCAGGTCAAAAGAAATCTTTCAAATATTGAAAAAATTATTTGGCACCTCTGAAGGTGCATCTTCAGTGGAAGGTTAGTCCTTTGAGAAAGAAAAGAAAAAGAAAGTGCAAGTGAGTCGTGCTTGAACTTTAGAGTCTGAATTGACTAAAAAGTTTAAGGTTAACTCGAGTCTGGTAGAGTACTTCTTTTAGAAAAAGCAGGGATACTGGAAGAGGAATTATCCTCCGTATCTAACATCTCTTAATCCAAACAGGCTAAGAAAGAGAAATCAGCAAATGGTTGTTGGACATTGTGCTTATATGATACCTTGTGATTTTTCTGTCTGTGATACTACTACCTCGGTATTAGATATTAAAAGTCTAATTCATATCTACAAATTGTTGCAAGGACTATAGGTTAGTAGAATGTTTGAAAATGGCAATAGGTTCCTGAACATTAGAGCTGAAAGTCATATTTTAATCCTGACTTTAAAAATTATTGAGCTTGTTTTTAATTCTAATAATATCATTTTTAGTGATTGTCACTATTGTCCATTTTGATGAATGTAATTTTTGTAGGCCTTTTGGCCAAAGATGGATTTATATTGTTAATATAGAATGATTTTTATGATATTATTATGAATGATGTCAAAATCATGTGTGGACAAACACCCTAGAATACTGTACACATTATGAATGATATCATTATGGTATTTACGAATAGTCACAGTCTGTTAGCATACTGTACATAACAAACAAACATCCTAGAGTAGATAATGTTACAGATACTGACCTTTGTCATTATAGGCTTGGTCATATAAAAAAGAATAGGATCAACAGAAGGTAATTTTCAAAGTCAGTGATTGTGAATATTGTCAACCTGTCAATCCTATCTCCTTGATAAAATGACTAAGTCATCTTTTGTTGAAAAAGATGAATGAGCCAATAATGTTCTCAGTCTAGTACATACTGATGTATTAGACCTATGGACATGAGTGCTATTAATCTGAGTTGTTTGAAATGTTCAAACAATTCCATAATGAGATAGAAAAATAAACTAGAAAGAGTATTAAAATACTTCGATTAAATCAAGGAGGAGAATACCTTTCTAGTGAGTTTTTGACATATCTAGAAGAGAATGAAATTCTCTCTTAGCAGAATTGAATATTATTAGGCATAGTTAGATCCTTGATGGGGTTTGTAAGTCTGTCAGTCTTCTTTTGGGATTAAGCTTTTAAGACTGCTTGTTATGTTCTAAACTGAGTTTTGAGTGAATCAGTTGCAAAGAATCCATATGAGATATGGACCGACGTAATCGATACTCTCTTACCTTAGGGTTTAGGAATGTCTGGCTTATGTCAAGTATTTTGTAAACTGATAAGCTTGGATCATAGTCCAATGAGTGTTATTTCATAGGATACCCCAAGAAAACTAGGGGTTATTACTTCTACCTTATTGAAGAACAAAAGTTGTTCGATATCCTTTTTGAAAAAGGAGTTCCTTAGTGAAGGAACTGATGCATCTAAGGTTAAACTTGATGAAGTTCAATTGGTAGAAGAACCGACATAATCTAGTGAACCTATAAATCAGAGTTGATTAGATGAAATCTGGAATCTATTGTAGAGGCACCGTTAAGAAGATCTGGTAGAGTACCACATCTGTTGGACAGATATTTCGATTTCTAGGTTCGGGACGTGATCTTGTTGAACCCGATGAGAACAACAAGGATCTGATCACCTACATGGATGCCATGCAGAGGTCCAATTCTGATTAGTGGCTTAGAACCATGATGTCCAAAATGAAATCTACAAAGATCAATGATGTATGGACGTTGATCCACCTGAAGGGATAAAATTCATAGGATGTAAGTGGGTCTTCAATAGGAACAAAGGCACAGATGGGAAGGTAGAGACCTATAAACCGATCTGTTTGTCAAGAGATATCGTCAATATTATAGTATGGACTATGATGAGATGTTTTCTCCTATGGCAAAGCTCTCAAAGTTGGAACATATATTTTGATGAGATCAAAACGTATGGCTTTATTGGGAACGAAGAAAAAACCTGCATATATAAATGAGCTGATGTTCCATAGTTATATTTCTTGTACTGCATGTGGATGAAATTCTCTTAATCAAGAATGACATCCCTACATTACAGAAAATAATGGTTAGACTATCATTTAATTTCTGCATGATGAATTTGGGAGAAGCATCTTACATCTTGGAGATGAAGATCTATAGGGATAGATCTTAGAGGATGCTTGGATTCTCTCAGTCGACATACATTGATATCATGCTGAAGCAGTTCAGCATAGATAGGACATATACAAGACTGGATGCAGCATACTCACTAGGGATAGTGAGTTGATACCAGTCTAATTCTTATAAAAATCATCCTTAAGTGCTTGAGAAATACTAAGGACCAATGGGTTGATCTGATAATTGGGGTTCATAGACTTGAATTTTTAGTCAGATCAGAGATGACAGTATGTACGTGTTGGGTTGCAAATTTATCCTAAATGATGGAGCTATTTGCTGGAAAAGTTTTGAGTAAAACACTGTAGCCAATCTTTTTTGTAAGGCAGAATGTATTACAGCATCTGATGCTGGCTAGGAAGCTGTGTGATAATAGAGGTTCATTGACAAGTTTGAAGTGGCACCTTCCAATGATGGTCCAACTGTATTGTACAGCTCTAGAGCTATAGCTCATGCCAAGGAGTCGAAGTCCCATTAGCTTACCAAGCAAATTCTATGTTGCTACCATCTTGTCCAAGAGTTTGTAAATTGAGGTGTTATCAAGCTTTAGAAGATCGATGAAAAAGAGAATCTGGCCAACCCATTTACTGAAGTCTCGATATCTAAGAGTTTAATGATTAGAAATTGAAGATGAGTATAAGATACTATACTGTTTGGCTTTAGTCCAAGTGGAAGTTGTTGGGAATTGTGTCCTAAAGTCGATCGTTTGATGATTATGCTAATTGTAAATATATATGAATTGATCAATAATAAAAGTTATTGGATCTTTTTCATCACAAAGCTATATCTTTTTAATGAACTCCTGTGTTCTGATGAAGTCTTTAGGACTAATTTGATCGATAAAGAAAGATTTATCACATAGTCTTTAAACTCGTTCACGATCAAATAATATGCTATTACTAGGATGATAGCGATTATCAAATGTAGATCGTTGTGTATCATATATGTTGGTTGTCCTTATAACCAAGTGGTGTAGAGACATTGATATGGCATGCAAGTGAGATGTAGGAGTATATCTCATTGAACATGATCAACTGCAGAACACTCTACTGTTAAGAGTAGCTCGCGAAGGATATGAGTATAAGTGTCCCTTCAACCTGAGATCAGTATAGTGACTTGCAAGTAACTCACTATGCTTTGATGTCAGACTATTTGAATTTATAATTTAGTGACTGAAAGATTTTTGGGTATAGTCAAATACTTATTAAGTCAGTGTGTGAGTCAAGAAAAGATTGATCCCTCTGAATAAGTGAGAGTTAATGTATCACTGTACTTTATTTGATAAAATCTAGAAATTTGAAAGATTGAAATATAATGTGGATGACTATTCTAGGGTTGACAGTTAAACCCTAGGTCACTTTGAGCATTAAGGTCAAAGGGATGAATTATACGGTAACCATACGTCAGTAGGTTCTTGAATATTGCTTTGCAATCATTCGATCTATTCAGACATCGAGTCTCATTGCTAGATGGTTACATCGATTAGTTTAAAAATTTATTTCTGTACTATTGGTTTAGGTTCGAACCTATGAGGTCATACTCAAAAAAAATTTTTGATTGATCATGTGGTTGATCCACGACTAAAAATCGTTTAAGGGTGTAATCATCAATTCGATTGATGATTAACCTTAAGCAAAAGTTGTGATGAAATAATTCACTAAGTATTAGTGAATTAATAGAGGATAAATTAATAATTAAATTACTGATTAGCTCAATTTGATTGAGCAATGATGTTTGGATTAAATCTAATTGAATTTGATTCAATTAGGTTTGATTCGATTAGGTTATGAGATGACCTAATCGCTAAGGGAGAATTATCTCTGATTTGATCAGAATTTTGATTCAATCAATTTTTAATTATATTAAAATTTGATTAAAAATTTAAAAGCCTAATTGGACTGTATTTCATTTATCATTTGGGTCTAACCAAATTTGATTTGGTTGAATGACCAAGTTGGAACCAAAACCTAGAGTCCAATTAGATTGGACTTCTCCCTAGTGCCAACCCATGTCCATGCCAAGAAATATTTCATGCCATCTCTGATTTATGTGATTTATTTCCTCACACAAAGCTCCCTTGTCACCCCCTTTGGATGAGGATTAAGGTGTTGCAACTTGAATTTTGAATTCAAGTTTGGATTGGATTGGTTTTGTTTGAAATTCAACTTGAATGTTAAATTCATATATGAATCAAACTACCTAACATCCTATCCTTATCCATATGGGATGCCAACATTGAGAAGGTTGCTGGGGTGTGTGTGACATCAAGGAGAAGGATTTTTACTATGGAAAAATAAGAGAAAGAGGGTGGGGGCATGATCTCTTCTAGGCGGACATCAATCAATGTGAAAATCGTAGGTCTTCTTGCTAGGATTTCGAAAAAAGAAAAAAGAGAGTTGAGAGAGTCTCACCTCCATTTTTTGGCCACCACATTCTCCTCCTAAATGTTCTTCTTCAATCTCTAAAAGTGTTCAAGAGTTTTGAAGGAAGGAATCAGATCAGCCTTCGATATGGACTTTGCGCGAGCTAGCACTCCCACAGAGACTGATTAGATCAGAGCTTCGAGTGGATGTCTCGTAGAGACGAGACATTCTGTATGGCTGCGAGCGATGAGGATGAACCCTTTACCTTGATTTTTTAACAGCGATGATCATTGGCCCGTACTCAGGTATGGAGTTATGAACTCTGTAGGGTAGTAGATCTGATCTATTGTCGAATAGATGTGATCTATTCCTTATATACATGTATGCTGTTTTATTTTCAGATTTTATATACCATATATCATGTCATAGATACTAGAGTAAGTTGATTTAATGATTAGATCATATGCATATTTGATTAATATGATTAATCTAGTTACTTTCTACTATAATTTATTTCAAAAAATTTTGAAATACATGCACGAAATCACCTACAGTTTCTTTTCACCATGTAGGTGATCGGATCCTTGTCATTTTAATCTAGTTCGATAGGATCACCATCCTGAATCAAGAAACCATAGTATCTATCCAGTTGATGCGGTACTCTACCAGACCTCCTTAATGGTGCCTCTACAGGATTTGAATTTGATTCTCCAATCAAATCTGATTCTGTATATGCCGATATTTCTACCTCCCAATCTTCACTAAGTTCGATTTTAGTGGCATTAGTTTCTTCTCCAAAAAATTCTTTTTCTAAAAAGACTGTCCTATTACTGATGAATATCTTTTATTCTTTAGTGAGGTAGAAATAATATCCTTTAGTTTTCTTAAGATATTCTACAAACAAGCATTTATCGGATCTAGGTCCAAGCTTATCTATTTTTAAATACTTGACATAAGCCGGACATCTTCAAACTTTAAGGTGTGAGAGTATTGGCTTACATCCTGACCATATCTCATATGGAGCTTTATTTACAGACTTACTCGGGACCTTATTAAGTATCCAGCAGACAGTTTCAGGAGCATATCTTCAAAAGAAGATTGGCAGAGTTGCAAAGTCCATCATGGATCGAACTATGTCTAACAGTGTTTAATTCTTCTTTTCTGATACTCCATTATCTTGTGGTGTTTTAGGAGGGGTCCATTGTGAGAGAATTACATTCTCTTCTAGATATGTCAGAAAATTACTGGTAAGATATTCACCTCCTAAGTCTGGCTGAAGAGTTTTAATATTCTTTCTAGTTTATTTTTCTACTTCACCACGGAATCATTTGAACATTTCAAATGATTTGGATTTGTGCTTCATAAGATAGATGTACCCATACCTTGATAGATCGTCAGTAAATATGATGAAGTAATAATATTCTTCTTTGGCATCTATGTTTATAGGTCCATATATATCACTATATACTAGACCTAGAATATCACTGGCTCGCTTATTTTTTCTCTTAAAAAGTGACTTGATCATTTTATCAAGAAGACAGGATTCACAAATCGGTAATGATTTACTGACCAAAGATAGGAATCGCTGGAATTATCTATCTTAGAATATTTGTTCGGTGTATACATTACACCAATAGGCTGTGATAGTAAGTATATGCCATGTTTCATTTATCCTCACATGATTTTAGTATCATTCATAATGATATCATAAAAATCATCTTTTATTAAAAATTTAAAATCAAATTTGGCCAAAAGGCCTACAAAGATGATATTCCTTATAAAAGAAGGATAATAATGACACTCAACTAACATGATACTATTAGACTCAAAAATAAGCTGTATAGTTCCTAAAACTAGAACTAGAACAAGGCTTCCATCTCCAACATCCAGGAACCGCTCATCTTCTCTAAACTTCCTACTGATCTGTAGTCCCTGCAATAAATTGTAAATATTAATTAGACTTTTGGTATCCAATTTTCTGATAGTAGTATCGCATATAGAAAAATTATAAGGAATTATTATATAAGTACCTTGTGAAACAACAGATTGCTTGCTTCTCTTGTTCTTTGGCTTATTTGGCTAAAGGAAAGAGATATATGCAGGATAATTCCTCTTCCAATGATCCAGCTTCTTGTAGACGAAGCATTTTGCCTGGCTCTTATGGACTTTTGACTTCTTATTCTGATTCGACTTTGGATCGATGGTATGACTCTTCTGCATCCTTTTTTTCTTTCCTCTCTTGGAGGAATGACAACCTGTAGATGATCGTTCCATGACATGCACCGGCTCCTTCTAGAGCTGATGGTTCTTCTCGAACAGCAATCCTAGCAAACTATGGTAGTTCATTGCAGGCTTAGTCATTCTATAATGACTCAAGAAGGGTAAGTAGGACTTTGGTAGTGAGTTTAGGATAACATCCTTGTCCAACTATTCATATAACGAAAAGTTAAGTTTGCTCAGGCATTCAATTTGCTTAATCATGCATAATACATGATCGGTGACCGACGCTCCTTCTCGCATATGGGCATTGAACACAGCACAGGAAGTTTTTTGTCTCTCGACATCCTCAGAGGTCCCGAAGGACTCATTCAATATTTGAATCATCTCCTCGGATTGCGTATCCTTAAACTTACGGCTAAGTTCATCATTCATGGCTGCCCTCATGATGCAATGCATTATTGTACGATCATTGAGCCACTTTAAATAAGTGTCTCTTGTCGCACGAGGTGCATTCACCGCAGGTTCTTCAGGTGCAAAATCTGTAAGCACGTATAGGATCCTTTCATGCTCTAGGATGATTTTTAGCTTTCGATACCAGCTATTGATATTTGGTTTGGTAAGCTTGTCACTGTCCAATAGTGATCGGAGCGATAATGTGTTGGCCATTGCTTGAAAAAAAACTAAAAGACTATTAGTATATGAATCATTTTAATCTTAAAGGTATGGACTTTAGTCTAAAGGTCATCTCACTATTTTATATGAATTGATAGCCTCTACTTTAAATTTGAAAAATTATATTAAATCTTTAGTGGGTACTAGAATCCACACAGATTGCATTCGGGCCTCAGTGTGGCTCGATCAACCCTAGTGCATCCATGAGTAGGTTCTTAACCAATTGTTTCATCAAATAATTTCTAGCAATTATGTTTTGCCTTAGGTATCTCCTTAGCAGGTGTGTGGCACCTCCACTGAAAATCCTGCTTAGGTCTAAAACCATTAACATGACTACACCAAATGCATCTAACAAATAAATGCCTAGGTTTGAGTAGCTCGGCCAACCTGACCATTGATTTGAAGGACTCAACAAGACGGTCATATTGTGAATGTTAATTTCAATACCCAATAGAGACCAGGCGTGTGGCACCTCCAATGCCTATTTAGAATATTGAATGTATTATCATGCACCTTAATGGGAGGTTATGAACTAGTTATCCCTATAACTGAATCAATTTAAAGACCTAATAATTTAGAAGATTTGATTTAATAATTTGAGAATAAGAGAAGAGATTGATCTATGAGTCATAAGTCCTCCTACTAACTTCATCAAGTTATGAAGAAGACTTGATACAAGCTGGTCTAGTGATATCTAAATCAGTCACACTGATTTACCTTAATGGTATGGGTTAGCTCGAATCAATCAGTGACCTAATCAAAATATGATCTACCAAATTGGTCGGATAAGAGATCGGTAGGATGATTTGCCTCGGCTAGCTTTAGACACCATCAAAATGGTCAGATAAGCAGACTGTCAATTCAAAACCACCAATTGAATTGCCATGCAATATTGCCAAACTTGTCTTAGACACTAATTGGTCTATTAGTTTCAATTTAGTTAGCCAAAGGACTCAGACTAAACTATTAAGCTATGATCATGGTCCAATTGTCATGATAAAAAATGTAGACTTGATCAAGCTACAACTATTGAGCTTGATCCAGAGATATCTAACCTAATCTAATTTAACATTTGATTAGATTTAATCAATTTTTCTAATTGATCCATATTTATTTCTAACCCTAGATCTAATATAGTTAGATGACTTGATTTATATTAATCTATTATCTATTGATTTATGAAGTATCTTAAGATCTTTAATTCTCAAATCCAGATTTTTTTAAAATTTAATTCCAAATTAAGTGTGTGAAACATGTGTTTCAATTTGTAGAAATATTCTACTAGGGCTTCAAGTGAAGCATACCATATATTTTAAATCAAAATTTAATTTTTTAATTTTATATTTAATAATTAAATATATTTTAATTTTCTCTAAATTTCATGTATACATCATATATATCATAAAAAAAATAGATTTCTACATCATATGCAACATACAATTTAGAACATAAAATCTAATTTTCATATCTAAATTTATTTTACTAAAATTATAATTAACCATAAATTACTTTAGATCTAATCTAAATATATTCATGATTAAAATAATTTTAAATTTTTTTTACTATTTTTCATCATGAGACTTGATCACAATAATACCCCTACATGTCATAAGAGCACTCCATCAAATAGAAAGAGAGGGTCTTTAAACCCTACTTACTTTTATGATTGGACAGCTTGATGATCTTCTCAATTTGAGTACTGGGCTACTAAGATCTAAAATTTAATTTTAAAAATTAATTACATAAATATATAAATTATCATACAATCCATGCATGCATATGATCATACAAATATAATGTGTACCTAATCTTATTAGATCAATGCATAAGTATATTTTAGATCTGAACCTACTTTTATATAGTATATAAAACTATTAATTTAGATCTCAA
This sequence comes from Elaeis guineensis, assembly GCF_000442705.2. Lineage (NCBI taxonomy): Eukaryota > Viridiplantae > Streptophyta > Magnoliopsida > Arecales > Arecaceae > Elaeis > Elaeis guineensis. Next base: position 49,387,179 of record NC_026004.2, read on the forward strand.
ATAATTTAGAAATCTATTCTAAATATATATATGATTGCATAGAAAAATTTACCCCTACATGTCATAAGAGCACTCCATCAAATAGAAAGAGAGGGTCTTTAAACCCTACTTACTTTTATGATTGGACAGCTTGATGATCTTCTCAATTTGAGTACTGGGCTACTAAGATCTAAAATCTAATTTTAAAAATTAATTACATAAATATATAAATTATCATACAATCCATGCATGCATATGATCATACAAATATAATGTGTACCTAATCTTATTAGATCAATGCATAAGTATATTTTAGATCTGAACCTACTTTTATATAGTATATAAAACTATTAATTTAGATCTCAAATAATTTAGAAATCTATTCTAAATATATGTATGATTGCATAGAAAAATTTTGATTAGAGATATAATTAAACATGCATAGATATTATGCTAAAATTAGATCTGAAACTCTATCAAACAAATTTAGATCTGAGCCTGATTTAAATATCAATTCTCTAATTAAATTATATCATAAAAAAATCTATCAAAATAGATTTAAATCCATACATAATCAGGTATTAAATTAGCATAAAAATCTATACAGAAAAATTCTGTTAAAATAGATTTTTAGTAGATTGGATTCAGGGGCTGATTTCGATCCAATACTCTGGTCAAAATCAGATGAAAAAAATACAAAAGATATCAGATGAAATAAAAGTTTAATCACATCAAAAATTTTAATTTAAAATCAAATAAAAAAATTTAAAAAATTCTAAAATTAGACTATGTGATCATGACATACAGGCCTGGCTTTGATACTAATTGAAGAAAAAATTATTTTATTGCATCGGATGCTAGGAGGAAAGAATAGATTAGTAATTAAAATTTTTTATAATATTTATAAAATTTTATCTTAATTTATAGTAGAAAATAATCAAGATTGAAGAAGCTCCTCGATCAATTTATTTCGTGAGATCCAGATGCGTGGATCCTCTACTTTGCGTGCATGCCAAACTCTGTAGAAGAGAGGGATAAACGTCTTCTTTGGAGAGGAAAGAGATGAAGCCTTGAGATTTTATTTCAAGGCCTTGGAACAGCCCACATGCCACCACACCAAGGAGAGGGAGGATGCTCAAGAGGAGAGAGAAGCCCAAGGAAAGGTGATGCCCAAGAGAGAGGGGATGCCCACACCAAAAGAGATCTCCATGCTTAGGCCAAGGGTTGATTTCTTAATTCTCTTTTCCACACCCCTCCTTAAATAGATTAGAGGTCCGAGATCAAATCAAATTCCTTTAGATGTTAGGAATAGAACTCTTCATGTTTGAATCAAATTTAAATACTTTAAAGCACAAGGAATCCCAATCCAAGTAGGAGAGGCACCAACTTACGCCTCCCTTCATTATGCCGCATGCCCAAGGAGAGGGGGCTGTTTCCAGCCCCCTCTCCACCACCTTGGTCAGCCATAAAGGTGAGAAAACCCCTAAAGAAGATGGTTAAGTACATCAAATCAGATTTGGTTTAAATTTGGATTCAATTCGAATCCAATTCGAATTCAATTCGAATCCAATTCGAATTCAATTCGAATCCAATTCGAATTCAATTCGAATCAATTTTGAAAAGACTGCTAATCCTAATCTAATTAGGATTCTTATCCAATCCAACTTGATAAATTAACCCAGTCTAGTCTTAATAAAATTAAGTCCAATTAAATTTGATCTGATCTAAAGTAATTAAGACTTGATCCATTCTCTTATAATTTTTTAGAATATTGATTTGATCAATTTCATCTCCGAAATCAAATCCGCACGTCATGCACCGTACTAGTTGGACATAGTCAATGTTTAATTCCATATGACCTACAACTTAATTTTTAATTAAGTTAATCTATATATTCAATCAAGTCTCATACTTTTAAATTGAATACATAAACTTTTGATCAATTCTTTTCTATATTGTTTGACTTATGTGCTTCCATAGGTTCGAATACTAAATCGATAGCATAGGAACCCTTTTCTATACTAATCGAAGTAATCATCTAGCAATGATATCCGATGTCTGGATAGGTCAAATAATTGTAAAGTAATATTCAAGAATCTCGATATATGGTTACCGCATAATTCATCCCCTTGACCCTAATGCTCAAGGTGACCTAGGATTTAACTATCAATCCTAAAACAGTTATTCATATTGTATTTTAACCTTTCAAATTTATCATATGGATTATCCTAATCAAGGTTTTACTAAATTAAAATATAGTGATGCATTAATTTCTATAATTTAGAGGGGTCAATTCTATCTTAATCCACACATAGACTTCGTAAGTACTTGACTGTACTCAGTCGTCTTCCGTCACTGCATTAGAAATGTAGGTAGTCTGATATCAAGGTACAGTGAGTTGTTTGCAAGTCACTATAATGATCTTAGATTTGAGGGATTCTTATGCCTATATGCTTCACGAGCTACTCTTGACAATAGAGCGTTCAGTAGATGAGTCACTTATTTAGTGACAATATACTCCAACATCTTACCTATATGCCATACTAGTATCTCCATACTTTTTGCTTACGAGGACAACCAACCTATATGGCACACAATGACCTATACTCAATAAATGTTATCATCCTATTAATGATGTATTATTTGGTCATGAACATGTTTAAGAACTATTCAATAAATCTTCTTTTATCGATCATAATATAGTTCTAAGCACTTTATCATAACACAAGAGTTCTAATAAAAAAGATATACACCTTATGATGAAAATATCAAAATAACTTTTATTCATTGATCAATAATTTATATACAAAATCTAATTATTTATAATAAGCCAATTTGCTTTAGGACACAATTTCTAACGTGGAAACACTTTCCTTTGTTTGCAGCCTTCTTTGGAGTGTCCTTCTTTAACTTTTTCTCTTTCTTTTGCTTCTTCGTAGGCTTGTTCTTCTTCTTCCCTGAAGACTTTCTTTTGAAAGAAGATGCCTACTCCACACAAGAATGGAGCCCCTTGAACTCTTCAAGGTCCCCTCTGCAGTAACCAACATATTGACAAATTGGGATAGAGTGCAGTCTAACTTGTTCATATAGTAATTTACTATAAATTGCTTATACGAACTTGTCAAGGATTGCAGGATCAGATCCACTTACAATTTCTTCTACATCATAAGGTTGAGCTTCTCCAGCTCCTTCAGGTCTTTAATCATTGTCAGACAATAATCGTAGACTGACTATCCCTCGCACATCTTGGAGTTGAAGAGCCTCTTCGAAACTTCAAAACACACCATTCGGCTCTGCTCACCATACAACTCTTGTAGGTGAGTGATTATAGCCCTGGCAGTTGGCATGTGCTCATGTTGATTTTGTAATTCGTTTGACATAGAAGCTAGTACATAGCACTTGATCTGATTGTCATCATCTGTCCATTTGTCTAGTGCAGCTCTCTGTTCAATATTAGGATGGCTTGGCAAAGGAGGGGGGTCCTGGTCAAGAACATAGCCTAATTTTTTGATATCAAGACTATCTTGAGATTTCTGAGTTAGGTGGTTGGACTTTAGGATACGGGCTAAAGGATTTAAAGCTGACAAAGTTAAACTATGAAGAGTAAAGATTTTAGTTAGATATTTATACTTTATTTTATATTTATTCTAGAAACTTTAAAAAATAAATAGACTTCTATTTTCTCAGATCTCTCACACTTCTCAGGTGGAGAAACAAAAAATCTAACATGATAAGGATTTCTAATGGGTATTGTGGTCCCAGCAATGTACGTGCACCTCACCTGACAGATATTGATAACACACATACCAATGAGTGAACAACTCTTGTCTAATGCTTCTCTAAGTATGTTGCAGCAATTTGATCTCTAAGTCATGTAGGCTCACCTAACAGTATTGGCTAAACTCTTTAGTTAAGTCGGATCCACCACTCAAAGCAAGAGTGAAGCTGTTATTGGATCCCTCATCTGATAGATATTGGCCCAACCCCATCATCATCCTATAGCAACCCTTTGTTAATAGAGTGATTGTGTGTTCTCGATGCAACTGAATTACTGTAACCAGTCGAGAACAATCAATACCAGTTGTACGCCCGCACATCTATAATGGTGGAAGATTGCTAGATTTAATATATGTGTGAGGAGATTTTAATTTTGGTCTCATCTAATTAGTCATCACCATGACTAGTCCTATTGGCATGGACTAAACTGAACCATCAAGCAACCTGATTCAAGACTCAATCTACCAAATTGACCAGATAAGTGATGATGAGTGGGAGGCTCCCCCTTGAACATTCAAGGCTTCTAATTAAGTAACCACCACCTAGCACTTGCTTTAGGCACCAATTGGTGAATTGGTTTCAAATAGGTCAGCTTAAGTGATTGAGTCTTGAGCCACTGAGCCGAATTAGATCCTTGGGTCAATCGATTTAACATATGGATTTCAAATGATCTGACCAACTACAACAATTAGTTTGATCATGAGCATTCTTGACCTAATCCTAATCAACTCTTGAATGGATTTGATCAACTGCTCAAATTGACTGGGTTCTAGTTGAAAGAATAATGCCTTACAAGCCAATCGTATATGGGATGCGATAGGATATTTATTATAATTTATCTTCTAGATTCATGTAATTAACAGTTATGTTATTAAAAAAATAAGTATTTTTGATTCATTATATGTTGCATCTTATTGTTCTTAAGATTATAATGAACCCCATAGGTCTGAGCAATGATTTTAGGACCATGATGAGATCATAGTAGTGAGACCTAAATCTTCAATAGCCCTAACCTAAAATATTCCTAGTCATTGGTATATTGAGTCGGAGATCAATGATACCGATAAGACAAATATGTCCTATATATATGCTTAGAAATGAGGATGGTTGATCTCACAACCACTTGTGTGGTGGCACTAATACAAAGATATGGATGCTCTTTAGAGAATGAGTTCACTGAATTGACCTACGAGAAAATATCAGATGGAGTCTTATTTACATGTCAACTGATGATTCTCTAGTGAGAGTTGTGTAAGTGATCCTTAAACCTGAAGTCACCATGGTACTTTGCGTTCATGGATCCATATTTTAGTTCACTACCTAACTTGGTTCTTTGATCCTTGTGTAGGGTGTTCTGGATATGGTAAAGTATGTATGGAGGTTGTGAGTGATCAATAAGGGATCAGTCAATCCTAATAAGGGTAGCGAACATCCTATGTGATCTCATAGGTCGGTGATTCGAAAATCTTTGGCCAAAGCAGGATGATAATTATAAAAAGATTTTTAATATATCATCAACTGAATCATCATCTTCAAATCGAGATACATAATAATAATAAGTGATTAGGTTTGACATATTTTTATACCCACAGCTCATCTAGGATGTTGTTTAACTGAAAGATTGAATTACACGGGAACTTACCATTGAAGGATATTTTGATAATTTTTTATCAAAATTTTAAATCTTTCAAATAGTCATGACATGTTGTAGATATCAATCTTTACTTGTAAATTCATCAAAATTAAAAGTATTTAATTTTGGAATCAATTTGGAAGAGTCCAAGTTGATTGGGACTCTTCGGGTGACCTAATCTCATCGGATTAGGGTTACATCGAAAGTCTTGATCTACTGTGGGCTAGATTTGAAATCCAATGGATCACACATTTTAGAATTTGGCTTTAATCTGATTTAATTAGAGTTTAATATAAATTTTATAGGTTAATTTGATATGCTAGCATATTGTATTAACCCAAGTTCCTAAATTGGTTTGGTTCAAAGTGTTTGAGCTAACCTAGACCAGTTGCCTTTGATCCAATAGGATTGGATCAATTTAAATTAGAACCTTATCTAACTTGAACTAGTTTTAAGTGGAGAAAAACTCCTCTGTGCCCACCAAAAGTCACACAAAAAATAAATGCCGCCCCATCTCAAATTAACGTGTGAAATGGAGAGTCCTTCTTAAAGAAGGCTCTTAATTATACGCATTGCCTTAAAAGATAAACCAGATATCCTATGATTTAATGCCAAAATTGATTGGTTTTTTTATGGCATGTAGAAGAGGGAGAGTTCTTTTGCTGCAAGTATTTGATATGCCAAAAAATTTACATGGTGAATTTATTCACCACATGAGAAGATGGAGCACCAAAGGTTGGCACCCCTTCATCCCATGTGACGTCCCTTGGTCTCCTATTTATATGGGATGCCCCACTTAGTTTCTTGGTATGATTTTGGATTGAAACTAGAGAGGATAGATGTGGTAATCATAGAAAAAATTCTAGAAAAAATTTGAGAAAAAGGCAAGGGAAATTTGAGTGGCAAAATTTGCAAGAAGGGTGGTGTGATTTTTAGCAAGTGTTGCTAGTATGCCCTAGGGTTTGGTTTTTTCATATGTTGAAGCCAAAAATCAAATTCTAGGTTGTATGATATTTGAAGAGTGTCTTCTTGGTGTTGTTCTGGTGGTAAGATTGAAAGCAACTGACTTTTAGTGCGATTGTAACATAAGTTCGAAGCTAGTGGTATCTTGAGAAGATAAGGCTGTGGCAGCGTACCAGTTAGAAAGAATCTTGGCTAACTTTCGTGTAAATCACTATTAGAGGACTTCTACCTTGGAGTCTTGTAGAGAACCCCAACATGCCATTTTTTTATTTTGGTGAAAGTATAAAATTCTATCTCTTTTGCATACTTGTTTTTGTTTTATCGATATCGGGAAGGTGATTCTAGGGTTTAGATTCTGGCTTGATAGTTTTATTTGATAAAGCTATTGACTTGTTTGATTTTAAAATATTTAAAAATTATTTTTTGCTATGTGGTCGGAACCCAATAGTGGTAAAAGAGCCACCCTTGTCTGATTCGATCAAACAAATGCAAAGTTGTTGCATAGAATCATTCTTATGTATATCCTACCAAAATTTTGCATTGATTTTTTAGCATCAATCCTTTAAAGTCAAAAAATTATTTTTGACTTTATATAAACCATGATGTTAAATTTCAGTTATTAAATTATGAATTTATGATAATTTTGAAATTTATATTATCATGGTAGTATGATGTTTAAATTGATGCATTGTTAGGGGTGTTATGCATGCCTAATGTGATTAGGATTTGCTATATTTCTTTGATATGCTTGTCATTTGTTATGACTCCAATTGCACCCTTGTATAATTTTTGGCATGATAATATAATTGCTATTATGAATAGTAGAAGCATGTCTAATTGCGTAATTTGTAGTGTATATTTTATGTAGTTGTAGTTAGGATGTGTTGAAACTAGTTTAAAGTCCCCCATAAAAATTATATTAAATTATAATATCAGGATTCACTTTTAAATCAAAAGTCGAATTCTTAAGATCAATTGATGTCAAAGAAAGTGTGAATGGTGGTTTTCTAATTAGATCCATGTGCTGGCCTGACCAACTCTATTGGTGTCTAATAAAAGCTACAGGGAGCCTCCCACCTACTTACCTGACCAATTTGGTTTTGTTGAATTTTGGACTTAGATTGATTAGTGATGAAGATACTACAAAGACCTTCCTTCAAACTTGATCGATAGAGTATGTTCAAATCTTAGTGAGCTTATTGTGCTATCCATAAGGCGTACTATAAAAATTGACATGATATTGATCAAGTGCATATTGATGCTTATGGCAGATTTGAATAGTGTTGCTTTGTTGTGCTATCCACAAGGATAGCGTTGTTTGAGTATGACCATATAGGATTGAAGGGTCAACTTAACTAAAACACTATGGTTTGTTGTGTTATCCACAAGGCTACATGTGATCTAGAGGCCAGAGAGAAAGATGTTGAGACTTGTAGTTGTATAATTTGTAAAGAGTTACCTACTCTTGAACTCATGAATACTTGTTGTGCTATTCACAAGGTGTTTGTAAGGAATAAGGATCTCAACCTTACTAAGAAATATTTGTATGTTTTGCGATTTTCATAGATGAGGACTATGAAGTTTGATAAAATAGTGGGAGACATAATTAGATAAAAGTCCTAGTCTAATTGTGAACGTTATCACGAGTTATCCGCTTATGCTGTGTCCTTGTTGTTGTAGATTAACTACACACATGGTATCCTCACTTTCACTTATAGGTATCCTAGATACAAATAAGTTGACCGAACCCAACTATGTCGACTGGTTAAGAAACTTGAGAATTATTCTCACTCAGAAGAAAGTCTCATATATTTTGGATACAACTGCTCCAGATTCTTGGAGAAGATGCTTCCAAGGAGGATAGAGCCGCATATAAGATGTGAAAAGATGATAGTATGACTGTCAAATGCATCATGCTTGCTTCAATGAGCAATGAGCTTCAGAGGCAACATGAGGACATGGATGTTTCCTCAATTCTCCTTAATCTTAAGGAGTTATATGGGGAACAAAATCGAACTACTCGATATGAGATATCAAAGTAGTTGTTTTGTGCCCGCGGGACTGAAGGCATCTCCATGCAAATGCATGTCCTAAAGATGATTGATTTGATCACTCATTTGGGACAACTAAAATTTTTCATAGATGGTGAACTAAGCCAGGATTTGATCCGGCAGTCTCTCTCTGATTTTTTTTCTCAGTTTGTTATAAATTATCATATGAACAAACTGAACATAAGTCTGTCTGAACTACTGAATATGTTGAAAATAGCAGAGAGCCATTTCAAGGGTAAAAAAGCTCAGATCCTTCATGTTGATAAGATCAGCAAGAAGAAGGCAAAGAAGGGTTCTAAGAAAAAGATGAACCCTAAGGCTGGCATCTCCAAGAAGAAGGTGAAGAAGGTCTCTGCCAAAGGTACTTGCTATCACTGTGGTAAGGAGGGCCACTGGAAGAGAAATTATAAGGAGTACCTTGCAACCATGAAATCAGTAAATGTTGCTAAAGATTTGTATGTGATATAAATTAATTTATCATTAAGTACTTTAATGTCAAATTCTTGGATATTTGATACTACCTATGGTTCACACATTTGCAAATATTGCAGGGTCTACAGGAAGTAAGAAATCTGAATAAAGGTGACTTTGAATTATTCGATATTAGTGGAGAGTCTATTCAGATCGAAGCTGTAGGAACTAGAATCTTGAAGTTGCCTTCGAACAAAATTTTAGAACTGAAGACTTATTATTATATTTCTGATATTGTTAGAAATATTATTCCTATACCATTGTTATTAGAACAAGGTTTTGAAATAATTATAAAGAACAATGGTTGTTCTATTTACTTTTCTAACGAATATTATGCAAGTGCTTTTAGTGATAATGATCTTATATTTCTTTCACTTAATGATAATGTGCTTCATGTTAAAAATATGAAGAAAAGAAAGAGAGAGGATGTGAATGTCACATACCTCTGGCACTGCCGACTTGACCATATAAATTAGTTAAGGATTAACAAGTTATACAAAGATAATTTCTTTGATCCTTATGATTATGAATCATATGAAACTTGTGAATCTTACCTCGTAGAAAAAATGATCAAGACTTTATTTACTAGACATGGAGAAAGGGCTAGTGACATATTGGACCTTGTACATTCTGATGTATGTGGTCCGATGTCGACTCAAGCCAGAGATGTATACTCTTACTTTATCACATTTACTGATGATAGGTCTAGATTTGGATATGTGTATTTAGTAAAATATAAATCCGAAGCCTTTGACAAATTTAAAGAGTATCAAAGAATGGTTGAGAAACAAACTAGTAAAAGTATTAAAACTCTTCAATCTGATCAAGAAGGAGAATACTTATCCAGTGAGTTTCTCAATTATTTAAAACAAAATAGAATACTCTCTCAATGGACACCTCCTTATACTCCATAATTAAATGAAATTACGGAAAGAAGGAATCGCACCTTATTAGATATGGTGCAGTTCATGATATGTTTCACGGATCTTCCAATATCCTTCTAGGGATACGTCCTCGAGACTGCATCATATCTTCAATAAAGTACCTTCCAAATCTATTTCTAGCACTCTATATAAAATATGAAAAGGAAAAAGATCCAATTTTAAGCATCTTAAGATCTGGGGTTGCCGAGCTTATGTAAAAAAATGCAGATTTATAGGTTATCCCAAGGAGAATATAGGATAGTACTTCTATAATTCTACTCAACAAAAGATGTTTATTGGTAGGCATGCTATTTTTTTGAAGAAAGAGTTTATCTAAGGTAAGGAGGCAGTAGGAGGTCGAACTTAAAAAAGTTCAAAACCTACAACCCATCCAAGATTTACAAGATGGTTCTCAACCAGATGTGCCCATTGTTGAGGCACAGCCACTACACACACCTCCTCTTCAAAGATCAAATAGAGTGCGTAATGTACCATTTAGGTATGGATTTGTCATTGAGAATGACAATACAACCCACATCATTGAGAATGATGATCCCACGACCTATTCGGAAGCTGTCATGAGTAGTGACTCTGTTAAGTGGCTCAATGCCATGAAATCTGAAATGGACTTCATGTATACCAATCAAGTATGGACTTTGGTTGATGCGCTTGAGGGTATAACCCCAATAGGCTGCAAATAGGTCTTCAAAAGGAAGATTGGAGCAGATGGCCAGGTAGAGACCTATAAGGCTAGGTTGGTGGCAAAAGATTTCAGACAAAAATAAGATGTTGATTATGAAGAAATCTTTTCGTCGGTAGCCATGCTCAAGTCTATTCGGATTATGCTTGCTATTGCAGCATACCATAACTATGAGATCTGGCAGATGGACGTCAAGACTGCCTTCTTTAGTGAAAACCTTGTGGAAGAAGTCTATATGACTCAGCAAGAGAGATTTATCTCAAGTGGGAGAGCAAATCAGGTATGTAAGCTGAATAGATCATTTATGGATTAAAACAAGCATCGAGGAGTTGAAACATCCATTTTGATGAGATAGTCAAATCGTTTAGCTTCATTAAAAATATGGATGAACCTTGTGTGTACAATAAGAATAGTGGGAGTGCTATTATCTTCTTGGTCGTATATGTGGACGACATACTGCTCATTAGGAATGATATCCCGATGTTGCAATCGATCAAGATTTGGCTATCACAAAAGTTTTTCATGAAAGATTTGGGTGAAACATCTTATGTACTTGGTATAAAGATCTATAGTGATAGATCAAAAAGGATGCTAGGCTTGTCCCAGTCTAGGTACATTGATCTGGTGTTGAAGAGGTTCAATATGGAGGGAAGTAAAAGAGATTACTTGTCCATAGGTTATGGCATACAACTCTCTAAGAAGATGTCTCCTAAGACACCTGAAGAGAGAAATAAAATGAGTTCTGTTCCTTATGCTTCAACTATAAGATCGATTATGTATGCTATGTTACATACCAGACCTGATTGGCTTATGCCTTGGGCATTGTAAGCAGATTTCAAGCTGATCTCAAGGAGGATCATTAGAAAGCTGTAAAAAATATACCCAAGTACTTGAGAAGGACTGGAGATATTTTTCTGATATATGATGGATCTGATTTAAAATTAGAAGGTTATACTGATTCTAATTTTCAATCTGATCCAGATGATAGCAAATCTAGGTATGTATTCACCTTATATGGTGGTGCAGTAAGTTGGAAAAATTTCAAACTGCAAACTGTTGCTGACTCGATCATTGAGGCTAAGTATATTGCTACAAGTGAGGTTGCTAAGGAGGCCATTTGAATGAAAAGATTCATCACAGAGTTGGGTATGGTTTTAAGGATTGAACAACTAGTGTCTCTTTATTATGATAATATTGAGGCAGTTGCTCAAGCTAAAGAACCAAAGTCTCATCATAAATTCAAGCACATCCTAAGATAGTTCTATCTCATTTAGAAGATAGTCGAAAGATATAATGTGATCGTAGAGTGAGTTGACATCAAGAACTATATAACGGATCCATTCACTAAGGCCTTGTTAATGCAGTAGTTTGACCACCATCTTGATAGCATGGGTATCAAGTATAGGGGTGATTGGCTTTAAGTGCAAGTAGGAGATTGAAAGAATAATGCCCTACAAGCCAATCGCATATAGGATATGATAGGGTGTTTATTGTAATTTATCTTTCAGACTCATTTAATTAACATTTATGTTATTAATAAAATAGAAATTTTTGATTCATTATATGCTGCATCTTGTTGTTCTTAAGATTATAATAAACCCCATAGGTCCGGGCAATGGTTTTAGGGTCGTGATGAGATCACACCAGTGAGACTTAAATCCTTGATAGCCCTAACCTAAAATATTTTTAATCATTGGTACATTGAGTCAGAGATCAATGATACCGGTAAAACTGGCATGTCCTATGTATGCTCAGAAATGAGGGTGGTTGATCTCACAACCACTTGCGTGGTGACACTAATACAAGATATGGGTGCACATTAGAGAATGAGTTTACTGAATTGACCTACAAGAGAATATCAGATGGAGTTTTATGTACATGTCAACTGATGATTCTCTAGTGGGAGTTGTGTAAGTGATCCTAAGACCTGAGGTCACCATGATATCTTAAGTACATGGATCCCTGTTTTGGTTCACTACCTAACTTGGTTTTTTGATCCTTATGTGGGGTGTTTTGGATATGGTAAAGTGTGCATGAAAGTTGTGAGTGATCAATAAGGGATCAGTCACTCCTAATAAGGGGAGCAAATATCCTATGTGATCTTATAGGTCAGTGAATCGAAAGTCTTTGGCCAAAGCAGGATGATAATTAGAAAAAGATTTCTAATATATCATCAACTGAATCTTTGCCTTCAGATCGAGATAAATAATGATAAGTGATTGCGTTTGACATATTTTCATGTCTACAGTTCATTTGGGATGTTGTTTGACTGAAGGATTGAATTATATAAAAACTTGCTACTGAAAGGTATTTTGGTAAATTTTTATCAAAATTTTAAATCTTTTAGATAGTCATGACACATTGTTAGATATCAATCTTGACTTATGAATTCATCAAAATTAAAAGAATTTAATTCTAGAATCAATTTGGAAGAGTTCAAATTGATTAAGACTCTTCGGGTGACCTAATCTCATCGAATTAGGGTTACATCAAAAGTTTTGATCTACTGCTGGCTAGATTTGGAATCCAATGGGTCACACACTTCAGAATTTAGCCTTAGTCTGATTTAATTAGAGTTTAATATAAATTCTATGGGTTAATTTCATATACTAGCACATTGTATTAATCCAAGTTTCTAAATTGGTTTGGTTCAAAATGTTTGAGCTAACTTAGACTAGTTACCTTTGATCCAATAGGATTGGGTCTATTTAAATTGGAACCTTATCCAACTTGAACTAGTTTCAAATAGAGAAAGACTCCTCTGTGCCCACCAGAAGTCACACAAAAAGTAAATGCCGCCCCATCTCAAATTAGCGTGTGAAATGGAGAGTCCTTCTTAAAGAAGGCTCTTAATTATATGTGTTGCCTTAAAAGATAAACCAGATATCTTATGATTTAATACCAAAATTGATTGAGTTTTTTATGGAATGTAGAAGAAGGAGAGTCCTTCTGCTACAAGTATCTAATATGCCAAAAATTCATATATTGAATTTATTCACCATGTAAGAAGATGGAGTGCCAAAGGTTGGCGCCCCTTCATCCCATGTGACATCCCTTGGTCCCTTATTTATATGGGATGCCCCACTTGGTTTCTTAGTGTGATTTTGGGTTGAAACCAGAGAAGAGGAATGTGGTAATCATAGGAAAAATTTTGGAAAAAATCTAAAGAAAAGGCAAGGGAAATTTGAGTGGCAAAAGTTGTGAGAAGGGTAGTGAGATTTTTAGCAAATATTGCTAGTGTACCCTAGGATTTGGTTTTTCCATGTGTTAGAGCCAAAGATCAAATCTTAGGTTGTATGACATTTGAAGAGTGTCTTTTTGATGTCATTCTGATGGTAAGATCGAAAGCAACTGGGCTTTGGTGCGATCGTAACGTAAGTTCGAAGCTGGTAGTGTTCTTAAGAAGTAAGGCTACGGCAGTGCACCATTAGGAAGGACCTTGGCTAACTTTTGTGTGGATCACCGTTGGAGGACTTCTATCTTGGGGTCTTGTGGAGAAGACCAACTATCACTTTTTCATTTTAGTGAAAATATAAAATTCTATCTCTTTTGCATGCTTATTTTTGTTTTATTGATATCGGTAAGGTGATTCTAGGGTTTGGATTCTGGCTTGATAGTTTTATTTGATAAAGCCATTGACTTGTTTAATTTTAAAATTTTTAAAAATTAATTTTTGCTGCATGGCCGGAATCCAACACCATTGTGTTCAAATCAATTATCCTAGATGTAATCAAATTACTAGATCTAATTTGATTTAGCCATGACCAATTGTTAATCTTTTTAACATTAAATTTAGATCCAAAATCTAAATTTCAGATTTGAACTACATGAATGATTTAATATGTTATGATCTTGAAATAACTTTTAGATTTCAAATTTAAATTCTAAATTTAAGATCTAAACTTGTTATGATTTTGAAACTAGTTTCTAAATTTTAGTAGTCATTCATGCATAAATAATTTGATCTAAAACTACTTTTCAGATGTAAACCACTACTCATATATCATACATGATTAAAAATTGATCTAAAAATAACTCTTTAGATCAATAAAAATCAGATCTAAACATTGAAAATATTTTTCAAAAGGATCTAACATCGATATGGGCAACCTTTACAATAAAAGGGATAAATCTTATGTTAGAACAACCTTATAGTATATTGACGTCAGAGTATTAATCAAATTAATTTTAGATCTGATTAGAAATTGTTGACCCTATGATTGATTTTGATGATTGCTAAACTTTGAGTAATTATGATTCTAACCAAGTATTTCAAGAGTGGTTGTCTTTTCAAGTGCTTAAGGTGAAGAAATAATTCAAAGAAAAGATCTCCACAAAAGTCATCAAGTCAAGAGTTTCAAAGAAAAAAAAATCAGGTCTTAGACTTGGTAGAGTCGACCCCAGAACAAAAAGAGCTAACCCATTCATCGAAAAAAGGCTTAAAATGAAGATCTTCAAGTTTTGGGTGAACTTGAGTCGACTCAGGATAGTTTGGAGTTGACTCTGGCATAAGGAGAAGCACTGGCATGGGGGTCGAGTTGACTCGAGCAAAATTCGGGTTGACTCTTTCTCAGAAACAGAAAGCTATTTTTCAGACCCTGTGACCAAATCGACTCGATAGGATTTGTAGTCAACTTGGGGGTGACAGGAGTCGACTCGAAGATAGTCGAGTCAACTCGAGCCACGAGACAGTACTAACGGTTAGTTTTCTGCACACCTTCAAATGACTATTTTTCCACTCCAATGGCTAGTCCAAGCCTCCTAATGGTCCAAACTCCTTCTCCAACCATTATCAAGCCTATTAAAAGGTGGAGAATTAATTGAAAAGTAAGATTAAGAGTGTTAGAAAGAGAAATTCAGCAAAATTTTTTAGAGTTCCATTAGGAAAAGAGAGGAACAAAGCACAAAATTCAGAGGGCATTCAAGGGCACTCTTTCATAGTATTTTCAACATCCTCTTAAGCTTCAAAGAAGAGTGATTAAGCTTTCAAAGATCAAAGATTCAACCTCTTCTTCGGGCATAAAAGGTTTTTTTTTCTATTTTTCTATTTTATGCTGAAACACTATTTAGTATTTTTTATTTTTTTACAAGTCTTTTTAGGAGAAAGAAACTTGGGGATAGGCCCATCCAAGTTCGTAATTGGATATTGTAAAGGTTGTAGTTGGTGCTCCTGGATTAAAACCAACTAGATTGTTAGTGAGTCCGAAAAACTAACAGTGTAAAGATTTTGATTGGTTGACTAGGATTAAAACTAATTGAGTTTATTTGTGAGTCTAGCAAAATAAACACACTATAATCAAGAAAAGATTATAGTGAATTTTCTAAGAAAAGCTTGGGGAGTAGATGTAGGAACAAGTTGCTTCGAACTACTATAAAAATTCTGTGTTTGTATTGTACTTTCTCTTATTCTACTACTTATCTTGTATGCTTTGAATTTCAGCTTAGTATAGTTTAAATCTTATATAATCATTTATCTATCTTGATTCTGCTACTACTCATATTGCATATTCATCACAAACACTCAAGTTAGTACTTGCCTTAAGTTTTAATTTAGCTGAATTTTTTAAAGAACTCAATTCACCTCCCCTCTTGGTTTGCTACCTCTGGGCAACAAGTGGCATCAAAGCAAATGCTCTATTATTGGTTGTTGACCTAACGATTAAGGAGCAAAAGATCATGGCAACCCCATGTGGTGTTTCATTCGCTGAAAGCCAATCCACTTCTAGACCACCATTATTCAATGGTACAAATTACACTTTTTAAAAAATTAAAATGAAGATATTTATATAAGCTTTAGATTATGACATGTAGGGAGTCATAACTAAAGAACCACATGCACCCACAATTGTAGTTGATGGCAAATCCATTCCCAAACCAATAAAAGATAGGGATGAATATGATATGAAGATAGAACAATTGAATGCCAAAGCCAATATTCTTTATTATTCTCTTGATGTACATGATTCAATAGAACTTGTGCATCTGCAAAGAAAATTTGGGAAAAGTTAGCAATAACTTATGAGGGAATAAGCCAAGTTAAGGAGTCCAAAATTAATTTGCTTGTTCATAAATATGAAATATTTAAAATAAAAAATATGAATCTATTTTTGATTTATTTTCTAAATTTATTGAAATAATTAATGCTTTGAATGGCCTTGACAAGACTTATACTAACTATGAACTTGTGTGCAAGGTATTAAGATCTTTGCCAAAGGAATGGAAAGCTAAGGTGACAGCAATTCAAGAAATAAAGGATCTCACCAAGCTTTCTCTAGAAGAGCTCATTGGTTCTCTCTTGATACATGAACTAAACATGGCACAAAAAGAGGAAGAAGAGGAACCTATGAGGAAGACCATCGCATTCAAATCCAATGCATATTATAAAGAAAGCGATGAGTTGGGAGAAGATGATGAAGAAGAAGAAAGTGAAGATGATGAGGACATGGTACTACTTTCAAGAAAATTTAAAAAGTTTCTCATAAAGACAAGCTTAAAGAAGAAGGAGAATGAAGAGAAGAAACATGTCACTAGTGGCAAAAAGCACCCAAAAGGAGAACATTACTTGGAATATGGGGACATAGTGACAATTCAAGCTCGGATGAGGAGGAAAATGCAAATCTTTGCCTCATGGCCTTGGAAGATGAGGTAAATTCGAAAAACTCCTCCCTTTTTACATTTGATGAATTCTATGAAGCCTTCAATGATTTAATGATTGAATTTAAGAAATTGAGGCTAAAAAATAAAGAGCTAAAAAGGTCAAATCTTCTTTTGAAAAATGAAAAGAATAAATTATTGAATGAAAATGAAGATATCTTGAAAGAAAAGTACATCTTAGCTAATGAAAAGGAAGAAAGATTGAAATCTAAAAAATCATTGGCTAAAGAAAATATTGAAATGAAGGAGAAAAATGCAAATCTGAAATCTACCCTAAAAGAAGATGAAAATCTTCAAAAAGAAAAGAAAGAGCTTGTGGGAGCAAATAAAAAATTAAGAAAGGATATTGAGATTTTGAAATCAATAGCAGAAAAATTTACTCTTAGTTTTCAAAATCTACAATCAATGATAAATAATAGTAAGACTGTTTTCAATAAGATAAAAACTGATTTTAATCCTTTGAGAAAATAGCAACATTCTAAAAGTTTGATTGCAAAAGCTTCATCTGAAAATCATTGTATTAAACACTTTAAATGCAATCAATTTGGCCACAAAATTTTAGAATATAATTTTAAAAGAATTGGCTGTTGGGTTTGGATTGTGCAACAGAATAGTGGACTTCAAAAATTTATGATCATAAAATCCATAACACCCGAAACCCTAGACCCAAGATCTCTTGACTAATTGCAATTAATGAACAACTAATAAAATAATTAAGTAGTTTAGATAAATACCTCTTATGCTAAATTTTTAAATCTCCACAGACACACAAGTGTATGCCCTCCACAGGTGATCCACATGGAAATTGCTCCAGGAACAAGACTCCTTGCGTCAAAATTTTATTGATGAGTTCTAACCAATAGAACTTAGTTTGATCGAATCTGATCAAACCCGCACCTTGACTTGGACTTGGTCTCTCCTTGACTTTGACTTGCACTCCTAAACCCTCTCTTCCTTCATTTATTTTTCTCCTAATTCTCTTCCTAGGCTTTTGTCTTAAAGTGGGTAGACTTATCTTAATTTCAAGACAATGTCTTAACAAGACAAAGAAGAGAACTATCGGAAAGAGTTGGGAATACTTTGAACCACTCTGCCGTCACCTATTTATAGCAACAGAAGGAGCATAGAAGGGGTCCAGATACACTCTTTCATGGAGTCATTTAATCAGCATATCAAAAATTAAGAGTCTTATTTGAGAAGGACTCTTAATTATAAGATACGGTGATTCAGCCTTCTCTCGCATCCCCTGCGTGTATCATCAATTAGGAGATGCCATATGTACCTCAAACTATCTCAAAAAAATTTAATATTTTGCCACGTGGTAGTTGCTTGAATCAAAATTTTAATGGCATAAAAATCAAAGCATGACAATGTACCAATCATGAGAAAAAAAAAGTGAAGTCATGACTGTTTGCATTTCTCACTGTACCTCATCTGGCCGTGGCACACTTTAATCTTTGTGCCATGCAGATAGAGGGTTGAGAGGGCTTCATCATAGGCATAGAGATTAGATAAGAAGAAGATTTAAAACCTCTTCACCGATCAAAACAATTGCAGCCTTATCATTTTATGCGCTAGACTTGATAGAGTCTTAACCAACTTGGACTCTATATATGGTGCCCCAAATGGCTAAAAGTATCCAATAAAATCCAGATAAATCTGGTTCAAGTCAGAACTTAACCCAATTTAATTAATAGCTTAATTGGATTAGCCAATTCAACAAGATTTTGACCAAATCAGCTCGATTAAGGAGCTAGGGTTTGTGCCATATGTGCTAACACATTTCCTAGCAATCCTACTTGGTTCCTTTGGTCCAACCAAAACCTGTTCTTGGTTAATTTTCTAACGTGTGTGACCTTATGAGCTCCACATCTAGTCAGTAGTAGGTCTAGATGCATGTTGATCTGATTAGATTAGACTCCATCTAATCGATTTAGGTCAAACCCATGTCAACCCGAGTTATCAAATTAGAACTCTTTCTAATTGACTCATGAATTAATCACTTCAATTCATGAAAATCCACAAGACATGATTGACATCTAGGAATGTGTCATGCCTGTTGGGAATAGTGTCCCAAAGCCAATCGTCAGCCTATTGACGGTTGTGCTCTTTGTTGTATTAGTATATAAATTATAAATAAATAATGTTATTTTGGTATTTTTCATCATAAATTGTTTCATCTTCTAATGAACTCCTGTGTTGTGGTAAAGTCCTTAGAACTATTTAGACTCGACAAAGGAGGATTTATCGTTTAGTCCTTAAACATGTTCGCGACCAAATGATACGTTGTTACCAAGGACAACAACGTTTATCAAGCATAGGTCGTTGTGTGCCATATGGGTTGGTTGTCCTCTTAACCAAGGAGTGTGGAGACACTGGTATGGCATATAGATGAGATGTAAGGGTACATCTGCACTGAACGTGACCGACTCCGGAGCCTTTTCTGCTGTCAAGATTTGCTCCGATGGGATATGGGTATAACTATCCCTTCGACCTGAGACCGCCACGGTGACTTGCAAGCAACTCACTAAACTTAGGCACTGGACTACCTGAATTTCTAATTCAGTGACGGAAGAATGCTGGGTGTAGTCAAGTACTTGACTTGTCGGTGCGTGTGTCAAGATGAGATTGACCACTCTAGTTCTGGAGCTGTGTACGGTCGTGTTTCAATTTAGCAAAACTTTGGCCAGGGTAGTCCTAGTGAGGAGTCACAGGACCATTTGAGTTGAGCACAATTCGGATGATCTAATCAAGGTTGACAGTTTAACCCTGAGTCATCCTAAACACAGGGATCAAAAGGGATGAATTATACAGTAACCATATTCACGTAGGTTCTGACTGTTGTGATTGTAACTATTCGACCTATCCAGATGATGGTACCATTGCTAGATGGTCACTTTGATTAGTACAGGAATTGGTTCCTGTGCTACCGGCTTAGGTTCGAACCTGCGGGGTCAATTAGAGGTTCCTATTTAATCTGATGGCTGATGAAGAGTCTTAATGTTTGTGGACTATGAGTCCTACGTGTCTGGGACTCTGTGATTGAGAATCAGAATTCTCTGATCATGAGTCCGACATATTTTGGGTACCGGGGTCAAGAGTCCCACTGGTTTGGGACTCTTCGATCAAGGTTTCATATCGATGAACTTTGATACCCGATTACCCATCAGATTTGGATTCAATATTTATAAGAGGTTTAATTAGTGATTTGATCACTAATTAACTCAATTTGATTGAGTAATTATTTTTGGATCAAGTCCAATTGAATTGGATTCAGTTGGGTTTGACCCGATTAGGTTAAGAGTTGACCTAATCGTCGAGATAGTTTGGTCTCTGATTTGATCAAGGGTTGGACTTAGTCAATTCCAGATTTGATTAGGATTTTATTGAGCCTAATTAAGTTAGGTTTAATTTAGTCTAATTGTGCTTAACCTATTTTGATTAGGTTGGTTCAATTAAGATTAAACCACCATTTGAATTTGAATCCCTACGCCGCTTCATATCTCTACGCCCATTTGAATTCATGAGAAGAAACTTCTCGTGAATTTTCTCTCAAGCAAAGCCCTTCCCACGCCCCACATTTGTGCACCACATAGGTGGATAAGGATGGTTGGTTGGCCATTCAAATTCAAAACAAAATTTGAATTTGAATGAGCAACCAATCCATGCGCCATGTCCTTATCCTCTTTAGTGCCTCATATCTTACATGAGAAAGAGTTTCTTGTGAAACCTTTCCACGCACAAAGCAGCCACGCACCTTCTCTTCTCATGCCCAAGTGGATAGGGATGAGTTGGTTTGCATTTGAATTCAAATTTGATTTGAATTCAAATGTGCAACCACTTATCTTTATCCTCTCACGCAGATAAGACACATTTTGAACTGTTTTAAAAGAGATAGGGAGGTGGGGCGTGCGTAGAAATTTTCTGAGAGAGAAAGTGGGGCATGAAGAACCCTTGTGCGTGAGTAGAAAGTCTAAAACTTCCAAGAGAAAAAGAAAGAAAAGAAAGAAAAATTGGGCACAGGGTTTTCAGTGTGTTCCCTAGGGTTTTTAGCCTGGGGTTCGGGAAGTGAGAAGGTGAGCTACGAGTATCGTGAGCCCACCAAATTTTAGAGAGAGATTCATCAACCTCTCAAGCATACTTGTTGATGATCCAAAGCATCCAAGGAGTCGGCAGACATCGATCGAAGGAGTTCGATCAGCATCGATCGTCGAAAGGGCTCTACAACGAGCTAGCACTCGTGAGGAGCTGATCAGACCGGGAGCTTCGTGTGGACGATCCGCAGAGGCCAGACACACTGTGTGGCTGTGTTGCGATGATCAGATCCTCTCAACGGTGATCAGATTGCGGTGATCGAGTACCCGCACAAAGGTATTGTGTTCTAAACACACAGAACAGTAAATTGTTTACTGTTCCAATTTGAATTTCAAATTTAAATGCATGCATGCTATATATCATATTTAGATCCTAGTGTAGGGTAAACACATGTTAATTAATTAGATTAATTAATTATTTCCACTGTAAAATAGTGATTTTGAAAAAGTTTTAAAATTACTATTTTACCCCTGTACTCAAATTTCACTTCAAATGGTATCAGAGCAGGTTCTAAGATATGATATATGAATTTGCATGCATAGATTAAGTTATAATCTAAAAGTTTAAATTTGAAATTTGAAATTCAAAATTCAAAATTTGAATTTTTAAAGTTGTTCGAAATTCAAAATTCAAAAATTTGAAATTCAAAATTTGAAATTTGAATTTTGAAATTTGAAATTCGAAATTCAAAATTTAAAAATTTGAAATTCAAAATTTGAAATTTAAAATTTAAAATTTGGTTGAAATTTCAAATTTGAAATTCAAAATTTAAAATTCAAAATTTAAAATTCAAAATTTTGAAATTTGAAATTTAAATTTTGAAATTGGTATATTTAGATATATTTGATCCAAGTAGCAAGTAATCTAATTGGGTTGGTTGCCATGGCCGTCCGGTCATAAGAGAAAAGTAGGGTTTAAAGGCCCTCTCCTCCCATTCGATGCGGTCTCCTATGGCGGTAGAGGTGCCGCTGCAATTATATCCTATGCAGATGAAGCAGCGAAAGGACTTAATTGTAAAGGTTCAATTGTAAAATTTATCATGAATATGTTAGATTAAATCTAAAGGAATATTCATGATTTATTTTGATTGAGTTATTTTCTGTTATGTAATTAGCAATAGGATTGCTATTTATGAAATGTGCTGATCTGTTTGTGAAATGAGTCAACATATTTGGTGAATAGAAAATAAAACCTTTCAAATTTGAAAATTATTTTTGAAAAGCCAAACCCTGACCCATCAGCCCAAATACTTAATTAAAAGAATTAAGTGTTATCAAGTTGGTCTAGAATTGTGAATTAAGACCTAAGATAATTGCATAAACTTGTGGGTCAATGGGTTAGATGGATTAGGTCCATAATTGGGTTAGACCTAAGGTTAGCTTAAAGAAATGGAATAAATTAGATTAATTGGTCAAATCTAATCAAAAGTTGAATTAGATTAGGTCAAGGACACTCTAGACTCAACTCCAATAGTTGTAGTTGAATGGGTCCATGTCTTTAACTAGGCCAAGATGGACTTAATTCATGGCTACCTGGTGAAACCCTATTTACTAAGTTGATCAAATTAAAACTAATGAACCAGTTGGTGTCTAAGGTAAGTTCGGCAGTTTGACCAGTGGTTCTTAAGTGGGAGCTACTCGCATTGATTCGATCTCTATCGAGTTAATGGCATATCCCCACCACTGATCTCACTTACCTGGCCAACCTGGTGAGTTAAGTTTTGATTAGGGCTCACCCATGTCATTAGGTAAATCAGTGTGACTGATTTAGGTGCTCCTAATATCGACTTTAATTAAATCCTTTTTAATCTGACTTGGTGAAGTCAGTGGGAGGATTGAAATTGGCTGGTTAATTTCTTCTCTTCTATCTTTTAAGAAATCTTTAAAAATTATTAGATCCCTAAAATGATTAAGTTATAGTGATAACTAAGTCATAGCCTCCCATTAAGTGAGTGATAATGAGTCCATTAGTTTAATAATCATTGAAGGCCCAAAGGCCTGGTGCTTATTGACTAATGGAATTATCATTCATAGTATGATAATTTGGTTTGAGTCTTTTTTATGATGGTCAGGTTGGCCGGCCAAAGTCGGGCCTGATCATTTATTGGTCCGATTCACCAAATCAAGTCATGTTAATGGTTGGACCTAATCAGATCTTTTCAGTGGAGGCCAAAGCCTACTGATTAGGTTCTGGGGCAAAATTGATTACTAGAAGTTGTTTAGAGAAATAACTGGTTATGAACCTACCCATAGATGCACATGGGTTGACCAACCAAAGTTGGGCTCGTGTGTAGTCTGTGTGGATTCTAGTACCCACTAAGGAATTAAAGTAATTTCTCGAATTGGAGGTTGAGGCTACCAGTTCGTAAAAATATTGGGAGAAACTTTAGACTAAAGTCCAAATCTTTAGTATTAATAATTTATGTAGTAATAGAGGTCTGATTTTTCTTTATGCAGCTATGGCCACTACCTTGTCGCTCCGGTCATTATTAGATAATGACAAGCTTATGGGACCTAATTTCGATAGCTGGTATCGAAAATTAAAAATCGTCCTTGAGCATGAGCGGATCCTTTATGTAGTAATGGATCCGGCACCAGAGGAGCTAGCCCTGAACGCTAGAGGCATGGTCCGAGACACTTACCAGAAGTGGCTCAATGACTGCACCACCGTTCGGTGTATAATGCTGGCGGCAATGAATGATGAGTTCAGCCACAGGTTTGAGAATGCCCAGCCACAGGAGATGCTTTAAATGTTGAGCGACTCATTTGGCACGCTTGACGATGTTGAAAGGCACAAAACTAGTTGTGCCATTTTCAATGCTCGAATGAGGGATGGGGCCTCAATCACTGATTATGTACTGTACATGATCAAAATGATTGAGCGCCTAAGTAAACTGGGCTTTCCCCTGCACGAGCAGCTCGGTAAGGATGCGATCCTTAATTCATTGCCCAATTCCTTCCTCCCCTTCCTTACTCATTTTCGAATGACAAAGCCTACAGTGAATTACCACGGCTTGTTGGGGTTGCTGTAGAACTTTGAGAAGGACCACCAACTCCATAAGGAGTCGGTGAATGTTGTGGGAGGGTCTTCTTCTAGTCGTCCACCCTTTAAGAAAGGGAAGAAGAACAAGAAGAAGAAGAATAAGAAGGTGCAGCCACATGCTGGGACGTCTGCACAGGGTCAGACCAAGAAGCGCAAGCCTGACCAAAGCCAAGCAAAGTGCTTCTTTTGCAAGAAGTAGAGGCACTGGAAGAGGAACTGTCCTCTATATATTACCTCCTTGGACCCAAACAGGTCGAAGAAGAAGCAAGGTAATTATATGATAACACCTTGCAACTTTTTCATATGTGATACTACTGCCTGGGTATTGGATACCGGAAGCCCTTATCATATTTGCAATTCAATACAGGTCTGCAGGTCAGTAGGAGATTTGATGACGGTGAGAGGTTCCTGAACGTTGGAGATGGAAGCAAAGTTCCAGTTCTAGCATTAGGATTCATGAACCTTGTAATCAATTCTTGTAATGTAATTCTGAGTGAATGTCACTATTGTCCAAGTTTTTTATTAAATATTATTTCTGTAGGCCTTTTGGCCATGTACGGTTATGAATTTTTAATAAAAAAAAATATTTACAATATCATTTTGAATGGTGTTATAATGTTTATTGGACAACTAAATAATGAAATTTACTTACTATCACAGCCTGTTAATGTAGTTCAAACCTCCGGTAAATGCCCTAGAATAGATAATGTGTCAGAAGTCTACCTTTGGCACTATATGCTAGGTCATATCAATAAGAACAGGATAAACAGGTTGGCTCAAGAAGGAATTCTTGAGTAGGTGATTGTGAATCACTTCCAACCTGTGAGTCCTATCTTCTTGGGAAGATGACCAAGTCACCTTTTACTGAAAAAGGTGAGCGAGCCAGTGAACTCTTGGGTCTGGTACATTCTGATGTATGTGGACCCATGAGCTCAAGTGTAAGAGGTGGATATTTCTACTTCATAACCTTCACAAATGACCTATCGAGGTATGGGTATGTCTATTAAATGAAGCATAAGTCGGAGTCGTTTGAAATGTTCAAACTATTTCGAAATGAGGTAGAAAAACAAACTGGGAAGTGTATTAAAGCTCTTCGATCTGATCGAAGAGGTGAATACCTTTACAATGAGTTTTTGACATATTTAGGGGAGAATGGGATTCTCTCTCAGTGGACTCCTCTTGGAACACCACAGCATAATGGTGTGTCTAAAAGGAGGAATCGGACCTTGTTAGACATGGTTCGATCCATGATGGGGTTTGCTGGTCTACCGATCTCCCTCTAGGGATATGCGCTCGAATCGGCTTGTTACCTTCTAAATAGGGTTTTGAGTAAGTCTGTAACCAAAACGCCATATGAGTTATGAATAAGACGTAAGTCAGTACTCTCGCACCTTAGAGTTTGGGGGTGTCCGGCTTATGTTAAACGTTTAATTACGGACAAGCTTGGATCTAGGTCTGACAAGTGTAATTTCATAGGGTACCCAAAAGAGACCAAAGGGTATTATTTCTACCTAGCTGATGAGCAAAAGGTGTTTGTCAGCCTTAAGGCAATCTTTTTAGAAAAGGAGTTCCTTAGTGAAGGGATTGTTGCCTCTAAGGTCGAACTTGAGGAAGTTCGACAGGTAGAAAAATCGACACAAGTAGCTGAACCTGAACCGGATTTGATTAGATCAGATCCGGAGCCCATTGTTCCTGCACCCTTAAGGCGATCTGGTAGAGTACCACATCAACCGGACAGATATTATGGTTTCTTGATCCGAGATAGAGATCCTATCGAACTTGATGAAAATGATGAGGATCCGATCACCTACATGGATGCAATGCAGAGACCTGACTTTGAGAAATGGCTAGAGGCCATGAAATCCGAAATGGAGTCCATGAAGGTAACGATGTGTGGACATTGGTTGATCCACCCGAAGGAGTAAAACCCATAGGGTGTAAGTGGGTCTTCAAGAGGAAGAGGGGCGCAGACGAAAAGGTGGAAACCTATAAAGCCCGTCTGATTGCCAAGGGATATCGTCAACATTATGGTATAGACTATGACTAGACGTTTTCTCCTGTGGCAATGCTTAAATCCATTCGGATTATACTTGCGATAGCTGCCCATCTGGACTATGAAATCTGGCAGATGGACGTGAAAACAGCTTTCCTAAATGGAGAGCTAGACGAAGAGGTGTATATGATACAACCTAAAGGATTCACATCCACAGATGAGTCTAAGGTGTGCAGGCTACAGAGGTCCATTTATGGACTTAAGCAGGTATCCCGGAGTTGGAACATACGTTTTGATAGGACAATCAAGATGTATGGCTTCGTTAAGAATGGAGAAGAGCCCTACATTTATAAGTGGGCTAGTGGTCCAGTAGTAGTATTTCTTGTATTGTATGTGGATGACATTCTCTTAATCGGGAATGATGTCCCTGCATTATAGGAAATAAAAATTTAGCTGTCATCATAATTCTCCATGAAGGATCTGGGAGAAGCTTCCTACATTCTAGGGATGAGGATCTATAGAGATAGATCTAAAAGGCTGCTTGGCTTATCTCAGTCTACGTACATTGATACGATGCTGAAGAGGTTTAGCATTGAGAATTCCAAGAAAGGCTATCTACCGATAGGCCATAGAATTTCTCTCTCGAAGAGGGATTGTCCGACAACACCTCAAGAGAGAGAGCGCATGGATAGAATTCCATATGCTTCGGCAGTGGGATCTATCATGTACGCCATGACATGTACACGATCAGATGTGGCATACTCACTAGGGTTAGTGAGTAGATACCAATCTGATCCAGGAGAGAATCACTGAAAGGTTGTTAAAACCATC
This sequence comes from Elaeis guineensis, assembly GCF_000442705.2. Classification (NCBI taxonomy): domain Eukaryota; kingdom Viridiplantae; phylum Streptophyta; class Magnoliopsida; order Arecales; family Arecaceae; genus Elaeis; species Elaeis guineensis. The sequence continues at coordinate 49,414,291 of NC_026004.2, forward strand.
CTGAAGTATTTAAGAAATACTAAGGACCAGTGGCTTATTTATGGTGAATCAGACTTGAGACTTATAGGATTTACAAACTCTAGTTTTCAGTCTGATCACGATGATAGCAAGAGTGTGTCAGGATTTATTTTTACCCTTAATGGTGGGGCTGTCTGCTGGAAGAGTTTCAAGCAGCACACAGTGACTGATTCAGTTTATGAGGTGGAGTATGTCGCTGCATCAGATGCTGCCAAAGAAGCGGTGTAGCTGAGAAAATTCATCACCGAGCTTGGAGTGGCACCCTCCCTTGTTGGTCCAGTTTTGCTCTACTGTGACAGCTCTGGAGACATTGCTCAGGCGAAGGAACCAAAGGCACACCAGCGGACGAAGCATATTCTGCACCGCTACCATCTCATTTGGAAAATCATGGATCGAGGTGACATCGACCTTCAGAAGATCAACGGAAAGGAGAACCTGGCAGACCCATTCACTAAAGCCATTGCAGTGAAGGAGTTCGATGACTTCAATTCAAAGATGGGTATTAAATATTGCACCGATTGGCTTTAGGCCAAGTGGAAGATTGTTGGGAATAGTATCCCAAAACCAATCATCAGCCTGTTGACGGTTGTGCTCTTTATTGTATTAGTATATAAATTATAAATAAATAAAAATTATTTTGGTATTTTTCATCATAAATTATTTCATCTTCTAATGAACTCCTGTGTTGTGGTGAAGTCCTTAGGACTATTTAGACTCGATAAAGGAGGATTTGTCGTTTAGTCCTTGAACATGTTCGCGATCAAATGATACGTTGTTACCAAGGACAACAATGTTTATCAAGCATAGATCGTTGTGTGCCATATGGGTTGGTTGTCCTCTTAACCAAGGAGTGTGGAGACATTGGTATGGCATACAGGTGAGATGTAAGGGTACATCTGCACTGAACGTGACCGACTCCAGAGCCTTTTCTGCTATCAAGATTTGCTCCGATGGGATATGGGTATAACTATCCCTCCAACCTGAGACCGCCATGGTGACTTGCAAGCAACTCACTGCACTTAGGCATTGGACTATCTGAATTTCTAATTTAGTGACGAAAGGATGCTGGGTTTAGTTAAGTACTTGACTTGTCGGTGCATGTGTCAAGATGAGATTGACCACTCCAGTTCTGGAGCTGTGTACAGTCGTATTTCAATTTAGCAAAATCTTGACTAGGGTAGTTTTAGTGAGGAGTCACAGGACTGTTTGAGTTGAGCACGATTCGGATGATCTAATCAAGGTTGACAGTTTAACCCTGAGTCGTCCTAAACACAGGAGTCAAAAGGAATGAATTATATAGTAACCATATTCACATAGGTTCTGACTATTGTGATTGCGACTATTCGACCTATCCGGATGTTGGGTACCATTGCTAGATGGTTACTTCGATTAGTACAGGAATTGGTTCCGTGCTACCGGCTTAGATTCGAACCTGTGGGGTCACACACATTAGAAGTTCCTATCTGATCTGATGGCTGATGAAGAGTCCTAATATTTGTGGACTATGAGTTCTACATGTCTGGAACTCTATGATCGAGAATCAGGATTCTCTGATCACGAGTCCCACACATTTTGGGTACGAGGGTCAAGAGTCCCACTGGTTTGGGACTCTTCGATCAAGTTTTCATATCGATGGACTTTGATACCCGATTGCCCATCAGATTTGAACTCAATATTTATGAGAGATTTCATTAGTGATTTGATCGCTAATTAACTCAATTTGATTGAGTAATTATTTTTGGATCAAGTCCAATTGAATTAGATTCAGTTGGGTTTGACTCGATTAGGTTAAGAGTTGACCTAATTGTTGAGATGGTTTGGTCCCTGATTTGATCAGGGGTTGGGCTTAGTCAATTTCTGATTTGATTAAAATTTTATTGAGCCTAATTAAGCCTAATTAAGTTAGGTTTAATTTAGTCTAATTGTGCTTAACCTATTTTGATTAGGTTGGTTCAATTAAGATTAAACTACCATTTGAATTTGAATCCCTACACCACTTCATATCTCTGCGCCCATTTGAATTCATGAGAAGAAACTTCTCATGAATTTTCTCTCACGCAAAGCCCTTCCCACGCCCCACTTTTGTGCGCCACATAGGTGGATAAGGATGGTTGGTTGGCCATTCAAATTCAAAACAAAGTTTGAATTTGAATGAGCAACCAATCCATGCGCCATGTCCTTATCCTCTTTAGCGCCTCATATCTTACACGAGAAAGAGTTTCTCATGAAATCTTTCCATGCACAAAGCAGCCACTCACCTTCTCTTCTCACTTCCAAGTGGATAGGGATGAGTTGGTTTGCATTTGAATTCAAATTTGATTTGAATTCAAATGTGCAACCACTTATCTTTATCCTCTCACATGGATAGGATACGTTTTGAACTGTATTTAAAGAGATAGGGAGGTGGGGCGTGCGTAGAAATTTTCTAAGAGAGAAAGTGGGGCGTGAGGAACCCTTGTGCGTGAGTAGGAAGTCTAAAACTTCCGAGAGAAAAAGAAAGAAAAGAAAGAAAAATTGGGCGCAGAGTTTTCAGTGTGTTCCCTCGGGTTTCAGCCGGGGGTTCGAGAAGTGAGAAAGTGAGCTACGAGTGTCGTGAGCCCATCAAATTTCAGAAAGAGATTCATCAACCTCTCAAGCACACTTGCTGACGATCCAGAGCATCTGAGGAGTCGGCAGACATCGATCGAAGGAGTTCGATTAGCATCGATCGTCGAAAGAGCTCTACAATGAGCTAGCACTCGTGAGGAGCTGATCTGACCGGAAGCTTCATGTGGACGATCCGTAGAGGCCAGACACACTGTGTGCTACATTGCAATGATCAGATCCTCTCGACGGTGATTAGATTGCGGTGATCGACTACCCGCACAAAGGTATTGTGTTCTGAACACAGAACAGTAAATTATTTACTGTTCAAATTTGAATTTCAAATTTAAATGCATGCATGCTATATATCATATTTAGATCTTAGTGTAGGGTAAACACATGTTAATTAGTTAGATTAATTAATTATTTTCGCTGTAAAATAGTGATTTTGAAAAAGTTTTAAAATTATCATTTTATCCCTGTACTCAAATTTCGCTTCAATGCATACCTGAAAGGTATAAATTTGATGAAAATTATCAAAATATCCTTCGATGGCAAGTTACTATACAATTCAATCCTTCGACCATCCTGCACCCCGAATATGTTCATGAGTATAGAATTATGTCAAATTCAAACACATATTCCTATTGACTCATCATCAATCAATCAATGATAACTCTAATGAAGAATTAGAAACTCTTTCTAATCTTCATACTGCTTTGGCCAAAGACTTCCTGAGTTATCTAGAGATGAGAATACATGAGATGTCATCTCCTCTTACTCAGAGTGATCGATTCTTTGTTGATCTACTCACAACCTTCATGCACAATCCACCATATTTAGAGCACACCATTTACGACTTTAGTCATAATTGAGTATGAACTAAAATATAGATTCATATGTATAAGATTCTATGGTGATCTCAAAATCAAAGAATCACTTACACAAGTGCCATTTAGAAAACTATCTTTTGACATGTAAGTAAGGCTTTCATAAGATGTTCTCTCAATGGATCAAATCAGCATACACATACCTTAATGAGCACCCATATCCTTGCATTAGTGTCTGTATACAAGTGATTGTTGGATCACCCACCCTCTCCATCAAGCATACATAGGATATATTAGTCTTTCTAGATTCATTGATCCTCTGATTCAATGATCCAACGACTAGGATTATTTTAGATTAGGATTTTAGGATTTTAGGTCTCATTGATATGAACCCTTCATACCCATAAAATCATTGTCCTAATCTATGGGGTTCATTATAATCTCAAAAATTGTTAAGACATAGCAAATGATGAATCATAAAAATATCTCTTTATTATTAATTAATAATAAATATCATATATGAGTTGGAAGTAATTATAGAAAAGATCCTATCACATATCAAATGCAATTGGCTTGGAGGGCACAATTCTTTCAATCTCTCATTTGTACTAAATCCAATCATCCTTGTATTTAACACCTATACTATCAAGGTGGCGATCAAGTTGCTGTTAAGGAAGTGCTTTAGTATCTGCTCACTCAATGATTACATCTTGTCTTTCAACAATCTCACAAACGAGGTGGAAGCGCCTTAGGATGTGTTTGGGCTTTTGGTGAGACCTTGGTTCCTTAGCTTGTGCAACAGCTCCAGTGTTATCACAAAATAGTGGCATTGGATGTTGAATCTCACGGACTATGCCCAATTTGGTGATGAATTTCTTCATCCAGATAACTTTCTTAGCTGCTTTACTAACAGCAATGTATTCTGCCTTAGTGACTGAGTCAGCTACAGTTTACTATTTTATACTTTTCTAACTCATTGCACCACCATTCAGAGTAAATACATACCCTGATATAGATTTACAATCATCAGGATCTGATTGAAAATTAGAGTCAGTAAAGCCTTCTAGTTTCAACTCTGATCTTTCATAAATTAGAAAAACATCTTTAGTTCTTCTAAGATATTTAAGAATATTTTTTATAGCTTTTCAATGATTCTCTCCCAGATCAATCTGAAACTTGCTTACTATGCCTATGGCATAAGCAATATCAGGCCTGGTATATTACATGATATACACGATTGATCCTACAGCCGAAGTATAAGAAATTCTACTTGTCTTTTCTCTCTCTTAAGGTGTCTTAGGAGACATCTTCTTAGAGAGATATATCCCTTGACTCATAGGTAAGCTCTTTTACTTACCTCCATGTTGAATCTTTTCAATACTAAGTCAATGTACCTAGATTGGGATTAGTCAAGCATCCTCTTAGATCTATCTCTATAGATTTTTATACCTAGTATATAGGATGCTTCTCCTAAATCTTTTATGAAAAACTTTTTAGAAAGCCAAGCTTTGATCGATTGTAACATTGGGATATTATTCTCAATGATAAGTATATCATCAACATACAAGACTAAGAAGACTATGGCACTACCACTTATCTTCTTATACGCACATGGCTCATCAATATTTTTGATAAAACCAAACTCCTTTATAGTTTTATCAAAGTGGATGTTCCAACTCTTCGAAACTTATTTCAATCCATAAATGAATCTCATTAGCTTGCATACTTGATTTGATCTCCCACTTGAGACAAACCCCTTCGACTGTGGCGTATAAACTTCTTCCTCAAGACTTTTATTGAGAAAAGCAATTTTTACATCTATTTGCCATAATTCATAATCATAATATGCAGCTATAGCAAGCATAATCTGAATGGACTTGAGCATTGCTACTGATGAAAAGATTTCATCATAATCATTTTCTTATCTTTGCTTAAAATCTTTTGCCACCAGCCTAGCCTTGTAGGTCTTTACTTGGCCATCTGCTCCAATTTTTTTTTAAAGATCCATTTGCACCCTATTGGGGTTATACCCTCAGGTGGATCAACCAAAATCCATACTTGGTTGGAGTTCATAAAGTCCATCCTAGATTTCATTGCTTCACACCATTTATTAGAGTCCCTACTCTGAAAAGCTTTCGTATAGGTTATAGGATCATCATCCTGAATGATATGGGCTTTATTATCATTCTTAATGACAAAATCATATCTTAAAGGTACATTCCATACTCTTTCTGATCTTTGGAGAGGATGTGTGGGTTGTGGATGTTTTTGATCAACAGGTTCAATTAGTTTTGGAATTTCATATTGAGGATAAGATGAGGTAGATTGTAGGTTTTGAACTTCACTTAATTCAATCATCCTCCCATATCCCTTTTCTTCGAAAAATTCTTTTTTCAAGAAAACATGCCTACTGAGAAAATTCTTTTGTTCAGTAGGATGTTAAAAGAGGTATTCATTACCTTCTTGAGGATAACTATAAATCTATATTTGTCAACTCTAGCACTTATCTTATGTTCAAAAATATTTTTGATATAAGCAGGACATCCCCAAATCTTAAAATATTTATGATTTGATTTTTTTCTTTTTCATAACTCATATGGAGTGCTGGTTACTGACTTAGATGGTACCCTATTCAAGATGTAAACAGCTGTTTCTAGGGCATATCTCTAAAAAGATATGGAAAGATCCATGAAGCACATTATGGATCACACCATATCTAATAGAGTGTGATTCCTCCTTTTTGCTACACCATTCAATTGTGGTGTATAAGGAGGTATCAATTCAGAGAAAATTTCCTGTCCTTTAAGATGATCAAGAAATTCACTGGATATTCACCACCTCGATCAGATCAAAGGATTTTAATAATTTTTTTCAGTTTGATTTTTGACCATCTTTTGATATTCTTTAAACTAATCAAAGATCTCAAATTTATGTTTCATGAGATACTCATATCCATATCTTGATAAGTCATCTATAAAAATTATAAAATAGGAATATCCACCTCTGGTTTGAGTTGTCAAAGGTTCACAAACATCTAAATGTATAAGACCTAATAATTCATTTGCCCCTTTCTCCATATCCTGTGAATGGAGACTCGATCATCTTATCCATGAGACAGGATTCACAAGTTTCAAATGATTCAAAATTATTAGAATCAAAGAATTCTTCTTTGTACAACTTGTGTAACCTTGACTCACTTATATGACCGAGTTAGCAATGCGAGAGATATAAGTTATTCTCATCATCTCTCTTTCTTTTCCTATTGTTATCAATAAAAAAAATATTATCATTAAGCAAAAGAGTAAAAAGACCATTATCCACATATGCATTACCCAAAAATTTATTAGAATAGAAAATAGAGCAACAATTGCTCTTAGCCTTTATTTCATATCCATGTTCCAATAATAAGGATATAGAAATAATATTTCTAATGACATTGGGCATATAATAATAGTCTTGTAACTCCAATGTCTTGCCAGATGGCAACGACAATATACAGGTGCTAATAGCTTCTGCCTGAATGGGTTGACCATTCACGCCATAAAGCTCAAAATCACCTTTGTTTAAACTTCTAATTTTCTGTAGTTCCTATAGTGATTTGCATATATGAGACTCATATGCGGTATCCAATGTCCATGAATTAGAAGTTGAAGCACTCAATGGTAAACTAGTTTGTATCATGTACAAACCTTTCGATGCTTCATTTGCATCATACTTCAAACTTGCGAGGTAGCTCTTGTAATTCTTCTTTCAGTGCCCCTGCTTATCACAATAATTATGAAAATCAGAGGGAGAAATGATCATGAAAATTAATAAAGAATATCATTGTAGATCATAAAAGAAAACTATTTATGAATTTTCACATCATGAGAAATGCCTTTCACGCTTTATCTGTTGGATGTATGCCCGAAAAGCCAATCTTGGCTGATACATTTAATATCTCTAGGATATATATGATTTTGTATTTATTGAGCAGTTATATTACCATTCATATTTATGTATTCATGAATCATCCAAAGGATTAACAAGATGATGACACATATTCTCAAAGAGTTGAGAATTTGAGGCAAGTGTCATTGATAGTTGATTCCTAAATTGCTCATGGTCATAGGATCATCATGGGGATGGTGATTGATCCGGATAAATCAGTGCACGGATTGCTTCCTTCGGACAGATGGGTCTCGAGTTTGTAGTGTAGAGACACTGGAGCGAGAGTGTAGGTGGTTGTTACAGAACAACTAGCACTGAGCGTGACCAATATGAGAAGTCACATGGATATCTGCTCACTCGTTAGTGACTTTCTCGATGCTACAGTTGTATGACTGGTTCTTTGATTTGAGATGGCACTACTACTCGCAGTGAGGCTGCTAGAGTTTAATTGACACATCAACATGGATCTTAAGGAGCCATTGTAGTGGATGTTGGTGACAGTTGGTTCACTGTAGGAGTAGGGTGTATCAAGATGAGATCTATCGATCCTAGCAGAAGGGAGTAGTCCTATGGGATTTAAAAGACTGAATCCTTAAGTTTATAGTCATAGCAGTGTGATTGATGGAAAAAATTTTTTTATAGAATCACATATGGACTCAAGCTGATTGAATCAATCATGTGACCGATATTGAGGTTTGATAATTTATCCATGACCTGCCATCTAATCGGGACTCATGATAGAGAGACTGTATCATATGCTAACTACACCTAGAGATTCATCTTTTATTCTGCTAGGTTGCTACTACATACTGCTAGGTGTCACTGGTGGATTGTGAAACTCATGAGGATCATCTTGATGATCAATGATCCCTGGTGGATAGAGTTGGAATTGTTCTAACCCGTTGAAAAGAGTTTCAATGATATTATGATAGAGATCACAATATATCTCACTACCAGACAGAATAGAACCTATGGAGTCACACACAAAAGAGGCTTTTGACTGATCAAATGGTTGAATTATGACTATGAATCATAACAGGATTTGATTATTAATTTGATTGATAATTTATCCAATACAAATGTTGCATTATATAACTTGCTAAAGAGTTAATGAGTTATAAGAAGATTAATTAGTAATAGGATTACTAATCAGCTTAATTTGATTGAGCAATGAGGCTTGCATCAAGTCCAATTTGATTGGATTTAATTTGACTCATTATGAGTTTGATTTGATCAACCCTAATAGGTTATAGGATAACCCCAAAAAGATCGGATGATTAGTCTCAATTGAATTAGGATTTGAGTTTGAACCAATTCTTAATTAGACTAGGATGTATATATTCCTAATTGGACTAAAAATCCTCATTTTCATGGATGCACCAAATCCTAATTGGATTAGGATTAAAAATTGAGTTTGACTCAAACACCAAGAAAGAGTCCAATTAGACTAGGACTCCTCCTCCGATTAAGAGACATCTAATCTAAATAAATTGGGCTCCAAATCAGTTTTGATTTCCTATCTTTTTGAGTCTAGTCTGATCCTAATTTGATTAGAATTCATTGGTGTTTTGTTTAATTTAAATTAGCCATCTAATGATAGAGTCCCATGAATCTTAAACTCTTCCCTATCCATGCACCAAATATGATTCCTCGCCCAACCTGATTTAGATGCCACATCCAACCAGATTTAACGCCAAGTTTTTCTCCACTTCTTAACATGTAAGAAGGAAAGGAAACCCCCTATTTACCATGTAAAAATTTGGGTGAAAGTCTTTGTTGTGGGTGGCACAAAATTAGGAAGAGTCCTAACTAGTTTGGACTCTTGATTCCTATCCAAACTAGGTCTCCTCTCTTATCTATTTAAACCCACCATATGGGACATTGGATATGAGATTTCCATAAGATTATGACGCCCAAAACTAGGAGATTTTATGCATGAAAAATCAAGGGGAAAAGGTGGGACGGCATCTTGGTTGTAGGCGTGAGGTTTGTATATCATATCTCTTCTTTATTACAAACAACCAAAAGTTGGTTGTTAGAATATCTTATCTCCTCTCTCTTGTCTATGTTTAGACATGGATGTCTCCTCTTCTTTTTGTTCAAAAATTGGATAAAATCTTACGTCTCTATTGTAGAGATTTGGTGCATGGATTTTAGGAAGAAAAGAGAAGAAATGGTTCTTCTCATGATCTCTAGTGTAGAGATTAATATCCTCCTATATCTTCTTGTTCTCTAAGAGTATCTTAGGAGAAAAGAAGATTTTCAACCTTCAAGATGTGATCTCTACAAAAGAGCTAGCACCCCGATGAGATCAAAAGGCTTCTGATCAGATTAGAGTCTTGTGCGGATATCCGTAGAGGTCAGACACTTGTACGGCTAAAAGGGACCTTTGGAAGACATCCATGATCATCAGTTTGCATTGAAGATTGATCTATATCCAGGTATATTTTATATTTATTTTTTTATTTGATTTTTATATCTAAATCTTATCTCATATATGATGATCCTGTTTATGGTTTGAAGATTTGATCTTATGCATGCTTAGATTAAATTAAATTTAATCTGAAAATTTTTAAATTCTATTGCATATTAGTTTTGTAAAATCATGGATGCGTGAAACTATAAACTCCAATAGTGATATCAGAGCCATATCATATGCATGAGATTAAGATTTAGATTTGAAATCTGTAGAAAAAAATTTCAGATTTGAAAGATTTTGATGTTGTTCTGACATAAGATTGCCCTAGCATAATTTGTTATGCTAAATGGTTGTCCTAAAATGATATTAAAATTTCTAATTAATTGAATTTTAGATATAATTTTTTCAGCATATATGTGATATATGTTTTGTTGTTTAAATCTAAAAAGGGTTTCGAGATCTGTTATGATTTATATATATGATATATGAAAGTATGTTTAGGGCTGAAATTTATTTCTATGATCTGAACTTGTTTATGTATATGATACATATCTGTATGATGATCTGAAATTATTTCAAAATCAAAATTTACTTTTTATGCAAAAAATTTAGATCTGAGAATTTTGTTTTAAGATCTGAAATTAGTATTTGTGCATGAGGGAGTGGTCATGGGTAGATCAAATTTGGTCATGTTATTAGATTACATCAAAGGATTTCTGATTTGATCATATTGAGTTAGAATCGATTTAGCAGTTAATCAAACCAAATCAAATATTGATTAAGATAAGATCAATAGAGCCTAAGATCATATAATTATTGTTGATCAAATCGATTAACACCCATATGTAGAATCCATTAAACCTAAGGACCTAATTCGGCTCTGTGGCTCGAGTCTGATTCACCTAAGCTAACCTATTCAGATCAATTGACTGATTGGTGTCTAAGATAAGTAATTGAAAGGTGGTTATTTAATTCATTCCATTCACTTACCTAGCCAATTTATTGGTGTCTAAGGAAAGCAATGGGGGGACCCCTACCAATCTCTACTTATCTGACCAATTTGATAGATTGAGTCTCAAATATGTTTGCATACTGATTTGATTTAGCCCATACCAATTACATCAGTCATGTGATAACTGATTAGATGAGACCTAAATCCAAATCTCTCCACCAAATATTAAGTCCAAGATCTTCCACTATTGTAGATATGTGGGCGTGCTACTGACGTTGATTGTTCTCGGTTGGTCACAGTGGTTCAGTTGCATCGAGAACACAACGCAATGGTACCCGACGACCAGATAGATCGAATAATCACAATTGCAACATTCAGAACCTACGTGAATATGGTTACCATATAATTCATCCCTTTTGACCCCTGTGTTTAGGACGACTCAGGGTTAAACTGTCAACCCTGATGATATCATCCGAATCGTGCTCAACTCAATTAGTCCTGTGACTCCTCACTAGGACTACCCTGGCCAAGGTTTTGCTAAATTGAAACACGACTGTACACAGCTCCTAAACTGGAGTGGTCAATCCTATCTTGACACACGCACCGACAAGTCAAGTACTTGACTACACCCAGCAACCTTCCATCACTGAATTAGAAATTCAGGTAGTCCAGTGCCTAAGTGCAGTGAGTTGCTTGCAAGTCACCGTGGCGGTCTCAGGTCGGAGGGATATTTATACCCATATCCCATCGGAGCAAATCTTGACAGCAGAAATAGCTCCGAAGTTGGTCACGTTCAGTGCAGATGTACCATTACATCTCACCTGTATGCCATACCAGTGTCTCCACACTCTTTGGTTATGAGGACAACCAACCCATATGGCACACAACGACCTATGCTCGATAAACGTTGTCGTCCTTGATAACAACGTATCATTTGGTCACGAACATGTTTAAAGACTAAGTGACAAATCCTCCTTTGTCGAGTCTAAATAGTCCTAAGGACTTCACCACAACATAGGAGTTCATTAGAAGATGAAACATTTGTGATGAAAAAATATCAAAATAACTTTTATTTATTTATAATTCATGTACTAATACAAAAAGGAGCACAACCGTCAACAGGCTGACGATTAGCTTTGGGACACTATTCCCAACAATCTCTCACTTGGCCTAAAGCCTATCGGTGCAGTATCTAATGCCCATCTTCGACTTGTAGTCGTTGAACTCCTTCACCGCAATGGATTTAATGAATGGGTCGGCCGGGTTCTCCTTCCCGTCGATCTTCTGAAGGTCGACGTCACCTCGATCCACGATCTCCCGGATGAGATGGTAGCGGTGCAGAATATGCTTCGTCCGCTGGTGTGCCTTTGGTTCCTTCGCCTGAGCAATGGCTCCAGAGCTGTCGCAGTAGAGCAGAACTGGACCAACAAGGGAGGGTGCTACTCCGAGTTCGGTGATGAATTTCCTCAGCCACACCGCTTCTTTGGCAGCATCTGATGCAGCAATATACTCTGCCTCACATACTGAATCAGCCACAGTGTGCTGCTTGGAACTCTTCCAGCAGACAGCCCCACCATTAAGGGTAAAAATAAATCCTGACACACTCTTGCTATCATCGCGATCAGACTGAAAACTAGAGTCTGTAAACCCTATAAGTCTCAAGTCCGATTCACCATATATAAGCCACTGGTCCTTAGTATTTCTTAAATACTTCATGATGGTTTTAACAACCTTCCAGTGATTCTCTCCTGGATCAGATTGGTATCTACTCACTACCCCTAGTGAGTATGCCACATCTGGTCGTGTACATATCATGGCGTACATGATATATCCCACTGCCGAAGCATATGGAATCCTACCCATACGCTCTCTCTCTTGAGGTGTTGTCGGATAATCCCTCTTCGAGAGAGAAATTCTATGGCCTATCGGTAGATAGCCTTTCTTGGAATTTTCCATGCTGAACCTTTTCAGCATAGTATCAATGTACGTGGACTGGGATAAGCCAAGCAACTTTTTGGATCTATCCCTATAGATCCTCATCCCTAGGATGTAGGAAGCTTCTCCCAGATCCTTCACGGAGAACTGTGACGATAGCCAAATCTTTGTTCCCTGTAATGCAGGGACATCATTCCCGATTAAGAGAATGTCATCCACATACAATACAAGAAATACTACTACTGGACCATTAGCCCACTTATAAATGCAGGGCTCTTCTCCGTTCTTAACGAAGCCATACGTTTTGATCGTCCTATCAAAACGTATGCTCCAACTCCGAGATGCCTGCTTAAGTCCATAAATGGACCTCTGTAGCTTGCACACCTTAGACTCATCTGTGGATGTGAACCCTTCAGGTTGTATCATATACATCTCTTCGTCCAGCTCTCCGTTTAGGAAAGCTGTCTTCACATCCATCTGCCAGATTTCATAGTCCAGATGGGCAGCTATCGCAAGCATAATCCGAATAGATTTGAGCATTACCACAGGAGAAAACATCTCGTCATAGTCTATACCATAACGTTGACGATATCCCTTGGCAACCAGATGGGCTTTATAGGTCTCTACCTTTCCGTCTGTGCCCCTCTTCCTTTTGAAGACCCACTTACACCCTATGGGTTTTACTCCTTCGGGTGGGTCAACCAATGTCCACACATCGTTGACCTTCATGGACTCCATTTTGGATTTCATGGCCTCTAGCCATTTCTCAGAGTCAGGTCTCTGCATTGCATCCATGTAGGTAATCGGATCCTCATCGTTTTCATCAAGTTTGACAGGATCACCATCTCGGACCAAGAAACCATAGTATCTGTCCGGTTGATGTGGTACTCTACCAGACCGCCTTAAGGGTGCATAATCAATGGGCTCCGAATCTGATCTAATCAAATCCGATTCAGGTTCATTAACATGTGTCAGTTTTTCCACCTGTCGAACTTCGTCAAGTTCGACTTTAGAGGCAACAGTTCCTTCACTAAGGAACTCCTTTTGCTCATCAGCAAGGTAGAAATAATACCCTTTGGTCTCTTTTGGGTACCCTATAAAATTACACTTGTCAGACCTAGGTCCAAGCTTGTCTGTAATTAAACGTTTAACATAAGCCGGACACCCCCAAACCCTAAGGTGCGAGAGTACTGGCTTACGTCCTATCCATATCTCATATGGCGTTTTGGCTACAAACTTACTCGGAACTCTATTTAGAAGGTAACAAGCCGATTCGAGCGCATATCCCCAGAGAGAGATCGGCAGACTAGCAAACCCCATCATGGATCGAACCATGTCTAACAGGGTCCGATTCCTCCTTTCAGATACACCATTATGCTGTGGTGTTCCAAGAGGAGTCCATTGAAAGAGAATCCCATTCTCCCCTAGATACGTCAGAAACTCATTGGAAAGATATTCACCTCCTCAATCAGATCGAAGAGTTTTAATACACTTCCCAGTTTATTTTTCTACCTCATTTCGGAATAGTTTGAACATTTCAAATGATTCCGACTTATGCTTCATTAAATAGACATACCCATACCTAGATAGGTCGTCTGTGAAGGTTATGAAGTAGAAAAATCCACCTCTTGCACTTGAGCTTATGGGTCCACATACATCAGAATGTACCAGACCTAAGAGTTCACTGGCTCGCTCACCTTTTCCAGTAAAAGGTGACTTGGTCATCTTCCCAAGAAGACAGGACTCACAGGTTGGAAGTGATTCACAATCACTAACTTCAAGAATTCCTTCTTGAGCCAACCTGTTTATCCTGTTCTTATTGATATGACCTAGCCTACAGTGCCAAAGGTAGACTTCTGACACATTATCTATTCTAGAGCGTTTACCGAATTTTTGAACCACATTAACAGGCTGTGATAGTAAGTAAATTCCATTATTTAATTATCCAATAAATATTGTAACACCATTCAAAATGATATTGCAAATATTTCCTTTTATTAAAAAATCATAACCGTACATGGCCAAAAGGCCTACAGAAACAATATTTAATAAAAAACTTGGACAATAGTGACATTCACTCAGAATTACATTACGAGAATTGATTACAAGACTCATAATTCCTAAAGCTAGAACTGAAACTTTGCTTCCATCTCCAACATTCAGGAACCTCTCGCCTTTATCAAATCTCCTACTGACCTGCAGACCCTGCATCGAATTACAAATATGATAAGGGCTTCCGGTATCCAATACCTAGGCAGTAGTATCACAAATCGAAAAGTTGCAAGGAGTTATAATATAATTACCTTGCTTCTTCTTTGGCCTGTTCGGGTCCAGGAAAGTAATGTATTGAGGATAGTTCTTTTTCCAATGCCCGTGCTTCTTGCAAAAGAAGCATTCCGCCTGGCTCTGGTCGTGCTTGCGCTTCTTGGTCTGACCCCGTGCTACTGTCCCAGCATGAGATTGCACCTTCTTATTTTTCTTCTTCTTGTTCTTCTTCCCCTTCCCAAAGGGTTGACGACGAGAAGAAGACCCTCCCACTACATTCACCGACTCCTTATGGTGTTGATGATCCTTCTCAAAGTTCTGCAGCAACCCCAACAATCCGTGGTAGTTTACTGCAGGCTTTGTCATTCGAAAATGAGTAAGGAATGGGAGGAAGGACTTGGGCAAGGAATTAAGGATCGCATCCTTACCGAGCTACTCGTGCAGAGGAAAGCCCAATTTGCTTAGGCGCTCAATCATCTCGATCATGTACAGTACATGATCAGTGACTGAGGCCCCATCCCTCATTCGAGCATTGAAAATGGCACAACTAGTTTTGTGCCTTTCAACGTCGTCAGGCGTGCCAAAGAAGTCGTTCAACATTTGAAGCATCTCCTGTGGCTGGGCGTTCTCAAACCTTCGGCTGAACTCGTCATTCATTGCTGCCAGCATAATACATCGAACGGTGGTGCAGTCATTGAGCCACTTCAAGTAAGTGTCTCGGATCGCCTTACTAGCGTTCGGAGCTGGCTCCTCAGGTGCTGGACCGTTACTACATAAAGGATCCGCTCATGCTCAAGGACGATTTTCAATTTTCGATACCAGCTATCGAAATTGGGTCCCATGAGCTTGTCATTATCTAATAATGACCGGAGCGACAGGGTAGTGGCCATAGCTGCTTAAAGGAAAACGAGACCTCTATTAGTACATAAATTAATACTAAAGACTTGGATTTTAGTCTAAAGTTTTTCCCAATATTTTTACGAACTGGTAGCCTCATTCTCCAATTCGACTACACATGGGTACTAGAATCCACACAGACTACACACGAGCCCAACTTTGGTTGGTCAACCCATGTGCATCTATGGGTAGGTTCTTAACCAGTTGTTTCTCTAAACAACTTCTAGTAATTGATTTTGCCCCAGAATCTAATCAGTAGGCTTTGGCCTCCACTGAAAAGATCTGGTTAGGTCCAACCATTAACATGACTTAATTTAGTGAATCGGACCAATAAATGATCAGGCCTGACTTTGGCCGGCCAACCTAACCACCATCAGAAAGACTCAATCAAATTATCATATTATGAATAATAATTCCTTTAGCCAATGAGCACCGGGCCTTTGGGCCTCCAATGATCATTGAACTAATGGACTCATTATCACTCACTTAATAGGAGGCTATGACTTAGTTATCATTATAACTTAATCATTTTAGGGACCTAATAATTTTGAGGATTTTATTAAAGAATAGTAGAGAAGAAATCATTCAGCCAATTTCAATCCTCCCACTGACTTCACCAAGTCAGATTAAAAAAAGATTTAATTAAAGCTGGCATTAGGAGCACCTAAATCAGTCACACTGATTTACCTAATGACATGGGTGAGCTCTAATCACTAAGTGATCTAATCAAAATCTAACTTACCAGATTGGCCAGGTAAGTGAGATCAGTGGTGGGGATTTGCCATTAACTCGTCAATGATCGAATCAATGCGAGTAGCTCCCGCTTAAGAACCACTGGTCAAAACTGCCGAACTTACCTTAGACACCAACCGGTTCATTAGTTTTAATTTTGATCAACTTAGTAAATAGGGCTCCACCACGTAGCCATGAATTAAGTCCATCTTGGTCTAGTTAAAGACATGGACCCATTCAACTACAACTATTGAAGTTGAGTCTAGAGTATCCTTGACCTAATCTAATTCAACTTTTGATTAGATTTGACCAATTACTCCATTTAGTCCATTTTTTAAACTAACCTTAGGTCTAACCCAATTATGGACCTAATTCATCTAACCCATTGACCCACAAGTTTATGCAATTGTCTTAGGTCTTAATTCATAATTCTAGACCTACTAGATAACACTTAATTCTTTTAATTAAGTACTTGGGCTGATGGGTCAGGGTTTGGCATTTTGAAAATAATTTTCAAATTTGAAAGATTTTATTTTCTGTTCACCAAATGTGTTAACTCATTTCACAAACGGGTCAGCACATTTCATAAACAGCAATTCTATTGCTCATTTCATAACAGAAAATAACTCAAAATAAATCATAAATTTTTTTTTAGATCTAATCTAACATATTCATGATAAATTTCTTAATTAAGTCCTTTCGCTGCTTCATCGGCATGGGATATAATTGCATCGGCACCCCTACCGCCATAGGAGACCCCATCGAATGGGAAGAGAGGGCCTTTAAACCCTACTTTTCTCCTATGACCGGACGGCCATGGCAACCAACCCAATTAGATTATTTGCCACTTGGATCAAGTATATCTAAATATACCAATTTCAAAATTTAAATTTTGAATTTCAAATTTCAAATTTCAAATTTCAAATTTGAGATTTCAACCAAATTTCAGATTTCGAATTTCCAATCTTTGAATTTTAAATTTTGAATTTTGAATTTTGAATTTCAAATTTCAAATTTTGAATTTCAAATTTCAAATTTGAGATTTCAACCAAATTTCAAATTTTGAATTTCAAATTTGAAACTTCTAACAAATTTCAAATTTCAAATCTTTTTGAATTTCGAATTTTGAATTTTGAATTTCAAATTTAAACTTATAGATTACACCTTAATCTATGCATGCATATGTATATCATATTCTAGAACCATGCTCTGATACCATTTGAAGCGAAAATTTAGTGCAGGGGCAAAACGGTAATTTTAAAACTTTTTCAAAATTACTATTTTACAGTGGAATTATTAATTAATCTCATTAATTAATACTAATTAACCCTACACTAGGATCTAAATATGATACAACAGCATGCATTTAAATTTGAAATTCAAATTTGAATCAGTAAACGTTTTACAGTACTGTGTTCAGAACACATCACCTTTTGCGGGTAGTCGATCACCGCAATCTGATCACCGTCGGGGGGCTCTGATCGTCACATCGTAGCCACACAAATGTCTGGTCTCTGTGGATCGTCCACACGAAGCTCCCGTCTGATCAGCTCCTCACGAATGCTAGTTCGTGATTTCACCCTTTTGATGGTAGATGTTGATCGAACTCCTTCGATCGATGCGTACCAACTTCTTGGATGCTCCGGATTATCTGCACAGTTGCTTGAGAGGCTGATGGATCTCTCCCTAAAATTTGGTGGACTCACGACACTCGTGGCACACCAATCTCACTTCCCGAACCCTAGGTAGAAACCCTAGGGTACACACCAAAAACCCTGCGCCCAATTTTTTCTCTTTTCTTTCTTTTTCTCTCGGAAGGTTTTGGACCTTCACCTTGTGCAGAAGCCTTCCTCATGCCCCAAAGTTTCTCTCCTAAAATTTCTACGCACGTCCCACCTTTCTCCTCTTTTTAAAACAACGTCGAACGTGTCTTATCCGCGTGAGAGGATAAAGACAAGAGGCTACACATTTGAATTCAAATCAAATTTGAATTCAAACGAAAACCAACTTATCCCTATCCTTTTGGGTGTGAGAAGAGAAGGGGCGTGGCTCTTTGTGCGTGAAAAATGTTTCATGAGAAACCTTTTCTCGTGTAAGTAATGTGGCGCACAAAATGGATAAGGATGAAAGGGCAAGTGATAAGTTATCCATTCAAATTCAAACATGCTTTGAATTTGAATGGCTAACTAATTATTTTATCCATCTATATGGCGCACAAATGAGGGCGTGGGGAAGGGTTTTGCGTGAGAAAAATTTCACGAGAAGTTTCTTCTCGTGAATTCAAATGGGTGCAAGGAAGTTGGGTGTCGCAGGGAATTTAAAACAAGGTGGTTTGATTCAAATTGAGCCAACCTAGTTTAAAATAGGTTAAGCACAATTAGACCAGATTAAACCCAACATAATTAGGCTTAATTAGGCTCAATAAAATCCTAATCAAATCAGGAATTAACTAAACCTAACCCCTGATCAAATCAGGGACTAAACCACCTTAGCGATTAGGTCAACATTTAACCTAATCGGGTCAATCCAAACTGAATCCAATTTAATTGGACTTGATCCAAAAATAATTACTCAATCAAATTGAGTTAATTAGTGATTAAATCACTAATTAAATCTCTCATAAATATTGAGTCCAAATCCGATGGACAATCAGGCATCAGAGACCATCGATATGAAACCCTAATCAAAGAGTTCAAATTTCAAATTCAAAATTTGAAATTCAAAATTTTGACCTCGGTACCCAAAATGTGTGGAACTCATGATCAGAGAATCCTAATTCTCAATCATAGAGTCCCAGATAGATAAGACTCATAATCAGCCATCAGATCAGAAAGGAACCTCTAATGTGTGTGACCCCGCAGGTTCGAACCTAAGCCGGTAGCACAGGAACCAATTTCTGTACTAATCGAAGGACCATCTAGCAATAGTACCCGACGACCAGATAGGTCGAATAATCACAATCGCAATATTCAAAACCTACGTGAATATGGTTACCGTATAATTCATCCCTTTTGACCCCTGTGTTTAGGACGACTCAGGGTTAAACTGTCAACCCTGATGATATCATCCGAATCGTGCTCAACTCAATTAGTCCTGTGACTCCTCACTAGGACTACCCTGGCCAAGGTTTTGCTAAATTGAAACACGACTGTACACAGCTCCTAAACTGGAGTGGTCAATCCCATCTTGACACACGCACCGACAAGTCAAGTACTTGACAACACCCAGCAACCTTTCGTCACTGAATTAGAAATTCAGGTAGTCCAGTGCCTAAGTACAGTGAGTTGCTTGCAAGTCACCGTGGCGGTCTCAGGTCGGAGGGACATTTATACCCATATCCCATCGGAGCAAATCTTGACAGCAGAAATAGCTCCAGAGTTGGTCACATTCAGTGCAGATGTACCATTACATCTCACCTGTATGCCATACCAGTGTCTCCACACTCTTTGGTTATGAGGACAACCAACCCATATGGCACACAACGACCTATGCTCGATAAACGTTGTCGTCCTTGGAACAACGTATCATTTGGTCGCGAACATGTTTAAGGACTAAGCGACAAATCCTCCTTTGTCGAGTCTAAATAGTCCTAAGGACTTCACCACAACACAGAAGTTCATTAGAAGATGAAACATTTGTGATGAAAAAATACCAAAATAACTTTTATTTATTTATAATTCATGTATTAATACAAAAAAGAGCACAACCGTCAACAGGCTGACGATTGGCTTTGGGACACTATTCCCAACAATAAAATCTATGGGGTCACATATAAAAAAGATTTTTGATTAATCAGATGGTTGAATTACAATTATGAATCGTAACAGGATTTGATTATCAATTTGATTGATAATTGATTCAATGCAAATATTGCATTATGTAACTCGCTAAAGAGTTAGTGAGTTATAGGAGGATTAATTAGCAATAGGATTGCTAATTGACTTAATTTGATTGAGCAATGGGACTTGCATCAAGTCCAATTTGATTGGATTTAATTTGACTCATTATGGGTTTGATTTGATCAACCCTAATGGGGTTATAGGATAACCCTAAAAGGATCGGATGATTAGTCCCAGTTGAATTAGAATTTGGATTTGATTTAATTTTTAATTAAACTAGAATGTATGTATTTCTAATTAGACTAGGAATTCTCATTTTTATGGGTGCACCAAATCTTAATTGGATTAGGATTAAAAATTAAGTTTAACTCAAGTATCAAGAAAGAGTCCAATTGGACTAGGACTTCTCCTCCAATTAAGAGACATCTAATCTAAATAAATTGGACTCCAAATCTGATTTGGTTTTCCATCTTTTTGAGCCTAATCTGGTCCTAATTTGATTAAGATTCATTGGTGTTCTATTTAATTTAAAATAGCCATCTAATGATAAAATCCCATGAATCTTAAACTCTTCCCTATCCATGCGCCAAATATGATCCCACACCCAACCTGATTTAGACACCACATCCAACCAGATTTAACGTCAATTTTTTCTCCACTTCTTAATGTGTAAGAAGGAAAAGAAACCCCCTATTTACCATGTAAAAACTTGGGTGAAAGTCTTTGTTGTAGGTGGCACAAAATTAGGTAGAGTCCTAACTAGTTTGGACTCTTGATTCCTATCTAAACTAGGTCTCCTCTCTTATCTATTTAAACCCCCCATATGGGACGTTGGATATGAGATTTTCTTCTGATTATGATGCCCAAAATCAGGAGATGTTGTGCGTGAAAAATCAAGGGAGAAAAGGTGGGACGGCATCTTGGTTGTAGGCATGAGGTTTGTATGTCATATCTCTTCTTTATTACAAACAACCAAAAGTTGGTTATTAGAACATCTTATCTTCTCCCTCTTGTCCATGTTTAGACATGGATGTCTCCTCTTCTTTTTATCCAAAAGTTGGATAAAATTTCTACATCTCTATTGTAGAGATTTGGTGCATGGATTTTATGAAGAAAAGAGAAGAAAAGATTCTTCATGAGATCTCTAGTATAGAGATCAAGATCCTCCTTTATCTTCCTATTCTCTAAGAGTATCTTAGGAGAAAAGAAGATTTTCAACCATCAAGATGCAATTTCTGTAAGGAAGCTAGCATCCTAGTGAGATCAAAAGGCTTCTGATCCGATCAGAGTCTCATATGGATACCCATAGAGGTTGAATGCTTGTGCGGCTAAAAGAGACCTTCAGAAGACATCCATGATCATCAGTTCGTATTGAAGATTGATCCATATCTAGGTATGTTTTATATTTATTTTTTTCTATTTGATTTATGTATCTGAATCTTATCTCATATATGATGATCCTATTTATAGTTTGAAGATTTGATCTTATGCATGCTTAGATTAAATTAGATTTAATCTGAAAATTTTTAAATTTCACTGCATACTAATTTTGTAAAATCATACATACAGGAAACCATAAAACTCCAATATTATCTTGCCTCGATTGAAGAAAAATCAAATTATTTTGTATTAAGAAAACTCAATTTGATCTTAATTTCTTGATTTGAGCCTTCATGTATCTTAATTTCTTGAAAAATCAAATTATTTTGAGTTGAGCCTTATTTTTCTTTTGACCTTTCATGTAATTATCCTATTTTGTTTGCATGATTTAACTACCAAATTATTTTTTTTCAACTAATTGGAGTTAAATTAAAGTTGAAATATCTTTTACACTCCAAATAATTTGATTTTGATACATACCTTCAAGTTTAAAACTCATTTATAGGTCTAAAAATGATGTTGAGTTCCATGTGCCAATCTTATAAACTTGATTTGCTTGATTATCCCTAAAAATTAACTTGGAACTAAATATTGTATTTGAAACTTTCTTCAAATTTTCTGAAACATAACTAAAAATCTGACTACATTACAGAATTTTTACCTTGCTCGATACACTCATAATACATACCTTTTTAAAATTTAAATGATGGAGTTTTTTTTGAAAAAAGAAAAGAATGAATTTAGAGAAAAATGTTATGCTTGATTTTACTGGTTGAATCTTTTGGAAAGTACTATTCTCTTTACACATCCAAAGTAATTATCGATTTTGATTGAAAATCTAAATTATAGAGAAAAAATTCATTTAAAAAAAAAAAAAACTTTTTTTTTTTTGAATTCAAGCTAACTTTAAGAAGATTGATATGTTTTAAATCTTTTTGAATGAAAAGATAGCACTTCAAAGGGAGATGATTCATTTGAGGAAAAATTTTGAATTTGATACATCTCTCATTTTGACACATCCTTATATTATGAATTTAGTATTGATTTTGATAATTTTTCTTGCTCTTCCCTTAAACTTTTTGATGTTGTCAAAAAAGGGGAGAGGAATATTGAGTATATGCTTGAAGGTTTGATGCTTGAAATTTAATGCTTGAAATGAAATTTGATGTTTGAAATTTGATGCTTGAAACCTTAATACTCATTGATTTAAATTGAGAAATTATTTTAATATGAGTATATGGATTATGAGGAGCATTCATGAAGTGTGTATTTATATTTGTGTACATTCTCACTTTATGATTCATACTAGCTAGTTAATTGAAACATATTAATTTTATTTTGCACATATACTCAAAGTTTTGCCATCATCAAAAAGAAAGAGATTGTTGACCTCATGATTGATTTTGATGATTGCCAAACTTTAAGTAATTGTGATTCTAACCAAGTGTTTCAAGAGTGGTTATAGGTCTTTTTAGGTGCTTAAGGAGAAGAAATAATCCAAAGAAAAGATCTCCATAAAAGTCACCAAGTCAAGGATTTCAAAGAAAAAAATCAGGTCTTAGACTTGGTAGAGTCAACCCTAGAGCAAAAAGAGCCGACCCATTCACTGAAAGAAATATTAAAATGAAGATTTTCAAGTTTCAGATGAACTTGAGTTGCCTTAGGAGAGTTTGGAGTCGACTCTAGCACAAGGAGAAGCACTGGCATGGGGGCCAAGTTGACTTGAGTAGAATCCGAGTCGACTCAAAACAAAAAGCTATTTTTCAGACTCTGTGGCCGAGCCGACTCAATAGGATTTTGAGTCGACTCGAAGATAGTCAAGTCAACTCGAGCCACGGGATAACACTAACTGCTAGTTTTCTGCACACCTTCAAATGGCTATTTTTTTACTCCAACTACTAGTCCAAGCCTCCCAACGGTCCAAACTCCTTTTCCAACTATTATCAAATCTATTAAAAAATAGAGAATCAATTGAGAAGTAAGATTAAGAGGGTTAGAAAGAGAAAATCATTAAAATCCTTGAAAGCTCCATTGCACATCCTTAGAGAAGGAAAAAGAGAGGAACCAAGCACCAAATTCAAAGGGCATTCGAGGGCATTCTTCCATAACAATTTCAACATTCTCTCAAGCTTCAAAGAAGAGTGATCAAGCTTCCAAAGATCAAAGATTCAACCTCTTCTTCCAGCATAAAGAGTTCTTTTTCTATTTTTCTATTTTGTGCCGAAACTCTACTTGGTATTTTTTTTTCTTTATAAGTTTCTTTGAGAGAAAGAAACTTGAGGATAGGCTGGTCCAAGTCTGTAATTGGATGTTGCAAAAGGTTGTGGTTGGTGCTCCTAGGTTAAAACCAACTGGATTGTTGGTGAGCCTGAAAAACTAATGATGTAAAGGTTTTGATTGGTTGACCTGGGTTAAAACCAATTGAGTTTGTTTGTGAGTCCGACCAAACAAACACACTATAATCAAAGGAAGATTATAGTGAAATTCTCAAGAGAAGCTTGGGGAGTGGTGTAGGAGTGGATTGCTCCGAATCACTATAAAAATATTATGTGTTTGTGTTGTGCTTTCTCTTATTCTACTACTTATCTCGCATGCTTTGAATTTTAGCTTAGCATAGTTTAAATCTTGCATAGTCATTTATATATCTTGATTCTACTGCTACTCATATTGCATATTCACCACAAACACTCAAGTTAGTACTTGCTTTAAGTTTTAATTTAGCTGAATTTTTTAAAGAACCCAGTTCACCCCTCTTTTTAGGTTGCTACCTCTAGGCAATAGAAATTAGATCTCATCTTATTTTTATATATATGAACCCGGCTCTGATACCATTGTTAAATTTTAAGTATCTTGCATGCAGATTTCAAAATAATTTTGAATATAAGTAGTGAAAGATAAGATTAAATCAGATTTAATACTATGCATATATTGATCTAAATCTTATACCTATGGATCTAATTCATATGATGATAAATAAGACATAAAGTATGCAATTTTAAAATAAGACATAAAGTTAAATATATGATCAGATAACATACCTGAATCACTGAACTCCTTCAGATCTAGATCTGAGGATGTCTCAAGTTCTGGTGTAGCCGTGAAGGAGAAACAGGCAGTTCAAAGCATGCAATTTTAAAATTTTTATAGCAAAAGATAATAGATTAAACTCTTTAATCTCCAACATATATTTTAGATCAGATTTAAACTATCTTTTAAAGATCTATGATATGAAGATTTTGTATATAAAATTTGATGTAAATAAAAACTGCATCGATCACAGCAATGCCCTAAATCAGATTTAACTATTAGATCTCATCGATTGATTTCAGAACTCATTATCTTTTGCATGGGTCGATAATCTCTGCTGCTGATAGGTGTGGTACGATGCTCTTCCTAATATCGAATAGCCACATAGATCATCCGACCTCTACAGGTCATCTACTCGAAGTCTTGATCGGATCGTCCTTTTCAAGAGTGCTAGCTCGCATCAAAGACTCTGGATGGCTGATTCAAGCTCTTTTTTTTGGATCACTTGGACAATTTTAGATTAGAAGATGGAGCTTTGTGAGGAGGAGTGGTGTGAAAGATTGGAACAAGACACTCTTGTGGTTTTCTCTCACTTAAAACCTGAAGCTGAAACCCTAGAACCCACCCTACACCTCACGCCCAAGAGGAAGATTACTTCCTCTATTTTTCATGCATAGAAGCCCTCCCCACTCTCAGATTTTTTACACCCCAACTTTGAAGTTTCTCACACAAAACCAAGACTTAATTGTCACATTAAAAAATGTCCCTTCTTAAGGTGGCATCCCAAGAAAGATTAGGATGGTTTGTTTCAAGTTCAAATGATGGTTTATCCTCATCACCAATTCAAATCAAATTCAAATTCGAACCAAACTTCATCCTCATTCATAGAACTCAGAAAGTGGGTGACAAATACCTCTAGGTGTGGAGAAAAATCATGCAAGAACCTTTTTCATGCATGGAGAAAGGTGGTCGGTGATTAAGGGAAGAGTCCATCTCGATTTGAACTCTAACTTCTCATTCAAGTTCAAATCTTTTTGAACTCAAATTTAAAACCAACCTCATCCTAATCCAAAGGGGATCAAAAGTGGGTATAAATCCTCTTCTGGGTGTGAGAAAAAATTCACATAAAAACTTTTCTTGCATGAAGAAAAGGTATCCCGTAGAGAAGGAGGCACAAGTGATTTGTCCAGTTTGAATTTGAATTCAATTTCTCATCCAATTAGGTTCTCTACTCAATCAAATTAGGTTAAACCAAATTAAACCATTGAACCTAATCTAATTAGATAATAAATAATCTTGATTACATTCTAATCAAAGTAAAAATTAATCAAGCTCAAGTTTTGATCAAATCAGAAATTGAACACCCTTAGTGATTAGGTCATCTCATAACCTAAACAGATCAAACCAAATTGAATCCAATTTAATTAGATTTGATCCAAACCTCAATGCTCAATCAAATTGAGCTAATTAAAAATCTAATTGCTAATCATTCCTCCTACAATTCACCAACAATTAGTAAATTAATTTATTATAACTTTTACACAGGGTTAATCATCAATCGAATTGACTATTATACCCTAGAATAATTCTTAATCGTCGGTCAGCAACATGATTAGTCAGAAACTTTTTTTAGTGTGACCCCATAGATTCAAATCTAAGCTGGTAGTATAGGAACAATCTTCTTATACCAATCAAAGTGACCATCTAGCAATGGTACCTGATGTTCAGATAGGTCGAAAGATTACAAAGTAATATTTAAGAATCTATTGGCATATGGTTACTGTATAATTCATTTCTTTGATCCAAATACTCAAGGTGACTTAGGGTTTAACTGTCAACCCTGATATGATCATCCACATTGCATTTCAATTTTTTAAATCTATCTCATGGATTATCCCCATTGAGGTTTTACTGAATTGAAACACACTGATACATCAGCTCCTATTTATTCAGAGAGGTCAATTCTATTTTGACTCACACACTGACTTTGTAAGTACTTGATTGTGACCAAAAATCTTTCATCACTGAATTAGAAATTTAGGTAGTCCAACATCAAAGCACAGTGAGTTGCTTGCAAGTCACCATGGTGATCTTAGATCAGGAGGATAGTTACATCCATATCCTTCGCGAGCTACTCTTGACAGCAGAGTGCTCAGTAGTTGGTCACGTTCAGTGAGATATACTTCTATGTCTCACTTGCATGCCATGCTTGTGTCTCCACACTCCTTGGTTAAGAGGACAACCAATGCATATGGCATACAAAGATCTATAATTGATATAGCATCTTAATAATAGTATATCATTTGGTCATGAACTAGGATTTAAGGACTAAACAATATATCCTCCTATATCAATTCAAATAGTCCTAAGGACTTCATCACAAAATAGGAGTTCAAATAAGATGTATACAGAGTGATGAGAAATTGAATAATATTTATTAATTTAATAATTTATATATAATTACAATAATTAGTACGACCATCAATAGGCTGATGATTGGCTTTAAGACATAATTTTCAATAACTTTCATTTGGACTAAAGTCAATCGATACAATATCGTATATCCATCTTCAATTTATAATCTTTGAACTCCTTGACGCCTAGGGCTTTAGTAAATGGGTCATCCAGGTTCTCCTTTCCATCGATCTTCTGAAGCTCGACATCACCTCGATCTATAATCTCTCGAATCAAGTGGTAGCGGTGTAGAATATGTTTGGTCCACTGATATGACTTTAGTTTCTTCGCTTGAGCAATGGCATCAGTGTTGTCATAGTACAACAAGATGGGGCCATCAAGGGAGGGTGCCACTCCAAGCTCATTGATAAACTTTCATAACCACACAACTTCCTTCGCAGTATCGGATGCCGTGATATATGCTTTGCAAGTAGAGTCGGCCACAATGTGCTGCTTGAAATTTTTCCAGCAGACTGCTCCACTATTCAGGATATAAATAAATCCCGACACTCTTGCTGTCGTTATAATCCGACTGAAAATTGGAGTATAAATCCCATAAGTTTTAAGTTGGTTTCTCCATAGATGAGCCACTGATTCTTAGTATTTCTCAAATACTTAAGGATGGTCTTTATGACCATTTAGTAGTTCTCACCTAGATCGGACTGGTATCTGCTCACTACCTCTAGTGAGTATACCATATCCGATCTTGTTGCTCCTTGAATTGATTTTGATGATTACAAAGCATTTGAGGGGATTACTAATGATTTTGGCTTGAAAAAAGATTTATTGTATTTTAGGAGCAAAATCAAAATTTTATCAGACCTGATTCGGAAGCCTCAAGAGCAAGAACAAAAGATGTGTAATCTATTAGAGAAAATTTCAATATTTTTGAAAGTGTATTTTGTAAGAAAATCAGATTTATATTTTTGAGTCGACCCCATGAGTCGACTCATGGCTAAAAGGGCTCAACGGCATGCAAAATTTTTGGCTGGTACACTTTGTGAGTCGACCTCATGAGTCGACTCCTTGGCATGAGTCGACCCTATGAATCGACCTTTACTGCTCTGCAAGCTAAAATTACAGAACAGTCATTTTCTGCTCTTTTTCACAGAAGTCGACCCCATGAGTCGACCCATGAGCATGAGTCGACCTTATGAGTCGACCCCTGTGACGGAAAATTTTTGCAACAGTTAATTTTTAACCCATTTCGATTACATTTAATGCTCATTTAATATGCTCTAACGGCTCTATTTCAGCCAAGATTACTCTTCACCATTATTTGAAGTTATAAAAGGCACTTAAAGGAAGGAATCAAAGACAAAGAAAGAGATTTGAAAAAAGTTCTTCAGGCATTCATTTCAACCCTAAGCAAGAGCCCACTTAAAAAGGTCAAGAAGCTTTTATTTCAAGTTTACCAACTCCTTAAGAGCTCATTCAAGTCTCCAACTACCTTGAAGAAATCAGAAAGTGCTTCCTTCTAATTGTGTAAAATATATTTAAAGTATTATTTGCTCATTAAAGGAGCTATATCTGTATTTTTATGTGATTAACTCCTATACTCTATTTTTGAGTTGTTTATTTTGTTTTGGAAGGAATTCAAAACGTGGAAAGGTTGATCCGAACCTTTAATCGGATTGTATTAGATTGGCTTGTACCCAAAAAACAAGTGTTTTAGCTTGGGATAGCTAGAGTCGGAGGTTTCGATGTTGTATTCGGGTTGAATACAGTCTAGTGGATGTAAATTCCCAAGTAGGAGCTTGGAGAGTGGATGTAGGTGCAAGGTTGGCACCGAACCACTATAAATCTTCTTATTTGTATTATGCTTATATGCTCTCCTTTTAAATTTCTTTATCCTCTTGCATTCTTGCATCCAACTTCTACATCTTGCATAAATTACACTCTCCATACTTATCTTGCTCATTGTTAAATAATCTTCATAGTTGTAAGTTAAGTTTAAATTTTTTTTAAAAAAATCCAATTCACTCTCTCTCTTGGGTTGCATAGCTGGGCAACAAGTGGTATCAGAGCTCGGTGCTCTAGCCCTACTTTGATTTAACCATCAAAGAGCTAAAGATCTATGGCAACTCAAGTTGGCACTTCTCTAGCCGAGGGGCAGTCCACAAACTGACCTTCACTTTTCAATGGATCAAACTATACCTATTAGAAAGCTCAGATGAAAATCTTTATTCAAATACTTGACTATGATATGTGGAGTATCATAGTAAACGGACCACACACACCTACTAAATTAATTGATGGTATGGAATCAACCAAACCCGAAAAAGAATGGGATGAGGTTGATAAGAAAATGGCTCAACTAAATGCTAAAGCCATGAATATTTTGTATTGTGCTCTAGATGCTAATGAATTCAATCGTATTTCAACATGCATGTCTGCTAAAAAAATATGGGATAAATTAGAAGTAACTCATGAAGGAACTAATCAAGTGAAGGAATCTAAAATTAACATGCTCGTGCATAAATATGAACTTTTTAAAATGAAATATGATGAATCTATAACTAAAATGTTTACTCATTTTACTGATATTATAAGTGGTCTAAAAAGTCTTGGTAAGTCTTATTCTAACAGTGATCTCGTGAGAAAGATTCTTAGGTCCTTACCAAGAACTTGGGAAGCCAAAGTGACCACTATCTAAGAAGCCAAAGATCTGAACATCCTACCCTTGGAAGAGCTTCTAGGATCACTGATGACACATGAGCTGAGCATGAAACAACATCAAGAAGAAGAAGTCAAAAAGAAGAGGACAATCACCCTCAAATCCATGACTCAACTTGATGAAGAAACTGATGATACGAAAAATAAAGAGCAAGATGAAAAAATGGCTCTCATTACTAGAAGGTTTAAGAAGTTTTTGAGGAAAAAGAAACAAAGGATGAGGAAAAGGCCACCCACAAAAGGGGAACATAGCAAAAAGAAAGATAAGGAGCAACCCCTTATTTACTATGAATGCAAGAAATCGGGACATTTTAAGTCTGAATGTAAGAAATCGATCTCAAAAAATATAAGAAGAAGGCCATGATAACTATATGGAGTGGAAGTGATGAGTCAAGCTCTGAAGAAGAAGACTCAAATGAACAAGCCAACTTGTGCCTTATGGTACATGAAAATGAGGTAAATTCTGAAACTCCTATTGACTTTACCTTTGAAGAACTTTATGAAGTTTTTTATTATTTAATTGATGAACTAAAGAAGATAGGGGTAAAGAACAAAGAGTTAAAATCAAAGAATTAGTACTTACTAAAACAAAATGAGAGTATTTCTAATGAAAAATCAGTTCTGTCTCAAGAAAATCTGAACTTAAAAGATGAGATTGCCAAGCTAAAACCAATGATTGAAAAATTCACCTTAAGTTCAAATAAACTTAATATGATACTTGAAAATCAAAAGGCTATTTATGATAAAGCTGGTCTTGGCTACAATCCCTTAAAGAAACAAAAGTTTCTAAAAAATATCTATGTAAAATCTTCAAGCAACAAGTTTTTAAACATTACTTGCTTCAAATGTGGTAGAGTAGGACACAAGTCATACACTTATTTCTCTAACAAATCCATAAATTCTAATGTAAAGAAAATATGGGTTCCAAAAGGAACCATTGTGACTAATCAAAAAGGATCCAAGAAAGCTTGGGTACCTAAAGTAAAAATTTGACTTTTGCCTGCAGATGTGTCTAGCATCCCAAGGAGCAAACCAAAAATGATATCTTGATAGCAGATGCTCGAGACACATGACTGGTGATGAATCCCAATTCATCACACTTGATGCTAAGAATGGAGGGATGGTCACCTTTGGAGACAAAGGCAAAGGAAAGATCATCGGTATAGATAATATTGGTATCACTTCCTTCAAGTATATTGAAAATATTTTATTAGTAGATGGTTTAAAATATAATTTATTAAGCATCAGTCAATTTTGTGATAAAGGATACAAAGTTATTTTTGAATTTTCTATTTACATTGTAACTAGTCCTATTAACGAAGGCATTAAATTTATTGGGTATAGACATGGTAACGTTTATATGGTAGATTTGAATGATCTATCCAAAATAAATATGCAATGCCTAGTAGCCTTGAACGTCAAGATTAATGAGACTAGTTGGCTTTGGCATCGTAGGTTTGCACATATTAGCATACATTCACTTTCAAAACTCATTAAGAAAGAATTGGTTATCGGTTTATCCAAATTGAACTTTGAAAAGGATAGAATTTGTGATGCATGTCAACTAGGTAAACAAACAAGAGTTTCATTCAAATCTAAAAATGTTGTTTCAACTTCTAGGCCATTAGAACTATTACACAGATTTATTTAGACCTACTAGAACTACTAGTCTAGGTAAAAAACGATATAGTTTTGTAATTATTGATGATTTCTCTCGTTTTACATGGGTCTTCTTTTTGGCACATAAGGATGAAACTTTTCATGTTTTCTCTAAATTTTATCAAAAAATCACAAATGAGAAAGGTTTTTCAATTTAAAATATTCGAAATAATCATGGAACCGAATTTGAAAATCAGGATTTTGAAAAGTTTTGTGATGAAAAAAAATTGGCCATAACTTTTCGGCACCTAGGATACCCCAACAAAATGGGGTAGCAGAAAGAAAAAATAAAACTCTTGAAAGCAACCTTTCAAGATACTTTTGGGCGAAAGCAATTAACACGGTATGTTACATATTAAACCGTGCTTTAATTAGACAAATTTTAAAGAAAACTCCCTATGAGCTTTGGAAAGGAAGAAAATCAAACATTGCATATTTTTATGTTTTTGGTTGCCGATATTTTGTGTTAAACAATGGTAAAGAAAGACTAGGAAAATTTGATGCAAAATTTGATGAAGCAATTTTTCTTAGTTACTTCTCTTCTAGTAAAGTCTTTAGAGTTTTCAACAAAAAAACAGGAGTCAATACATGTGTCTTTGATGAAACTAACGATCTTCCTTCAAGGAAGAATGAAGGTATTGATGATGCAGATCCTCTTATAGAAGGAATGAAGGAGATCACTCTAAAAGATTCAACCATTCAAGATGATGAAGAACATGAAGATAAATAGAATGAGGAAGGTGAAGAACAACAAGAACAACCTCAAGGTACAAATGATCTACCCAAAGAATGGAGGTATGATCACAATCACTCCAAGGAACTAATCATTGGTGATCCTACACATGGTGTAAGAACTCGTTCCTCACTTAGAGATGCATTCAATCATTTTGCTTTTGTCTCTCATCTTGAACCTAAAATCATAGACGAAGCTGAAAAAGATCATAATTGGATTAATGCAATGCAAGAAGAACTTAATCAATTTGAAAGAAATAATGTATGGACTTTAGTATCAAGACCTAAAAATTATTCAATAATTGGCACAAAATAGGTATATGGAATAAATTGGATGAACATGGAAATGTAATAAGAAATAAAGCAAGATTGATTGCAAAAGGTTATAATCAAGAAGAAGGAATTGATTTTGATGAGACCTTTGCACCTATTGCTAGATTAGAAGCAATTAGATTTCTACTTGCATATGCTTACTTTATGAATTTTAAGTTATTTCAAATGGATGTCAAAAGTACTTTTCTAAATGGATATATTGCTGAAGAAGTTTATGTAGAACAACCCCCAGGTTTTAAAAATCATGCTTTTTCTAATCATATTTTTAAGTTAAATAAAGCTCTATATTGTTTAAAACAAGCACCCAGGGCTTGGTATGAAAGGCTAAGCAAATTTCTACTTAATAATAATTTTTCAAGAGGAAATGTAGACACAACCCTTTTCATTAAAAGAAATCAAGATGATATATTAGTTATACAAATATATGTTGATGATATTATTTTTGGGTCTACTAATGAAACTCTTTGTCAAGATTTTGCAAAGCTCATGCAGGGGGAGTTCGAGATGAGCATGATGAGAGAACTTACATTCTTCCTCGGACTCCAAATCAAACAAATAAAAGAAGAAATCTCTATCACCCAAAGCAAGTACACAAGAGAATTACTCAAAAGATTTAGAATGGAGAACTCCAAAGCAATTGGCACACCCATGAGCCCATTATGTAAGCTTGACAAGGACGAAGAAGGTAAAAGTGTAGACTTAAAATTTTATAAAGGCATGATTGATTTTTCATTATATTTAACTACTAGTAGACCTGATATTATGTTTAGTGTTTGTCTATGTGCTCGCTTTCAATCAAATCCAAAAGAATCACACTTGAATGCAGTTAAAAGAATCCTTAGATATTTAAATGGTACACAAACTCTAGGATTATGGTATTCTAAGGACTCATTAATTGACTTAATAGGATATTCAGATGTCAATTTTACTGGATGTAGATTAGATAGAAAAAGTACTAGTGGAACTTGTCAATTTTTTGGAGTTAACCTAATCTCTTGATTTAGCAAGAAACAAAATTCAATAGCACTGCTTACGGCTGAGGCCGAATACATTGCAGTCGGAAGTTGTTATGCTCAAATCTTGTGGATTAAGCAACAACTCGAAGACTTTGGTATCAAACTCAATGAAACTCCCATAAGATGTGATAACACTATTGCTATAAATCTCACTAAAAATCCAATTCAGCATTCTAAATCCAAACATATTGAAATCAGACATCATTTCATAAGAAAACTATTGGGAATAGTGTCCTAAAGCCAATCGTCAGTCTGTTGACGGTTGTGCTAATTTTTGTATTAGTATATGAATTATAAATAAATAAAAATTATTTTGACATTTTTCATCACAAATTGTTTCATCTTCTAATGAACTCCTGTGTTGTGGTGAAGTCCTTAGGACTATTTAGACTCGACAAAGGTGGATTAGTTGTTTAGTCTTTAAATCTGTTCGCGACCAAATGATACGTTGTTACCAAGGACAACAACGTTTATCAAGTATAGGTCGTTGTGTGCCATATGGGTTGATTGTCCTCTTAATCAAGGAGTATGGAGACACTGGTATGACAAACAGGTGAGATGTAAGGGTACATTTGCACTGAACGTGACCGACTCCGGAGCTATTTCTGCTGTCAAGATTTGCTCCGATGGGATATGGGTATAACTGTTCCTCTGACCTGAGACTGCCACAGTGACTTGCAAGCAACTCACTGCACTTAGGCACTGGACTACCTGAATTTCTAATTCAGTGATGGAAGGATGCTAGGTGTAGTCAAGTACTTGACTTGTCAGTGTGTGTGTCAAAATGAGATTGACCACTCTAGTTCAGGAGCTATGTACAGTCGTGTTTCAATTTATCAAAATCTTAGCTAGGGTAGTCTTAGTGAGGAGTCACAGGACTGTTTGAATTGAGCACGATTCAGATGATCTAATCAGGGTTGACAGTTTAACCCTGAGTCGTCCTATACACAGGGGTCAAAAGGGATGAATTATACAGTAACCATATTCACGTAGGTTATGAATGTTGCAATTGTGACTATTCGACCTATCCAGACATCAGGTACCATTGCTAGATGGTCACTTCGATTAGTACAGGAATTGGTTCTTGTGTTACAGGCTTAGGTTCGAACCTGCGGGGTCACAT
Organism: Elaeis guineensis; assembly: GCF_000442705.2. NCBI lineage: Eukaryota > Viridiplantae > Streptophyta > Magnoliopsida > Arecales > Arecaceae > Elaeis > Elaeis guineensis. The sequence goes on from NC_026004.2 coordinate 49,449,091, forward strand.
ACATTAGAGGTTCTTATCTGATCTGATGGCTGATGAAGAGTCTTAATGCTTGTGGACTATGAGTCCTACGTGTCTGGGACTCTGTGATCGAGAATCAGGATTCTTTGATCATGAGTCCCACATATTTTGGGTACCGGGGTCAAGAGTCCCACTAGTTTGGGACTCTTCGATCAAGGTTTCATATCGATGGACTTTGATACCCGATTGCCCATCGAATTTGGACTCAGTATTTATGAGAGGTTTAATTAATGATTTGATCGCTAATTAACTCAATTTGATTGAGTAATTATTTTTAGATCAAGTCCAATTGAATTAGATTCAGTTGGATTTGACCCAATTAGGTTAAGTATTGACCTAATCGTTGAAGCGGTTTGGTCCCTGATTTGATCAGAGGTTCCTGATTTGATTAGGATTTTATTGAGCCTAATTAAGCCTAATTATGTTGGGTTTAAATTAGTCTAATTGGACCTGTAACTTATTTTAATTAAGTTGGTTCAATTAGATTGATTTACAATTAGAAACCACCTTGACCTCAACTCCCTGCGCCACCTCACTTTTTCTGTGCCCATTTGAATTCACGAGAAATAACTTCTCATGAATTTTCTCACACGCAAAGGCCTTCCCACGCCCACTCTTGTGCGCCAATTATTTGGATAAACATGATTTGTTAGCCATTCAAATTCAAAGGGTGTTTGAATTTAAATAGATAACTAATCCTATGCACCATGTCCTTATCCTTTTGTGCACCATTTTCTTTACACGAGAAAGAGTTTCTCGTGTAAACTCTCCACACATAAGAGAACTCACGCCCCTCTCTTCTCATGTGTAGAGTGGATAGGAATGAGTTGGTTGGCATTTGAATTCAAATTCGATTTGAATTCAAATGAGCAACCACTTATCTTTATCCTCTCACACGGTAAAAATGCTGCAAAGACGCGGTCTTGCATCATTTTAAAAAGGAGATAAGAGAGGGAGTATGCACGGATATCAAAAAAAAAAGGTGGCGTGAGAGAGGTTTCTTGAGTGAGAAAAGAAAAGAAAAGGAGAGAAAAGAAAGAAACAAGTAGGCGCTAGTTTCTTCAGAGTGTAACCTAGGGTTTGGCCTTAGAGTTCGAGAAGTGAGAACGTGAGCTACGAGTATCGTGAGCCGACCAAACTTCAGGGAGAGCATCATCAACCTCTCTACCATCTTTGCTGACGATCTGGAGCATCCGAGGAGTCGGCAGATATCGATCGAAGGAGTTCGATCAACATCGGCCATCAAAAAGATGCAGTCACGAACTAGCATTCGTGAGGAGCCGATCAGATCGGGAGCTTCATGTGGACGATCTGCAGAGACTAGATACACTGTGTGACTGCATTGTGACGATCAGATCCTCTCGATGGTGATCAGATTACGACGATCGACTACCCGCACAAAGGTAATGTGTTCTGAACACATAACAGTAAATTATTTACTGTAGAAGTTTGAATTTCAAATTTAAATACATGCATGCTATATATGAAGCGAAAATTTAGTGCAGGGGCAAAATGGTAATTTTAAAACTATTTCAAAATTATTATTTTACAGCGGAATTATTAATTAATCTCATTAATTAATACTAATTAACCCTACACTAGGATCTAAATATGATACAACAGCATGCATTTAAATTTTAAATTCAAATTTGAATCAGTAAACGTTTTACAGTACTGTGTTCAGAACACATCACCTTTTGCGGGTAGTCGATCACCGTAATCTGATCACCGTCGGGGGGCTCTGATCATCACGTCGCAGCCACACAAATGTCTGGCCTCTGCGGATCGTCCACACAAAGCTCCCGTCTGATCAGCTCCTCACGAATGCTAGTTCGTGATTTCACCCTTTTGATGGCAGATGTTGATCGAACTCCTTCGATCGATGTGTGCCGACTTCTCGGATGCTCCGGATCATCTGCACAGTTGCTTGAGAGACTGATGGATCTCTCCCTGAAATTTGGTGGACTCACGACACTCGTGGCACACCAATCTCACTTCCCGAACCCTAGGTAGAAACCCTAGGGTACACACCAAAAACCCTGCGCCCAATTTTCTCTCTTTTCTTTCTTTTTCTCTCGGAAGGTTTTGGACCTTCACCTTGCGCAGAAGCCTTCCTCACGCCCCAAAGTTTTTTTCCTAAAATTTCTACGTAGTCCCACCTTTCTCTTCTTTTTAAACTAGCGTCGAACGTGTCTTATCCGCGTGAGAGGATAAAGACAAGAGGTTACACATTTGAATTCAAATCAAATTTGAATTCAAACGAAAACCAACTTATCCCTATCCTTTTGGGCGTGAGAAGAGAAGGGGCATGGCTCTTTATGCGTGGAAAATATTTCACGAGAAACTTTTTCTCGTGTAAGTAATGTGGCTCACAAAATGGATAAGGATGAAAGGGCAAGTGATAAGTTATCTATTCAAATTCAAACATGCTTTGAATTTGAATGGCTAACTAATTATTTTATCCATCCATATGGTGCACAAATGAGGGCGTGGGGAAGGGTTTTGCGTGAGAAAATTTTCATGAGAAGTTTCTTCTCGTGAATTCAAATGGGTGCAAGGAAGTTGGGTGTCGCAGGGAATTTAAAACAAGGTGGTTTGATTCAAATTGAGCCAACCTAGTTTAAAATAGGTTAAGCACAATTAGACCAGATTAAACCCAACATAATTAAGCTTAATTAGGCTCAATAAAATCCTAATCAAATCAGGAATTAACTAAACCTAACCCCTGATCAAATCAGGGACTAAACCACCTTAGCGATTAGGTCAACATTTAACCTAATCGGGTAAATCCAAACTGAATCCAATTCAATTTGGACTTGATCCAAAAATAATTACTCAATCAAATTGAGTTAATTAGTGATTAAATCACTAATTAAACCTCTCATAAATATTGAGTCCAAATCCGATGGGCAATCAGGCATCAGAGACCATCGATATGAAACCCTGATCAAAGAGTTCAAATTTCAAATTTAAAATTTGAAATTCAAAATTTTGACCCCGGTACCCAAAATGTGTGGAACTCATGATTAGAGAATCCTAATTCTCAATCATAGAGTCCCAGATAGATAAGACTCATAATCAGCCATCAGATCAGAAAGGAACCTCTAATGTGTGTGACCCCACAGGTTCGAACCTAAACCGGTAGCACAGGAACCAATTCCTGTACTAATCGAAGTGACCATCTAGCAATGGTACCCAATGACCGGATAGGTCGAATAATCGCAATCGCAACATTCAGAACCTACGTGAATATGGTTACCGTATAATTCATCCCTTTTGACCCCTGTGTTTAGGACGACTCAGGGTTAAACTGTCAACCCTGATGATATCATCCGAATCGTGCTCAACTCAATTAGTCCTGTGACTTCTCACTATGACTACCCTGGCCAAGGTTTTGCTAAATTGAAACACGACTGTACACAGCTCCTAAACTGGAGTGGTCAATCCCATCTTGACACACGCACCGACAAGTCAAGTACTTGACTACACCCAGCAACCTTCTGTCACTGAATTAGAAATTTAGGTAGTCCAGTGCCTAAGTGCAGTGAGTTGCTTGCAAGTCACCGTGACGGTCTCAGGTCGGAGGGACATTTATACCCATATCCCATCGGAGCAAATCTTGACAGCAGAAATAGCTCCGGAGTTGGTCACGTTCAGTGCAGATGTACCATTACATCTCACCTGTATGCCATACCAGTGTCTCCACACTCTTTGGTTATGAGGACAACCAACCCATATGGCACACAACGACCTATGCTCGATAAACATTGTCGTCCTTGGTAACAACGTATCATTTGGTCGCGAACATGTTTAAGGACTAAGCGACAAATCCTCCTTTGTCGAGTCTAAATAGTCCTAAGGACTTCACCACAACACAGGAGTTCATTAGAAGATGAAACATTTGTGATGAAAAAATACCAAAATAACTTTTATTTATTTATAATTCATGTACTAATACAAAAAGGAGCACAACCGTCAACAGGCTGACGATTGGCTTTGGGACACTATTCCCAACAATCTCCCACTTGGCCTAAAGTCTATCGGTGCAGTATCTAATACCCATCTTCGACTTGTAGTCATTGAACTCCTTCACCACAATGGCTTTAGTGAATGGGTCGGCCAGGTTCTCCTTCCCGTCGATCTTCTGAAGGTCGACGTCACCTCAATCCACGATCTCCCGGATGAGATGGTAGCGGCGCAGAATATGCTTCGTCCGCTGGTGTGCCTTTGGTTCCTTCACCTGAGCAATGGCTCCAGAGCTATCGCAGTAGAGCAGAACTGGACCAACAAGGGAGGGTGCTACTCCGAGCTCGGTGATGAATTTCCTCAGCCACACCGCTTCTTTGGCAGCATCTGATGCAGCAATATACTCCGCCTCGCATATTGAATCAGCCACAGTGTGCTGCTTAGAACTCTTCCAGCAGACAACCCCACCATTAAGGGTAAAAATAAATCCTGACACACTCTTGCTATCATCGCGATCAGACTGGAAACTAGAGTCTGTAAACCCTATAAGTCTCAAGTCTGATTCACCATATATAAGCCACTGGTCCTTAGTATTTCTTAAATACTTCAAGATGATTTTAACAACCTTCCAGTGATTCTCTCCTGGATCAGATTGGTATCTACTCACTACCCCTAGTGAGTATGCCACATCTGGTCGTATACATGTCATGGCGTACATGATAGATCCCACTGCCGAAGCATATGGAATCCTACCCATACGCTCTCTCTCTTGAGGTGTTGTCGGACAATCCCTCTTCGAGAGAGAAATTCCATGGCCTATCGGTAGATAGCCTTTCTTGAAATTTTCCATGCTGAACCTTTTCAGCATAGTATCAATGTACGTGGACTGGGATAAGCCAAGCAACTTTTTGGATCTATCCCTATAGATCCTCATCCCTAGGATGTAGGAAGCTTCTCCCAGATCCTTCATGGAGAACTGTGACGATAGCCAAATCTTTATTCCCTGTTGTTGGTGCAAAAATCCGCTTGCACCGGAGAAGCTGGAGTCGGGGAAGTCGCGGTCGCCGTCGGGACCTGCAAGGGAAGTCTAAACCGAAGGTGGGGTTGCTTCGGTAAGACCCTCCGACGCTCAAGTCAGTTCTCTGCCTCAACAAGAATGGAGCGCTCGAACGGAGAATTTAGCAGAATTTTGATATAAGAAAATGAGCTTAGAGAATAACGTATCTGGGTCCTCCTTTTTATAGGCGGAGGAGGTAACGGATTGATGGCGACGTTTGTAACCGCCTGGTAGTGGGCTGCCCAGGGTCAGGCGGAATGTACTGCGAAGAGTAGTGGAGTAGACCCGTGGCCATCACTGGGGCGTGCCACGTGGAATCTGCCGCAGGAAGTGGGGCAGCGTTTGCTGTCGCGTCTTGCCAGCGGATGGGAGAATCGTGCGGTATCCGTTGCAGGAGGTGGAGCAGGATCGTGGCCGTTTATCGTGGCCTGTCAGGTAGTAATGGAGCCGCGTGGGATCCGTCGTAGGGAGTGGAGTAGTGTTGCGACCGTTACTGCGGCCTGTCAGGGGGTGATGGAGCTGCGCGGAATCCACCGCAGGAAGTGGAGCAGGATCGTGGCCGTGATTGTGGCCTGAGAGTACAGATCTGCTGGCTGAAGTTTGGCAGCGGTTAGAGTCCGAATAGGGGTTTACCAGCGGTTGGAGTTGAGGATGGAGCCCGGCTCCCGTAGGAGTCCGGGCGGAGTCCGCTCGCGGTTGACGTTGTTGGCGGAGTCCAGCTCCCGTAGGAGTCCGGACGGAGTCTGCTTGCAGCTGTTGGAGTTGAGGACGAAGCCCAGCTCCCGTAGGAGTCCAGGTGGAGTCTCTCTACAATTAAAGTCAAAGGAGAGGTCCGGCTCCTGTAGGAGTCCGGACAGGGGCTTACCAGCGGTTGGAGTTGAGGACGGAGCCCGGCTCCCGTAGGAGTCCAGACGAAGTCTTCTTGAGGTCGAAGTTGTCGGTGGAGTCCGGCTCCCGTAGGAGTCCGGACGAAGTCTGCCTGCAGCCGTTGGAGTCGAGGACGAAGCCCGGCTCCCGTAGGAGTCCGGGCGTGGTTTTCTTGCGATTAAAGTTAAAGGCGAAGTTCGGCTCCCATAGGAGTCCGGACGGGGCTTACCAGCAGTCGCTGTTGAGGACGGAGCCCGGCTCCCGTAGGAGTCCGGGCGGAGTCTACTTGAGGTTGAAGTTGTCGGCGGAGTCCGGCTCCCGTAAGAGTCCGGACGTAGTCTGTCTTGTAGCCGTTGGAGTCGAGGATGAAGCCCGGCTCCCGTAAGAGTCCGGGCGGAGTCTTCCTGCAACTAAAGTTAAAGGCGAAGTCCGGCTCCTGTAGAAGTCCGGACGGGGCTTACCAGCGGTTGGAGTTGAGGACGGAGCCCAGCTCCCGTAGGAGTCCAGACGAAGTCTGCTTGAGGTCGAAGTTGTCGACGGAGTCCGGCTCCCGTAGGAGTCCGGACGAAGTCTGCCTGCAGCCGTTGGAGTCGAGGACGAAGCCCGGCTCCCGTAGGAGTCCGGGCGTGGTTTTCTTGCGATTAAAGTTAAAGGCGAAGTCCGGCTCCCGTAGGAGTCTGGACGGGGCTTACCAGCAATCGTTGTTGAGGACAGAGCCCGGCTCCCGTAGGAGTCCGGGCGGAGTCTACTTGCGGTTGAAGTTGTCGGCGGAGTCCGGCTCCTGTAAGAGTCCGGACGTAGTCTGTCTTGAAGCCGTTGGAGTCGAGGATGAAGCCCGGCTCCCGTAAGAGTCCGGGCGGAGTCTTCCTGCAACTAAAGTTAAAGGCGAAGTCCGGCTCCCGTAGAAGTCCGGACGGGGCTTACCAGCAGTCGTTGTTGAGGACGGAGCCCGGCTCCCGTAGGAGTCCGGGCGGAGTCTACTTGCGATTGAAGTTGTCGGAGGAGTCCGGCTCCCGTAGGAGTCCGGACGGAGTCTGCTTGCAGCTGTTGGAGTTGTCGGCGGAGTCCGGCTCCCGTAGGAGTCCGGACGAAGTCTGCCTGCAGCCGTTGGAGTTGAGGACGAAGCCCGGCTCCCGTAGGAGTCCGGGCGGAGTCTACCCACTGTTGAAATTATCGGTGACGGAGCCCGACTCCCGTAGGAGTCCGGGCGGAGTTGTCATGTAGTCGATTCCGCTGAGGACTTCGACTGTGGGTATTTTATACCCAACACCAGTCCCCCTACTTTCGAGTTTGAATTTCAAACAAAGGAAGTACAGAGAGAGAGATGGGCACAGCCGAAGCCATCCCTTCGGATCCTGCGCACTGCCGCCCCCAGATATTTCGGCATTAAATGTGCGCGTGCTGGAGTCTTTTCGAATTGGAGCGGTACGAGAGGATGCTTCGAAATTCCTGCAGGTACACTGGCCTAGGTACGGTGCAATTATAATCCTGCCAACCGTCAGTCACTTTTAGCCGCTTGCCAAGGGGAGTGGGACACGTGTCGGATGCGGACTGGCCTGGGGGGATTCGCGATCATTATGGCGCCGGATCCCAGGGTCTATTTAAACCCGTCCTCCCACCTTTAGGCGTCCTACTCCGTTCCTGAGTTCTCACCAGCGTCTGCCTTCTCTTCGAGAGTCCTGTTTCAGTGAGCGTCTTCTCGAGTCGTAGGCGTCTCCTATTTTCATCCCTCAGGTCCCTCAGAGTGATATAGGTTAGTTCCAGCACCGCCAACCTTCTTCTCATCACCTAGAGACTTCTTTTCTGTCATTATTTTTTTGCATCCCTCCGAGTTAGCCTGTGGTCTCTCGCTCCCCCATTCTGTCCGTCTTCTTAGGGTCCTTTAGAGCTCCCCTTTGAAACTACTCAAAATGTCTTTTGGCTCTTCCGCTCCCTGCAGTTCTGAGAGCTCTTCTGCCTCAAACCCCCAGGTCCCCGTCTCTGTGGACGAACCTGCATCTGGGGCTGGGCCCCGCCCGATTTTCGTGTCGGGCGCCATTCCGTGTTCCTTGACCTCGGAGGAACTCCTTCTGATAAGGGTTCAGTATGGAGTTCCTCCGGAGTACGACTTGGAGCTGCCAGGCCCTTCTGACCGGGCCAGCACTCCCCCACCCGGTCGCTTCTGTTTGTACCAAGAAGCATTCCGTGCCGGACTCCGGCTTCCGCTTCCTTCCTTGGCCTTCCTGGCCTTGTAGTGTGTATATCGAAAATGGAATAAAAAGAGCGTTTTGTGTTACCTCGTCCGCGCGTTGCACTAATATTGCTGTCTGCTGAACCTTTCTAGTCATTTGACTTGTCTGATGTAGACGTCGTTGGGAGGGGCCTTTTTCCTTTCATCTGATCTTGTTAGGCGGCTGGGTTTCGCCACCATTAACCCTTGCTGCCGAAGTCGTGGATGGAGCCCGACTCCCGTAGGAGTCCGGCTGAAGTCTTCCTTGGCATCGTGGACGGAACCCGACTCCCGTAGGAGTCCGGGTGAAGGCTTCCTTGGCGTCGTGGACGGAACCCGACTCCCGTAGGAGTCCGGGTGAAGTCTTCCTTGGCGTCGTGGACGGAACCTGGCTCCCATAGGAGTCCGGGTGAAGTCTTCCTTGGCGTCGTGGACGGAACCCGGCTCCCATAGGAGTCCAGGTGAAGTCTTCCTTGGCGTCGTGGATGGAACCCGGCTCCCGTAGGAGTCCGGGCAGAGTCTTCCTTGGCGTCGTGGACGGAACCCGGCTCCCGTGGGAGTCCAGGTGAAGTCTTCCTTGGCGTCGTGGACGGAACCCGGCTCCCGTAGGAGTCCGGGCCTTCCCCTTTACTTGAGCCAGGGCAAGGTTCTCCTCCCGTTCCCGGCTTGGCTATTGGGGTGCTTTAGGGCATTGTAAGGCCTCTCCCCCCATCCGGTCTAAAAGAACCGGGCCTTCGACTTTGCTCATGTCAGGACGAGGTTCTCCTCCTGTTCCTGACATGGCTGTGGGGGCACATTAGGGCGTTGTAAGGCCTCTCCCCCCATCCGATCTAAAAGAACCGGGCCTTTAACTTTGCTCATGTCAGGACGAGGTTCTCCTCCTATTCCTGACATGGCTGTGGGGGCACATTAGGGTGTTGTAAGGCCTCTCCCCCCATCCGGTCTAAAAGAACCGGGCCTTCGACTTTGCTCATGTCAGGACGAGGTTCTCCTCCTGTTCCTGACATGGCTGTGGGGGCACATTAGGGCGTTGTAATGCCTCTCCCCCCATCTGGTCTAAAAGAACCGGGCCTTTGACTTTGCTCATGTCAGGACGAGGTTCTCCTCCTATTTCTGACATGGCTGTGGGGGCACATTAGGGTGTTGTAAGGCCTCTCCCCCCATCCGGTCTAAAAGAACCGGGCCTTTGACTTTGTTTATGTCAGGACGAGGTTCTCCCCCTGTTCCTGACATAACTCTGTTTTAAGTGTTCGGAGGGGTCGTATCCAGTCATAATAAATCCACGCCAGGTGGGAAGAGCACGTTAAGCAGAAAGAAAATTAGATTCAAGGCAAAATCGTAAGTGACACATTTACAGGTTTTCCGAGCTCCACGGTCGCGGGTGGCCCGCTTCTCCTTGAGGCCCTCCGGTGATGGAGTCGATGGTCCCGATGGGAGGCCGGTCCCCGGGTTGCTCTTCCCTTCTCGGCGGTTCAGGCTGTGGAAGGGCTCTTGGCCGGTCTCCTCTACCCTCAGGCCTGCGGCGGATGAATCTGTCGAGCCGACCTCATCGAATGAGCTCCTCGATCTCGTCCTGGAGCTGGATGCATTCCTCTGTGTCGTGGCCGTGGTCGCGGTGGTAGAGGCAGAACTTGTTGGGGTTGCGCTTCCCGGGGTGTGTGCGCATCCTCTCCGGCCTAGGGAGCTGCTCCTGACCTCCATTAATACCTGGGCCTTCGAGGCGTTGAGGGGAGCGTAGTTGCGGAATCTCCCTGGTGGGGAACCCCGTCGAACTCCGCGGTCCGGGCTTCTCTGCCTGCGTGCCCGGGGTGGAGTATGGGCGCGCTTATGCCCAGGAGGGGATCGAGAACGCGGCCGGACTTCCTTTGGCCTTTTCTCAACCGCGGGCTTACTCGAATCTCCCGCTTGCCGCTCCCTTGCCGTCTCTTCATCCTTCATTTTGAAGGCTTCTTCCGCTCGGGCGTATCCCTCAGCTCGAGCCAGCAAATCAGCAAAATCTCTGGGATACTTCTTCTCCAGGGAGAACAAAAGATCATTCTTCCGAAGGCCGCCTTTCAGGGCGGCCATGGCAACTGATTGGTCCAAGTTCTGGACCTCCAATGCCACGATGTTGAAGCGGTTGATGTAGGCCCGTATGGACTCCCCTTCCCTCTACTTAATATTGATGAGGGACTCCGAACCCTTCCGTGGGCGCCGGCTGCTGACAAAATGGGCCACAAATTGGTGGCTCATTTGATCGAAGGAAAAGATGGTACCCGATTTCAAAACCGAGTACCAGTTCCTCGCTGCTCCCTTCAAAGTAGACGGGAAAGCCCGGCATAAGATGGCATCAGGAGCACCGTGAAGCAGCATCATGGTCCGGAAGGCCTCTAGATGATCAACCGGGTCCGAAGTCCCGTCGTAGCTTTCGAACTGGGAAGCTTGAAGTTTGGCGGGATCGGTTCCTGCATGATCATCTAGGAGAAGGGAGGGTCAGTACAAATATCCTCACCATATGCGGGGGGCGCATGGCGGAGTTCTTCAATCCGCCGGTTTATCTCCTGGAGCCTCCGATCCAGAAAATCCTCTCGACTTCGAGTCTCGAGGGTCCTCTGGCAGAATGGGGGCAGGGATCTTCGAGGGGTGGAGTCGTGGTCCGATTGAGGGCTCTCTACCCTCGGGTTTGTTTTCCCAGGAAGGACGGGGTGGCTGGCCCAGGTGGCCCGCCCCGCCATCGGGTTCTGGCATTCCGGAGATGCCCTTTCTGGGTGCGCTGACGCCTGCGGCTGCTGCTGCTGCATTGCTTGCACAGCTTCGACGAGGCCTCTGACCTGCTGCGCCAGCAAGTCAAACTGCTCCGCGCCGACCGCCGCCGCTGGAGGAGGAGGAGGAGGAGGTTGAGAAATAGGAGGGGAGGTCGGAGCCTGAGATTTGACCGTGGAGGCCGTGGACCGTCGTGTGGATGCCTTGCACGGAGGCATCAAGCGTGGATCTCGCGGGGGGAAACAAGGAGTGGATGTCAGAGGAGACAATCGAAGGCAGCTCCGTTGAATGCTCCTTTAAGAACAAGGGTACTGCGGAGGTTCGAGCCCTTCCTCTAGCGCCAATCCTGTTGGTGCAAAAATCCGCTTGCATCGGAGAAGCTGGAGTTGGAGAAGTCGCGGTCGCCGTCGGGACCTGCAAGAGAAGTCTAAACCGGAGGTGGGGTTGCTCCGGCAAGACCCTCCGACGCTCAAGTCAGTTCTCTGCCTCAACAAGAATGGAGCGCTCGAACAGAGAATTTAGCAGAGTTTTGATATAAGAAAATGAGCTTAGAGAATAACGTATCTGGGTCCTCCTTTTTATAGGTGGAGGAGGTAACGGATTGATGGCGACGTTTGTAACCACCTGGTAGTGGGCTGCCCAGGGTCAGGCGGAATTTACCACGAAGAGTAGTGGAGTAGACCCGTGGCCATCACTGGGGCGTGCCACGTGGAATCTACCGCGGGAAGTGGGGCGGCGTTTGCTGTCGCGTCATGCCAGCGGATGGGAGAATCGTGCGGTATCCGTTGCAGGAGGTGGAGCAGGATCGTGGCTGTTTATCGTGGCCTGTCAGGTAGTAATGGAGCCGCGTGGGATCCGTCGTAGGGAGTGGAGCAGTGTTGCGACCGTTACTGCAGCCTGTCAGGGGGTGATGGAGCTGCGTGGAATCCGCCGTAGGAAGTGGAGCAGGATCGTGGCCGTGATTGTGGCCTGGGAGTGCAGATCTGCTGGCTGAAGTTCGGCAGTGGTCGGAGTCCGGACAGGGGCTTACCAGCAGTTGGAGTTGAGGATGGAGCCCGGCTCCCATAGGAGTCCGGGCGGAGTCCGCTAGCGGTTGACGTTGTTGGCGGAGTCCGGCTCCCGTAGGATTCCGGACGGAGTCTGCTTGCAGCTGTTGGAGTTGAGGACGAAGCCCGGCTCCCGTAGGAGTCCAGGTGGAGTCTCTCTGCAATTAAAGTCAAAGGAGAAGTCCGGCTCCCGTAGGAGTCCGGACAGGGGCTTACCAGCGGTTGGAGTTGAGGACAGAGCCCGGCTCCCGTAGGAGTCCAGACGAAGTCTGCTTGAGGTCGAAGTTTTCGGTGGAATCCGGCTCCCGTAGGAGTCCGGACGAAGTCTGCCTGCAGCCGTTGGAGTCGAGGACGAAGCCCGGCTCCCGTAGGAGTCCAGGCGTGGTTTTCTTGCGATTAAAGTTAAAGGCGAAGTCCGACTCCCGTAGGAGTCCGGACGGGGCTTACCAGCAGTCGTTGTTGAGGACAGAGCCCGGCTCCCGTAGGAGTACGGACGGAGTCTACTTGCGGTTGAAGTTGTCGGCGGAGTCCGGCTCCCGTAAGAGTCCGAACGCAGTCTGTCTTGTGGCCGTTGGAGTCGAGGATGAAGCCCGGCTCCCGTAAGAGTCCGGACGGAGTCTTCCTGCAACTAAAGTTAAAGGCGAAGTCCGGCTCCCATAGAAGTCCGAACGGGGCTTACCAGCGGTTGGAGTTGAGGACGGAGCCCGGCTCCCGTAGGAGTCCAGACGAAGTCTGCTTGAGGTCGAAGTTGTCGGCGGAGTCCGGCTCCCGTAGGAGTCCGGACGAAGTCTGCCTGCAGCCGTTGGAGTCGAGGACGAAGCCCGGCTCCCGTAGGAGTCCGGGCGTGGTTTTCTTACGATTAAAGTTAAAGGCGAAGTCCGGCTCCCGTAGGAGTCCGGACGGGGCTTACCAGCCGTCGTTGTTGAGGACGGAGCCCGACTCCCGTAGGAGTCCGGGCGGAGTCTACTTGCGGTTGAAGTTGTCGGCGGAGTCCGGCTCCCGTAAGAGTCTGGACGCAGTCTGTCTTGTAGCCGTTGGAGTCGAGGATGAAGCCCGGCTCCCGTAAGAGTCCGGGCGGAGTCTTCCTGCAACTAAAGTTAAAGGTGAAGTCCGGCTCCCGTAGAAGTCCGGACGGGGCTTACCAGCAGTCGTTGTTGAGGACGGAGCCCGGCTCCCGTAGGAGTCCGGGCGAAGTCTACTTGCGATTGAAGTTGTCGGAGGAGTCCGGCTCCCGTAGGAGTCTGGACAGAGTCTGCTTGCAGCTGTTGGAGTTGTCGGCGGAGTCCGGCTCCCGTAGGAGTCCGGACGAAGTCTGCCTGCAGCCGTTGGAGTCGAGGATGAAGCCCGGCTCCCATAGGAGTCCGGGCGGAGTCTACCCGCTATTGAAATTGTCGGTGACGGAGCCCGGCTCCCGTAGGAGTCCGGGCGGAGTTGTCATGTAGTCGATTCCACTGAGGACTTCGGCTGTGGGTATTTTATACCCAACACCTATAATGCAGGGACATCATTCCCGATTAAGAGAATATCATCCACATACAATACAAGAAATACTACTACTGGACCATTAGCCCACTTATAAATGCAGGGCTCTTCTCCGTTCTTAATGAAGCCATACGTTTTGATCGTCCTATCAAAACGTACGTTCCAACTCCGAGATGCCTGCTTAAGTCCATAAATGGACCTCTGTAGCTTGCACACCTTAGACTCATCTGTGGATGTGAACCCTTCAGGTTGTATCATATACACCTCTTCATCCAGCTCTCCATTTAGGAAAGCTGTCTTCACATCCATCTGCCAGATTTCATAGTCCAGATGGGCAGCTATCGCAAGCATAATCCGAATGGATTTGAGCATTGCCACAGGAGAAAACATCTCGTCATAATCTATACCATAATGTTGACGATATCCCTTGGCAACCAGACGGGCTTTATAGGTCTCCACCTTTCCGTCTGTGCCCCTCTTCCTTTTGAAGACCCACTAACACCCTATGGGTTTTACTCCTTCGGGTGGGTCAACCAATATCCACACATCGTTGACCTTCATGGACTCCATTTCGGATTTCATGGCCTCTAGCCATTTCTCAGAGTTAGGTCTCTGCATTGCATCCATGTAGGTGATCGGATCCTCATCGTTTTCATCAAGTTCGACAGGATCACCATCTCGGACCAAGAAACCATAGTATCTGTCCAGTTGATGTGATACTCTACCAGACCGCCTTAAGGGTGCATAATCAATGGGCTCCGGATCTGATCTAATCAAATCCGGTTTAGGTTCAGTAACATGTGTCGGTTTTTTCACCTGTCGAACTTCGTCAAGTTCGACTTTAGAGGCAACAGTTCCTTCACTAAGGAACTCCTTTTCTAAAAAGATTGCCTTAAGGCTGACAAACACCTTTTGCTCATCAGCAAGGTAGAAATAATACCCTTTGGTCTCTTTTGGGTGCCCTATAAAATTATACTTGTCAGACCTAGGTCCAAGCTTGTCTGTAATTAAACGTTTAACATAAGCCGGACACCCCCAAACCCTAAGGTGCGAGAGTACTGGCTTACGTCCTATCCATATCTCATATGGCGTTTTGGCTACAGACTTACTTGGAACTCTATTTAGAAGATAACAAGCCGATTCGAGTGCATATCCCCAGAGAGAGATCAGCAGACCAGCAAACCCCATCATGGATCGAACCAAGTCTAACAGGGTCCGATTCCTCCTTTCAGACACACCATTATGCTGTGGTGTTCCAGGAGGAGTCCACTGAGAGAGAATCCTATTCTCCCCTAGATACGTCAGAAACTCATTGGAAAGGTATTCACCTCCTCGATCAGATCGAAGAGTTTTAATACACTTCCCGGTTTATTTTTCTACCTCATTTCAGAATAGTTTGAACATTTCAAATGATTCCGACTTATGCTTCATTAAATAGACATACCCATACCTAGATAGGTCGTCTGTGAAGGTTATGAAGTAGAAAAATCCACCTCTTGCACTTGAGCTCATGGGTCCACATACATCAGAATGTACCAGACCTAAGAGTTCACTGGCTCGCTCACCTTTTCCAGTAAAAGGTGACTTGGTCATCTTCCCAAGAAGACAGGACTCACAGGTTGGAAGTGATTCACAATCACTAACTTCAAAAATTCCTTCTTGAGCCAACCTATTTATCCTGTTCTTATTGATATGACCTAGCCTACAGTGCCAAAGGTAGACTTCTGACACATTATCTATTTTAGAGCATTTACCGAATTTTTGAACCACATTAACAGGCTGTGATAGTAAGTAAATTTCATTATTTAATTGTCCAACAAATATTGTAACACCATTCAAAATGATATTGCAAATATTTTTTTTTATTAAAAAATCATAACCGTACATGGCCAAAAGGCCTACAGAAATAATATTTAATAAAAAACTTGGACAATAGTGACATTCACTCAGAATTACATTACAAGAATTGATTACAAGACTCATGATTCCTAAAGCTAGAACTGGAACTTTGCTTCCATCTCCAACATTCAGGAACCTCTCGCCTTCATCAAATCTCCTACTGACCTGTAGACCCTGCATCGAATTACAAATATGATAAGGGCTTCCAGTATCCAATACCCAGGCAGTAGTATCACAAATCGAAAAATTGCAAGGAGTTATCATATAATTACCTTGCTTCTTCTTTGGCCTGTTCGGGTCCAGGGAGGCAATATATTGAGGACAGTTCCTCTTCCAATGCCCGTGCTTCTTGCAAAAGAAGCACTCCGCCTGGCTCTGGTCATGCTTGCGCTTCTTGGTCTGACCCCGTGCTACTGTCCCAGCATGAGATTGCACCTTCTTATTTTTCTTCTTCTTGTTCTTCTTCCCCTTCCCAAAGGGTTGACGACGAGAAGAAGACCCTCCCACTACATTCACCGACTCCTTATGGAGTTGGTGATCCTTCTCAAAGTTCTGCAGCAACCCTAACAATTCATGGTAGTTTACTGTAGGCTTTGTCATTCGAAAATGAGTAAGGAATGGGAGGAAGGACTTGGGCAAGGAATTAAGGATCGCATCCTTACCGAGCTGCTCGTGTAGAGGAAAGCCCAATTTGCTTAGGCACTCAATCATCTCGATCATGTACAGTACATGATCAGTGACTGAGGCCCCATCCCTCATTCGAGCATTGAAAATGGCACAACTAGTTTTATGCCTTTCAACGTCGTCAGGCGTGCCAAAGGAGTCGTTCAACATTTGAAGCATCTCCTGTGGCTGGGCATTCTCAAACCTTCGGCTGAACTCATCATTCATTGCTGCTAGCATAATACATCGAACGGTGGTGCGGTCATTGAGCCACTTCAAGTAAGTGTCTCGGATCGCCTTACTAGCGTTCGGAGCTGGCTCCTCAGGTGCTGGATCCGTTACTACATAAAGGATCCGCTCATGCTCAAGGACGATTTTCAATTTTCGATACCAGCTATCGAAATTGGGTCCCATGAGCTTGTTATTATCTAATAATGACCGGAGCGACAGGGTAGTGGCTATAGCTGCTTAAAGGAAAACGAGACCTCTATTAGTACATAAATTAATACTAAAGACTTGGATTTTAGTCTAAAGTTTTTCTCAATTTTTTACGAACCGGTAGCCTCATCCTCCAATTCGAAGAATTACTTTAATTTCTTAATGGGTACTAGAATCCACACAGACTATACACGAGCCCAACTTTGGTTGGTCAACCCATGTGCATCTATGGGTAGGTTCTTAACCAGTTGTTTCTCTAAACAACTTTTAGTAATTGATTTTGCCCCAGAACCTAATCAGTAGGCTTTGGCCTCCACTGAAAAGATCTGGTTAGGTCCAACCATTAACATGACTTAATTTAGTGAATCGGACCAATAAATGATCAGGCCCGACTTTGGCCGGCCAACCTAACCACCATCAGAAAGACTCAATCAAATTATCATATTATGAATAATAATTCCA
The DNA here is from genome assembly GCF_000442705.2 of Elaeis guineensis. Taxonomy (NCBI): domain Eukaryota; kingdom Viridiplantae; phylum Streptophyta; class Magnoliopsida; order Arecales; family Arecaceae; genus Elaeis; species Elaeis guineensis. The sequence continues at coordinate 49,465,940 of NC_026004.2, forward strand.
TTAGCCAATGAGCACCAGGCCTTTGGGCCTCCAATGATCATTGAACTAATGGACTCATTATCACTCACTTAATGGGAGGCTATAACTTAGTTATCATTATAACTTAATCATTTTAGGGACCTAATAATTTTGAGGATTTTATTAAAGAATAGTAAAGAAGAAATCATCCAGCCAATTTCAATCCTCCCACTGACTTCACCAAGTCAGATTAAAAAAAGATTTAATTAAAGCTGGCATTAGGAGCACCTAAATCAGTCACACTGATTTACCTAATGACATGGGTGAGCTCTAATCACCAAGTGATCTAATCAAAATCTAACTTACCAGATTGGCCAGGTAAGTGAGATCAGTGGTGGGGATTTGCCATTAACTCGTCAATGATCAAATCAATATGAGTAGCTCCCGCTTAAGAACCACTGGTCAAAACTGTCGAACTTACCTTAGACACCAACCGGTTCATTAGTTTTAATTTTGATCAACTTAGTAAATAGGGCTCCACCGCGTAGCCATGAATTAAGTCCATCTTGGTCTAGTTAAAGACATGGACCCATTCAACTACAACTATTGAAGTTGAGTCTAGAGTATCCTTGACCTAATCTAATTCAACTTTTGATTAGATTTGACCAATTACTCCATTTAGTCCATTTTTTAAACTAACCTTAGGTCTAACCCAATTATGGACCTAATTCATCTAACCCATTGACCCACAAGTTTATGCAATTGTCTTAGGTCTTAATTCACAATTCTAGACCTACTAGACAACACTTAATTCTTTTAATTAAGTACTTGGGCTGATGGGTCAGGGTTTGGCATTTTGAAAATAATTTTCAAATTTGAAAGATTTTATTTTCTGTTCACCAAATGTGTTAACTCATTTCACAAACGGGTCAGCACATTTCATAAACAGCAATTCTATTGCTCATTTCATAACAGAAAATAACTCAAAATAAATCATAAATTTTCTTTTAGATCTAATCTAACACATTCATGATAAATTTCTTAATTAAGTCCTTTCGCTGCTTCATCGGTATGGGATATAATTACATCGGCACCCCTACCGCCATAGGAGACCCCATCGAATGGGAAGAGAGGGCCTTTAAACCCTACTTTTCTCCTATGACCGGACGGCCATGGCAACCAACCCAATTAGATTACTTGCTACTTGGATAAAGTATATCTAAATATACCAATTTCAAAATTTAAATTTTGAATTTCAAATTTCAAATTTCAAATTTTAAATTTTAAATTTCAAATTTGAGATTTCAACCAAATTTCAAATTTCGAATTTCCAATCTTTGAATTTTAAATTTTGAATTTTGAATTTCAAATTTCAAATTTCGAATTTCAAATTTCAAATTTGAGATTTCAACCAAATTTCAAATTTCAAATTTTAAATTTTGAATTTCAAATTTCAAATTTCAAATTTCAAATTTGAGATTTCAACCAAATTTCAAATTTCAAAATTTGAATTTCAAATTTGAAACTTCTAACAAATTTCAAATTTCAAATCTTTTTGAATTTCGAATTTCAAATTTTGAATTTTAAATTTAAACTTATAGATTACACCTTAATCTATGCATACATATGTATATCATATTCTAGAACCATGCTCTGATACCATTTGAAGCAAAAATTTAGTGCAGGGGCAAAATGATAATTTTAAAACTTTTTTAAAATTACTATTTTACAGCAGAATTATTAATTAATCTCATTAATTAATACTAATTAACCCTACACTAGGATCTAAATATGATACAACAGCATGCATTTAAATTTGAAATTCAAATTTGAATCAGTAAACGTTTTACAATACTGTGTTCAGAACACATCACCTTTTGCGGGTAGTCGATCACCGCAATCTGATCACCGTCAGGGGACTCTGATCGTTACGTCATAGCCACACAAATATCTGGCCTCTGCGGATCGTCCACACGAAGCTCCCGTCTGATCAGCTCCTCACGAATGCTAGTTCGTGATTTCACCCTTTTGATGGCAGATGTTGATCGAACACCTTCGATCGATGTGTGCCGACTTTTTGGATGCTCCAGATCGTTTGCCCAGTTGCTTGAGAGGCTGATGGATCTCTCCCTGAAATTTGGTGGACTCACGACACTCGTGGCACACCAATCTCACTTCCCGAACCCTAGGTAGAAACCCTAGGGTACACACCAAAAACCCTGCGCCCAATTTTCTCTCTTTTCTTTCTTTTTCTCTCGAAAGGTTTTGGACCTTCACCTTGCACAGAAGCCTTCCTCACATCCCAAAGTTTTTCTCCTAAAATTTCTACACACGTCCCACCTTTCTCCTCTTTTTAAAACAATGTCGAACGTGTCTTATCCGCGTGAGAGGATAAAGACAAGAGGTTACACATTTGAATTCAAATCAAATTTGAATTCAAACGAAAACCAACTTATCCCTATCCTTTTGGGCGTGAGAAGAGAAGGGGCGTGGCTCTTTGTGCATGGAAAATATTTTACGAGAAACCTTTTCTCGTGTAAGTAATGTAGCGCACAAAATGGATAAGGATGAAAGGGCAAGTGATAAGTTATCCATTCAAATTCAAACATGCTTTGAATTTGAATGGCTAACTAATTATTTTATCCATCCATATGGTGCACAAATGAGGGCGTGGGGAAGGGTTTTGCATGAGAAAAATTTCACGAGAAGTTTCTTCTCATGAATTCAAATGGGTGCAAGGAAGTTGGGTGTCACAGGGAATTTAAAACAAGGTGGTTTGATTCAAATTGAGCCAACCTAGTTTAAAATAGGTTAAGCACAATTAGACCAGATTAAATCCAACATAATTAGGCTTAATTAGGCTCAATAAAATCCTAATCAAATCAGAAATTAACTAAACCTAACCCCTGATCAAATCAGGGACTAAACCACCTTAGCGATTAGGTCAACATTTAACCTAATCGGGTCAATCCAAACTGAATCCAATTCAATTTGAACTTGATCCAAAAATAATTACTCAATCAAATTAAGTTAATTAGTGATTAAATCACTAATTAAACCTCTCATAAATATTGAGTCCAAATTCGATGGGCAATCAGGCATCAGAGACCATCGATATGAAACCCTGATCAAAGAGTTCAAATTTCAAATTCAAAATTTAAAATTCAAAATTTTGACCTCGGTATCCAAAATGTGTGGAACTCTTGATTAGAGAATCCTAATTCTCAATCATAGAGTCCCAGATAGATAAGACTCATAATCAGCCATCAGATCAGAAAGGAACCTCTAATGTGTGTGACCCCGCAGGTTCGAACCTAAACCGGTAGCACAGGAACCAATTCATGTACTAATCGAAGTGACCATCTAGCAATGGTACCCGATGATCGGATAGGTCGAATAATCGCAATCGCAACATTCAGAACCTACGTGAATATGGTTACCGTATAATTCATCTCTTTTGACCCCTGTGTTTAGGACGACTCAGGGTTAAACTGTCAACCCTGATGATATCATCCGAATCGTGCTCAACTCAATTAGTCATGTGACTCCTCACTAGGACTATCCTGGCCAAGGTTTTGCTAAATTGAAACACGACTGTACACAGCTCTTAAACTAGAGTGGTCAATCCCATCTTGACACACGCACCGACAAGTCAAGTACTTGACTACACCCAGCAACCTTCCGTCACTGAATTAGAAATTCAGGTAGTCCAGTGCCTAAGTGCAGTGAGTTGCTTGCAAGTCACCGTGGCGATCTCAGGTCGGAGGGACATTTATACCCATATCCCATCGGAGCAAATCTTGACAGCAGAAATAGCTTCGGAGTTGGTCACATTCAGTGCAGATGTACCATTACATCTCACCTGTATGCCATACCAGTGTCTCCACACTCTTTGATTATGAGGACAACCAACCCATATGGCACACAACGACCTATGCTCGATAAACGTTGTCGTCCTTGGTATTACGTATCATTTGGTCGCGAACGTGTTTAAGGACTAAGTGACAAATCCTCTTTTATCGAGTCTAAATAGTCCTAAGGACTTCACCACAACACAGGAGTTCATTAGAAGATGAAACATTTGTGATGAAAAAATACCAAAATAACTTTTATTTATTTATAATTCATGTACTAATACAAAAAGGAGCACAACCGTCAACAGGCTGACGATTGACTTTGGGACACTATTCCCAACAATATATCATATTTAGATCCTAGTGTAGGTTAAATATATATTAATTAATTAGATTAATTAATAATTTTTACTATAAAATAGTGATTTTGAAAAAGTTTTAAAATTATCGTTTTACCCCTGCACTCAAATTTCACTTCAAATGGTATCAGAGCGGGTTCTATAATATGATATATATTTGTATGCATAGATTAAGTTGTAATCTAACAGTTTAAATTTGAAATTTAAAATTTAAAATTTGAAATTTGAATTTTGAAATTTGTTCGAAATTCAAAATTCAGAAATTTGAAATTCAAAATTTGAAATTTGAATTTTGAAATTTGAAATTCAAAATTTAAAAATTTGAAATTCAAAATTTAAAAATTTGAAATTCAAAATTTAAAATTTGAAATTTGAAATTTGGTTGAAATTTCAAATTTGAAATTCAACATTCAAAAATTCAAAAATTTGAAATTTGAAATTTGAAATTTGAAATTTGAAATTCAAAATTTAAAATTTGAAATTTAAATTTTGAAATTGGTATATTTAGATATACTTGATCCAAGTAGCAAGTAGTCTAATTGGGTTGGTTGCCATGGTCGTCCGGTCATAGGAGAAAAGTAGGGTTTAAAGGCCCTCTCCTCCCATTCGATGGGGTTCTCCTATGGCGGTAGGGGTGCCGCTGTAATTATATCCCATGCAGATGAAGCAGTGAAAGGACTTAATTGTAAAGATTCAATTATAAAATTTATCATGAATACGTTAGGTTAGATCTAAAGGAATATTCATGATTTATTTTGATTGAATTATTTTTTGTTATGTAATTAGTAATAGGATTGCTGTTTATGAAATGTGCTGATCTGTTTGTGAAATGAGTCAATATATTTGGTGAATAGAAAATAAAATTTTTTAAATTTAAAAATTATTTTCAAAAAGCCAAACCCTGACCCATCAGCCCAAATACTTAATTAAAAGAATTAAGTATTTTCTAGTTGGTCTAAAATTATGAATTAAGACCTAAGATAATTGCATAAACTTATGGGTCAATGGGTTAGATAGATTAGGTCCATAATTGGGTTAGACCTAAGGTTAGCTTAAAGAAATGAACTAAATTAGAGTAATTGGTCAAATCTAATCAAAAGTTGAATTAGATTAGGTCAAGGACACTCTAGATTCAATTCCAATAGTTGTAGTTGAATGGGTCTATGTCTTTAAATAGACCAAGATGGACTTAATTCATGGCTACACGGTGGAACCCTATTTACTATGTTGATCAAATTAAAACTGATGAACCGGTTGGTGTCTAAGGTAAGTTCGACAGTTTGACCAGTGGTTCTTAAGTGGGAGCTACTCGTATTGATTCAATCTCTGACGAGTTAATGGCATATCCCCACCACTGATCTCACTTACCTAGCCAACCTGGTGAGTTAGGTTTTGATTAGATCATTTGGTGATTAGGGCTCATCCATGTCATTAGATAAATCAGTGTGACAGATTTAGGTGCTCTTAATGTCGGCTTTAATTAAATCTTTTTTAATCTGACTTGGTGAAGTCAGTGGGAGGATTGAAATTAGCTGGTTAATTTCTTCTCATCTATCCTTTAATAAAATTCTCAAAAATTATTAGGTCCCTAAAAATGATTAAGTTACAGTGATAACTAAGTCATTGCCTCCCATTAAGTGAGTGATAATGAGTTCATTAGTTTAATAATCACTGGAGGCCCAAAGGCCTGGTGCTTATTGACTAATGGAATTATTATTCATAGTATGATAATTTGGTTGAGTCTTTCTGATGGTGGTCAGGTTGGCCAGCCAAAGTCGGGCCTGATCATTTATTGGTCTGATTCACTAAATCAAGTCATGTTAATGGTTGGACCTAACTAGATCTTTTTAGTGGAGGCCAAAGCCTACTGATTAGGTTTTGGGGCAAAATTAATTAGTAGAAGTTGTTTAGAGAAACAACTGGTTATGAACCTACCCGTAGATGCACATGGGTTGACCAACCAATGTTGGGCTCGTGTGTCATCTGTGTGGATTCTAGTACCCACTAAGGAATTAAAGTAATTCCTCGAATTGGAGGTGGAGGCTACTAGTTCGTAAAAATACTGGGAGAAACTTTAGACTAAAGTCCAAGTCTTTAATATTAATAATTTATATACTAATAAAGGTCTGATTTTTCTTTATGTAGCTATGGCCACTACCTTGTCGCTCCGGTCATTATTAGATAATGACAAGCTCATGGGACCTAATTTCGATAGCTGGTATCGAAAATTAAAAATCATCCTTGAGCATGAGCGGATCCTTTATGTAGTAACGGATCTGGCACCTGAGGAGCCAGCCCCGAACGCTAGAGGGACGGTCCGAGATACTTACCAGAAGTGGCTCAACGATCGCACCATCGTTCGGTGCATAATGCTGGCAGCAATGAATGATGAGTTCAGTCATAGGTTCGAGAATGCCCAGTCACAGGAGATGCTTCAAATGTTGAACGACTCCTTTGGCATGCCTGACGATGTTAAAAGGCACAAAACTAGTTGTGCCATTTTCAATGCTCGGATGAGGGATGGAGCCTCAGTCACTGATCATGTACTGTACATGATCGAAATGATTGAGCACCTAAGTAAACTGGGCTTTCCCTTGCACGAGCAGCTCGGTAAGGATGCGATCCTTAATTCTTTTCCCAAGTCCTTCCTCCCCTTCCTTACTCATTTTCGGATAACAAAGCCTGCAGAAACTATCACGGCTTGTTAGGGTTGCTGCAGAACTTTGAGAAGGACCACTAACTCCATAAGGAGTCAGTGAATGTTGTGCGAGGGTCTTCTTCTAGTCAATGACCCTTTAAGAAAGGGAAGAAGAATAAGAAGAAGAAGAAGAATAAGAAGGTGCAACCGCATGCTAGGATGTCTGCACAGGGTCAGACCAAGAAGTGCAAGTCCGACCAGAGCCAGGCAGAGTGCTTCTTTTGCAAGAAGCAGGGGCACTGGAAGAGGAACTGTCCTGTATACATTACCTCCCTAGACCCGAACAGGCCGAAGAAGAAGCAAGGTAATTATATGATAACACCTTGCAACTTTTCCATTTGTGATACTACTGCCTGAGTATTGAATACCGGAAGCCCTTATCATATCTATAATTTGATGCAGGGTCTGCAGGTCAGTAATAGATTTGATGAAGACGAGAGGTTCCTGAATGTTGGAGATGGAAGCAAAGTTTCAGATCTAGTTTTAGGAATCATGAACCTTGTAATCAATTCTTGTAATATAATTTTGAGTGAATGTCACTATTGTCCAAGCTTTTTATTAAATATTATTTCTGTAGGCCTTTTGGCCATGTACGGTTATGAATTTTTAATAAAAAAAATATTTGCAATATCATTTTGAATGGTGTTACGATGTTTGTTGGATAACTAAATAATAGAATTTACTTACTATCACAGTCTGTTAATGTGGTTCAAACCTCCAGTAAATATCCTAGAATAGATAATGTGTTAGAAGTCTACCTTTAGCACTGTAGGATAGGTCATATCAATAAGAACCGGATAAACAGGTTGGCTCAAGAAGAAATTCTTAAAGTTGGTGATTGTGAATCACTTCCAACCTATGAGTCTTGTCTTCTTGGGAAGATGACCAAGTCACCTTTTACTGGAAAAGGTGAACGAGCCAGTGAACTCTTGGGTGGTACATTCTGATGTATGTGGACCCATGAGCTCAAGTGCAAGAGGTGGATATTTTTACTTTATAACCTTCACAGACGACCTATCGAGGTATGGGTATGTCTACTTAATAAAGTATAAGTCGGAGTCATTTGAAATGTTCAAACTATTCCAAAATGAGGTAGAAAAACAAACTGGAAAGTGTATTAAAATTCTTCGATCTGATCGAGGAGGTGAATACCTTTCCAATGAGTTTCTAACATATCTTGGGAAGAATGGGATTCTCTCTCAGTGGACTCCTCTTGGAACACCACAGCATAATTGTGTGTCTGAAAGGAGGAATCGGACCTTGTTGGACATGGTTCGATCCATGATGGGGTTTGCTAGTCTGCCAATCTCCCTCTAGAGATATGCGCTCGAATCGGCTTGTTACCTTCTAAATAGGGTTTCGAGTAAGTCTGTAACCAAAATGCCATATGAGATATTGATAGGACGTAAGCCAGTACTCTCACACCTTAGAGTTTGGGGGTGTCCGGCTTATGTTAAATGTTTAATTATAGACAAGCTTGGACCTAGGTCTGATAAGTGTTATTTTATAGGGTATCCAAAAGAGACCAAAAGGTATTATTTCTACCTAGTTGATGAGCAAAAAGTGTTTGTCAGCCTTAAGGCAATCTTTTTAGAAAAGGAGTTCCTTGGTGAAGGGACTGTTGCCTCTAAGGTTGAACTTGAGGAAGTTCGGCAGGTGGAAAAACCGACACAAATAGCTGAACCTGAACCGGATTTGGTTAGATCAAATCCAGAGCCCATTGTTCCTGTACCTTTAAGGCGATCTGGTAGAGTACCACATCAACTGGATAGATACTATAGTTTCTTGGTCTGGGATGGTGATCCTGTCGAACTTGATGAAAACGATGAGGATCCGATCACCTACATGGATGTAATGCAGAGACCTGACTCTGAGAAATGGCTAGAGGCCATGAAATCTAAAATGAAGTCCATGAAGGTCAACGATGTGTGGACATTGGTTGACCCATCCGAAGGAGTAAAACCCATAGGGTATAAGTGGGTCTTCAAGAGGAAGAGGGGCACAGACGAAAAGGTGAAAACCTATAAAGCCCGTCTGGTTGCCAAAGGATATCGTCAACGTTATGGTATAGACTATAACGAGATGTTTTCTCCTGTGTCAATGTTCAAATCCATTTGGATTATGCTTGCGAAAGCTGCTCATCTGGACTATGAAATCTAACAGATGGATGTGAAGACAGCTTTTCTAAATGGAGAACTAGACGAAGAGGTGTATATGATACAACCTGAAGGATTCACATCCACAGAAGAGTCTAAGGTGTGCAGGCTACAAAGGTCCATTTATGGACTTAAGCAGGCATCCCGAAGTTGAAACATACGTTTTGATAGGATGATCAAGATGTATGGCTTCATTAAGAACGAAGAAGAGCCTTACATTTATAAGTGGGCTAATGGTCCAGTAGTAGTATTTCTTGTATTGTATGTGGATGACATTCTCTTAATCGGGATGATGTCCCTGTATTACAGGGAATAAAGATTTGGCTGTTATCATAGTTCTCCATGAAGGATTTGGGAGAAGCTTCCTACATCTTAGGGATGAAGATCTATAGGGATAAATCTAAAAGGTTGCTTGGCTTGTCCCAGTCCACATACATTGATACTATGCTGAACAGATTCAGCATGGAGAATTCCAAGATAGGCTATCTACCGATAGGCCATGGAATTTCTCTCTCGAAGAGGGATTATTTGACAACACCTCAAGAGAGAGAGCATATGGATAGAATTCCATATGCTTCTGCAATGGGATCTATCATGTACGCCATGACATGTACAAGACCAGATGTGGCATACTCAGTAGGGGTAGTGAGTAGATACCAATCTGATCCAGGGGAGAATCACTGGAAGGTTGTTAAAATCATCTTGAAGTATTTAAAAAATACTAAGGACCAGTGGTTTGTTTATGGTGAATCAGACTTGAGACTTATAGGGTTTACAAACTCTAGTTTCCAGTCTGATCACGATGATAGCAAGAGTGTGTCGAGATTTGTTTTTACCCTTAATGGTGGGACTGTCTGCTAGAAGAGTTCCAAGCAGCACACTGTGGCTGATTCAGTTTGCGAGGTAGAGTATGTCACTACATTAGATGCTGCGAAAGAAGCGGTGTGGCTGAAGAAATTCATCACCGAGCTCGAAGTAGCATCCTCCCTTGTTGGTCCAGTTCTGCTCTACTGTGACAGCTCTAGAGCCATTGCTCAGGCAAAGGAACCGAAGGCACACCAGCGGATAAAGCATATTCTGCGCCGCTACCATCTCATCTGAAAAATCATGGATCGAGGTAACTTCGACCTTCAGAAGATCGATCAGAAGGAGAACCTGGCCGACCCATTCACTAAAGCCATTACGGTGAAGGAGTTTGACGACTTCAAGTCGAAGATGGGTATTAAATACTACATCGATTGGCTTTAGACCAAGTGGGAGATCGTTAGGAATAGTGTCCCAAAGCCAATCATCAGCCTGTTGACAGTTGTACTAATTCTTGTATTAGTATATGAATTATAAATAAATAAAAGTTATATTGATATTTTTCATCACAAATTGTTTCATCTTCTAATGAACTCCTGTGTTGTAGTGAAGTCCTTAGGACTATTTAGACTCGATAAAAGAGGATTAGTCGTTTAGTCCTTAAATCTGTTCGCGACCAAATGATACGTTGTTACCAAGGACAACAACGTTTATCAAGTATAGGTCGTTGTGTGCTATATGGGTTGGTTGTCCTCTTAACCAAGGAGTGTGGAGATACTGGTATGGTATATAGGTGAGATGTAAGGGTACATTTGCACTGAACGTGACCAACTCTGGAGCTATTTCTGCTGTCAAGATTTGCTCTGATGGGATATGGGTATAACTATCCCTCCGATCTGAGACCGCCACGGTAACTTGCAAGCAACTCACTGCACTTAGGCACTGGACTACTTAAATTTCTAATTCAGTGACAGAAGGATGCTAGGTGTAGTCAAGTACTTGACTTGTCGGTGCGTGTGTCAAGATGGGATTGACCACTCCAGTTCAGGAGCTGTGAACAATCATATTTCAATTTAGCAAAATCTTGGCCAGGGTAGTCCTAGTGAGGAGTCACAGGACTGTTTGAATTGAGTACGATTCGGATGATCTAATCAGGGTTGATAGTTTAACCCTAAGTCGTCCTATACACAGGGGTCAAAAGGAATGAATTATATAGTAACCATATTCACGTAGGTTCTGAATGTTGCGATTGTGACTATTCGACCTATCCGGACGTCGGATACCATTGCTAGATGGTCACTTCGATTAGTACAGGAATTGGTTCCTGTGCTACCGACTTAGGTTCGAACCTGCGGGGTCACACACATTAGAGGTTTCTATCTGATCTGATGGCTGATGAAGAGTCCTAATGCTCGTGGACTATGAGTCCTACGTGTCTGGGACTCTGTGATCGGGAATCAGGATTCTCTGATCATGAGTCCCACACATTTTGGGTACCGGGGTCAAGAGTCCCATTGGTTTGGGACTCTTCGATCAAAGTTTCATATCGATGGACTTTGATACCCGATTGCCCATCGAATTTGGACTCAGTATTTATGAGAGATTTAATTAATGATTTGATCGCTAATTAACTCAATTTGATTGAGTAATTATTTTTGAATCAAGTCTAATTGAATTGGATTCAGTTGGGTTTGACCCGATTAGGTTAAGTATTGACCTAATCGTCGAAGTGGTTTTGTCTCTGATTTGATCAAGGGTTGGGCTTAGTCAATTTCTAATTTGATTAAGATTTTATTGAGCCTAATTAAGTCTAATTGTGTTAGATTTAAATTAGTCTAATTGGACCTAACTTATTTTAATTAAGTTGGTTCAATTAGGTTGATTTAAAATTAGAAACCACCTTGACCTCAACTCCCTGCGCCACCTCACTTCTTCTGCGCCCATTTGAATTCACGAGAAATAATTTCTCATGAATTTTCTCACACGCAAAGGCCTTCCCACGCCCACTCTTGTGCGCCAATTATTTGGATAAACATGATTTGTTAGCCATTCAAATTCAAAGGGTGTTTGAATTTAAATGGATAACTAATCCCATGCGCCATGTCCTTATCCTTTTGTGCGCCATTTTCTTTACACGAGAAAGAGTTTCTCATGTAAACTCTCCATGCATAGGAGAGCTCACGCCCCTCTCTTCTCATGCATAGAGTGGATAGCACATGAGTTGGTTGGTATTTGAATTCAAATTCGATTTGAATTTAAATGAGCAACCACTTATCTTTATCCTCTCACGCGGTAAAAATGCTGCAAAGATAAGGTCTTACATCGTTTTAAAAAGGAGATAAGAGAGGGCGTACGCACGGATATCAAAAAAAAAAGGTGGCGTGAGAGAGGTTTCCTGCATGAGAAAAGAAAAGAAAAGGAGAGAAAAGAAAGAAACAAGTGGGCGCTAGTTTCTTTGGAGTGTACCCTAGGGTTTTGGCTTAGGATTCGAAAAGTGAGAACGTGAGCTACGAGTGTTGTGAGCCCACCAAACTTCAGAGAGAGCATCATCAACCTCTCTACCATCTTTGCTGACGATCCGAAGCATCTGAAGAGTCGGCAGACATCGATCAAAGGAGTTCGATCAACATCAGCCATCAAAAAGGTGCAGTCACGAACTAGCATTCGTGAGGAGCCGATCAGACCGGAAGCTTTGTGTGGAAGATCCGCAAAGGCCAGACACACTGTGTGGCTGCATTGCGATGATCAGATCCTCCCGATGGTGATTAAATTACGGCGATCGACTACCCGCACAAAGGTAATGTGTTCTGAACAAATAATAGTAAATTATTTACTGTAGAAGTTTGAATTTCAAATTTAAATATATGCATGCTATATATCATATTTAGATCTTAGTGTAGGATAAATACATATTAATTAATTAGATTAATTAATAATTTTTGCTGTAAAATAGTGATTTTGAAAAAATTTTAAAATTACCGTTTTACCCCTGCACTCAAATTTCACTTCAAAAACATGTCCAAAATAAAGACATAATTCTTGACTATATTTGTACTGAAAAATAATTAGCTGACATCTTTACCAAGGTCTTAAGATAGATTTTGTGAAATTAGGAGAGAACTAGGAATCCTTGATCCATCAGCTTAAGTATCTCTCTGATTCCAAGGTCTCAATGCCAAAAAATTCATTTAGCTCAATTCTCATATTTTCTTAAGAGCTCAAAAGCTCAAAATTATCATTCACATGATCAATTTTTTTTGGGTAAACATCTTTCTCCTAATGTTTCAAATTTTTTTGAAATTGTTTTATCATTTTTTTGAATTTTTCTGTGCCATGAGTCGACCCCTAGGGTTGACCCTAGGGTAAACTTGTAATTATGACAAAATCCTTCAGGCACTCTCTTTTTATTGAAAATTCTCCTTGAGCCAATCCAACTCTCCGCCTTCTTCCTTCCGCCGAACCAAAGGTCTCCCTCTCTTCTTCCTCAAACCCAAGATTTCCCTCAAAATTCCTCTCCCACCGACTCTCACACTCCAAATCGCCCACTTAAGAACCAAGTTCCTCCCCTTCTCCTTCTTCATTTGGAGCGATTCGAGCTTACCCTAGATTCTATCCATCTTCTCCAAATCGGTACATCATTTCTCCAAAATCCTTATCTTTCCACTAAAAACCCTTCATCTCTCCCTCACATTTGTTCTCCTAAGTTCCGTGCTAGTCTTGCCTGTGCAAATGGCTCCCAAGATAAAGCTTCCATAGAGGAGGAAATCCGTTCACGGGTTGGAGAAAAGTGTGCATCGAAAGAGACTAGCAACCGAGACCACTTCTGCTTCAAACCTTGCTCCTGGTTCAGCTTCAACTTCAACTCGGTCACCAATCAACCCTAATAAGGTACCCCTCTCTGATAGGAAAGTAGAATCCAAGAAAAATATTGATTTCAGGTTGTTTGAAAAAGAAGGGTTCAACATTGGATTAAAGATTAAGGACCAAGGATGGAAATTTTACTGCTCCTTAAAAAAAAATACATATGTCGATCTTGTCAGAGAATTTTACCTAAATTTGGGGTACAGCAATGAAACAATGAAATCCACAGTGAAGAGTGTAGATATTAGCCTAGATCCTGTGCTTTTGGGGCAGATACTTCATTTACCATGTGAGGGGTATACCAACATGGAGCTCCCAGTTAAAGAGGAAGGAATAAATGTTATCCTAGGGAGAACCTTCACTGGAAGTCTAAACAAATTAGAGGCAAAGATTCTTTCTATTGAGATGAGACTGCTATACCACATGGTAACCAAATTATTTTTCCCTAAAAGTGGTAGACACGATCTTCTTTCTGGTAGGGACATCTGTATTATGTACCATATGACCACACAAACCCCCCTGAACCTCCGTGCATTGATGTTTGAGGCCATGAGAGAGACCTTGAACCGGTCCAAGGCACACTTGCCTTTTGGTATGGCTCTCACCTTAGTTTTTAGGAGGTTCGGAGTTGGTTTTGAGGGAAAGGTTGTAGCTAGACTATCTCACTCCGACACTATCAACCGCCACATATTGCACCACATAAGATTTTCTAAAACTGATGGTGGTTGGATAAAAGGTGTGGAAGAGAGAGCTGAGGATAGAGTAGAGGAGGAAGGACCATCCTCACCCCTTCGTGATCACAGAGCAGCATCACCAGATATTCAGTTTGTTTCTGATCACGAGGCTAGCCCGTCGAAGTCTGCGAGGAGACATACTTCAGTTTCACAACCGGACAGCAGGGCACATCCTTCAGAGCTCAGATTGGCAGATGATCAGATTGAGATGATATCCCAGCATGTAGCTTCTATTCTATCTCGACAGTTTGGTACTTCAGTCTTTGCACAGAGATCGATATCTCAGGATGTATCTGATCAGACACTGATCCCTCATATTTTCATTATTTTTTAGATGATTACTGATCAGTCGGTACGTATTGAGCAGCTTGAGGGTTGTATATTGAGACTGACTGGTAGAGTACTTGACTTGCAGGGGCAAGTGTTAGCTCTAGCCCATCCACAGCCGCATGAGAGCATCATAGAGGTCTCAGACCTATCTGCAGAGGTGGCCAGACTTCGAAGAGTCTTAGAGAGTGATTTGGACTTCTTGAGGAGAGAGATCAGGGGCTCTAATGAATATGCTTCTACTCAGCTCAGTGCCCTGATGCAGTCTATCTCAAGAGCTTTGAATCTTCTGGACACCATCAGACTCTCACTCGTAGCTCAGTCTATAGCTTCTCAGGCTTCAGGATCTTCTCACCCCTCTACTCGTGCTGGCACCTCTACCCGTGGCTGAGGCAGACGCGGTCGAGGTCAAGCTCGTAGACATGATCCTACATCTCCTCACCCTATCTCTGATTCATCAGACTCCGATCCTTCCAGCCATGACATCTATTATATCCAGTATATTCTGTCCTTTCTTTAGTTTTTGTCTAGGATCTATCTTGTGGGCTATGTAATATGTTGACTGATTGACTCTTGGATAGAAAAAACCAAAGGGAAGCATTACCAGCCAAAGGGAAGCATAGAAAAAATGGATAGATGATGACAATAAGGCTAGGTACTACATTATGACATCGATGTCAAATGAACTTCAATGCCAGCATAAGGACATAAAACTATCAGGGTCATGTGGACTCACCTCAAGGAATTGTATGGTGAGCAGAGCCAATCAATACACTATCAAGTGTCCAAAAGGCTCTTTAATGCTAAGACGCGAAGAGCAGTTTGTTCATGATCATTGTTTGACAATGGCCAAAGATTTGAAGGAGCTTAAGAAGCTTGATATGATGATGCATAAGGAATTGTAAGTGGATTTGATCCTACAATCCCTTTCTGATTCGTATGGATAATTTATAGTAAACTACCATATGAATAAGATTGACTGTACCAAGACCGAATTGTTAAACATATTGGTAATTGCTAAAGAGACCTTGAAGGGGTCAAGGGGCATGGTTCTCGCTGTGGAGCAGGCTACTTCTTCCAAGAGAAAGTTTAATTGGAAGAAGAAGAAGTCCATGAAGAAGCAGAAGATTAAGAGCAAGCCAAAAATGGAAACTCCTAAGAAGAAGGTTGCTAATAAGGAAAAGAGTTTTCATTACAATGTTGACAGCCATTGGAAAAGGAATTATCCCGCATACCTGGAGTTTATGAAGAATAAGAAGGATACGCCTTTGGAAGGTATGTTAGACTTACTCATAATTGAAACTAACCTTATGATTTCTTCTATTTCCACTTGAGTTATAGACTCTAATTCTAGTTCATATTTATATACTTCATTGTAGGGTCTAAAAAAAAGTAGAAGGCTGAGAAAAGATGAAATGACCCCACAAATTGGCAACGGAGCAAGAGTTGCTGCAATTGCTATAGGCATTTACCCTCTGCGACTAACGTCTAGTCATAGTTTATTACTTAGAGACTGTTATTATGCACCTATTGTGAGTAGAAATTTGATTTCTATTTCTACATTTGCACATGATGATTACATTTTCAATTTTGATAAAGGCTACTATTCCATTTATTTTAGAAACAAATTAGTTGCATGTGGCTTTATGATTGATGGTCTCTATCACTTGCATATGGATGTATTTGTAAATATTTCTGAGTAGGTAGTGAGTGCCATAGGATCTAAGAGATCCAAAGATAACATGAACCCAAAGTATATGTGGCACCCAAGGTTTAGTCATATTGGAGAGGAAGATTGGACAAAGATGGGCTTCTTGGCTTGTTAAATAATGTATCATATCTAGTTTGTGAATCTTGTTTTCAAGAAAAAATGACTAAATAACTTTTTGTAGGATAAGGAGAAAGGACTACTGAGGTACTTGTCCTAGTGTACAATGATATGTGCGGCCCATTCGATATGCAGGCCAGGGTGGTTATCTTTACTTCATTATTTTTATTGATGGCTATTTATGGTATGGATATATGTATCTTATGAGACACAAATTTGAAGCTTTTGAATAGTTCAAAAAAATTAGTTATGAGGTAGAGAAGCAAATTAGAAAAATCCTCAAAGTTCTTCAATCAGATCGAAGATGTGAATACCTTAGTAAAAAATTTCTAAACTATCTTAAGAAAACTAGTATAGCCTCGCAATGGACTCCTTTAAGAGCAGCTTAACTCAATAGGTGTCAGAGCGGAGAAATTGAACTCTATTAGATATGGTTCGGTCTATGATGAGCTTCACTAATCTTTCTTTATTTTTTTGAGGATATGCTTTGCTTACTTCTATTTACATATTGAATAGATTTTCTCTAAATTTATTCCATCATGTCGTATGAGATGTGATATGGTAAGAAATTGAATCTTTTTTATCTCAAGATTTGGAGATGTCTGGCTCATATCAAGTAACTATAGATGGACAAGTTAGAGGCTAGGTCAAGTAAGGCTCATTCATTAGGTATCCTAGAGAGTCTTTGGGATACTACTTTTACTTCCCAGAGGATCACAATATGACTGTGAGCTGACATACTATCTTCTTGAAAAGATAGTTTATTCAAGATAGAGGTAGTGAGAGAAAAATTAAACTTGAAGAGAGAGTCTTTAAAGAGTAATGAGTCATAGAACTTATAGAATCTATTTAAACTGAGCCAGTACATACACTTTCTCCTCTATCTCATAGAATGAGTAGGATTTTCAGTGCTTTTGAAAGATACTTGGGTATTCTGGTAAAAAATATTGAGAAAATATTCCATATGAAAGATAAAAAATATAGAGATGATCTTAAAACTTACAACAGATGATGTTAGACATCGACTTCGAGAAGTAGCTGGAAGCCATGAGGTCAGAAATTGACTTGATGCATTCCAACTAAGTCTGAATCTTGATGGATCCATTAGAAAGTATAATACCTATTAGCTGCAAATAGATCTATAAAAGGAAGATAGATTTGGTGTTGACATTCGGATGTATAGCGGAATTGAATTTTAAAATTTTTTAACATGCATCAATAATTGAAAATAAATGATCTGAACCCGAACCTCAAAATCACCTTATTGATGTCAATCAAATATAAAATATATAGCATATAAAAGAAAGATTAGAAATGTTATACTATACAATCAGATTTAAATTTTCTGTTGATAGGTATCCTCGAGGCACCCAATTGCATGTCCTCCAATGGTGATCCAAATGGATCCCGATTAGGATTCTTCCCAATCTGAATTCATCAAATTTTCTTCTCAAGAAGATCAACAGCTCCTCCTTTTCTTGCATCACTAACACTTGGTGTTTTGATTTCTCCTTTGTTCCCTTCTTTGGACATGTAATCCTCTCATCTCCTAGCCCTCTTGTTGTCCAACATTTGGACTTTAGGAACCACACTTTAAATTTGACATTTGATCTCTTAGATACAAATATCCCTGGGCCTTTTTGCAGTCCAACAATTGGACCTTAGGAACCCACACATAAGCTTCATGAAATCAGCACTTTTTCAGCCCAAATCCTGACTTATAATAGCCATGGATTAGACTCAAACTCGCACCAAACTCCCCAACATTTGGGTGTCAAAACCAGATATATATATCCTTTTTTGGTGTGAGATATAAAGGAGTTCTTCTCTCAGCAGGACTTCTCTATAAGGGTGCTGATTTCTATTTTTGGCATGAACCCCTTCATGTGTAAACAAGCTTCCTTGCGTCCAACACTTGGATGAAGGAAAAATTCGTCTGATTGCATTAGATGCCAGGAGGAAAGAATAGATTAGTAAATAAATTTTTTATAATATTTATGAAATCTCACTTTGATTTGTAACAAAAAATAATCAAGATTGAAGAAGCTTCTCGGTCAATTTACTTCATGAGATTCAGATGCGTGGATCCTCTACTTTGCATGCACACCATACTCTATAGAAAAGAGGGATGAACGTCTTCTTCGGAGAGAAAGGAGATGAAGCCTTGAGATCTGATTTTAAGGCCTTGAAATAGCCCATATGCCACCACGTTAAGGGGAGGAAGGATGCTTAAGAGGAGAGAGAAGCCCAGGGAGAGGTGACGTCCTAAAGAGAGGGGACGCCCACACCAAAAGGATCTCTACGCCTAGGCCAAAGGTTGATTGCTTGTTTCTCTTCTCCACACCCCTCCTTAAATAGGCAAGAGGTCCGAGATTAAATCAAACTTCTTTAGGTACTAGGAATAAGACTCTCCATGTTTGAATCAAATCCAAACTTCCTAAAGCATAAGAAATCCCAATCTAAATAGGAGAGGCACCTCCCTTCATTATGCCGTACACCCAAGGGGATGAGGCTGTTTCTAGCCACCTCTCAACCACCTTGGTCGGCTATAAAGGTGAGAGAACCCCTAGGGAAGTTGACTAAATGCACCAAATCAGATTTGGCTTAGATTTGGGCTCAATTTGAATCCAATTTGAATCCGATTCAAATCAATTTTGAAAAAGCTGCTAATCTTAATCTAATTAGGATTCTTGTCCAACTTGGATAATTAACCCAATTAAATCATAATAAAATTAAGTTTAATTAAATTAGAGCTGATCTAAAATAATTAAGACTCAAATTAAATCTCTCATAATTACTTGAATCATTGATTTGATTTAATTCATCTCCAAAATCAAATCCGCACCTCATGCACAGTGCTTGCTGGATATAGTCATTGTTTAATTCTATATGACCTATAACTTAATTCTTAATTAAGTTAATCTACTTGTTCAATCAAGTCTCATACTTCCAAATTAAACACATAAATATTCTGTCAATTCTTTTCTAAAGAAAAAATGGATAGTTCAAAGTATGTATTTTTAAAATTTTACAGTGAAATAATAAAAGATTAAATATTTTAATCTTCTAAATATACCTTAAATCAGATCTAAATTATTATTAAAGATCTATGATATAAAAAATTTACATATAAAATCTGATAAAAAATAAAAAAACTGCATCGATCACATCAATGTCCTGAATCTGATCTAACTTTTAGATTATGTTGGTAGAGTTCAGAACTCATCACCTTTTTGCAGATCGATGATCTCCATTGCTGGTAAGCATGGTACAAAATTCTCACTGATGCCAAGCAGCCGCACATATTGTCCGGCCTCTACAGATCATCCACTCGAAACTCTAATCGAATTTTCCTTCGCGAGAGTGCTAGCTCACGTCGAAGGCTCTGGATGGCTGATCCAAGCTCCTTTCTTTGGATCTCCTGGACTCCTCCAGATCAGAAGATAAAGCTTTGTGAGGTGGTGCTAGTGTGGAAGATTGGACAAGACTCACTCTTGTATTTTTGTTCTTGCAAAACCTAGAGATGAAACCTTAGAACCTACAGCTCATGCCCGAGAGGAAGAACACTTTCTCTATTTCTCATGCATGGAAACCCAATCCACTCAACTTTCTACATCTCCTCTCTCAGGTTTCTCACACAAAAATCACTTCAAATTTTGCACAAAACTAATCCCCTTTTAAGGTTGGCATCCCATGAAAGATAAGAATAAGAATAAGGTAGTTTTGATTCAAATTCAAGTGTTGGTTGATCCTTATCACCAATTCAAATCAAATTTGAATTAAATTTTAAATCAAACTTCATCTTTATCTTATAAACTCAAAGATGGATTGACCAACATTAGAATAGTGCAAAAAATCTCATGCAAAAATACTTTATGCATGGAGAAATGTGGTGGCGTGAAGAGGAGAGTCCAACTCAATTTGGACTCTAGGTTTTCATTCAAATTCAAACCAATTTGATCTCAAATTTAAACCAACCAATTTTTAATTCAAAAGGACATAGATGAGAACATGAGAAAGGCTTCTAGATATAAGAAAACATCACGTAAAATATTTCTCACATGAAGAATAAGAGGGCACAGATAAAGGAGGTGCAAGGAATTCGAATTCAAATTATTTTTCTCATCTAATTAGATTCTTAACCCAACCAAATTAGATTAAATCTAATTGGACTATTAAACCTAATCTAATTAGGTATCAAATAACTTTAATTAAATTCTAATCAAATCAAAAATTAATCGAGCTTAAGTCCTGATCATATCAGGAATCAAACACCCTTAGCGATTAGATCATCTCATAACCTAATCGGGTCAAACCAAATTGAATCCAATTCAATTAGATTCGATCCAAACCTCAATGCTCAATCAAATTGAGTTAATTAGCAATCTAATTATTAATCAATCATTCCATAATTTATCAATAATTAATAAATTAATTTATTACAACTTTTGTACAGAATTAATCATTAATTGAATTGACTATTTTATCCTGGAACGATTCTTATTCATTGATCAGCCATATAATCACTCAGAAACTTCTTTTCAGTGTGACCCCATAGATTCGAACCTAAGCCAATAGTATGGAAACAATCTTCCTATACCAATCAAAATGACCATCTAGCAATGATACCTGATGTCTGGATAGGTCAAAAGATTGCAAAGTATCATTCAAGAATCTATTGGCATATGGTTACCATATAATTCATCCCTTTAATCCAAATGCTCAAGGTGACCTAGAGTTTAACTGCCAACCCTGATATGGTCATCCACATTATATTTCAATTTTCAAAATCCATCACATGGATTACTCCGGCCAAGGTTTTACTGATTTAAAATATACTGATACATTAACTCCTACTTATTCGGAGGGGTCAATTTCTTCTTGCTCATACACCGACTTCACAAGTAGTTGACTATACCCAAAAACTTTTCATCACTGAATTAGAAATTTAGGTAGTCTCACACCAAAGCATAGTGAGTTACTTGCAAGTCACTGTGATGATCTCAGGTCGGAGGGACACTTATACTCATATATTTTGCGAGCTATTCTTGATAGTAGAGTGCTGAGCAATTGGTTAAGTTCAGTGAGATATACTCCTACATCTTATTTGCATGCCATACTGGTGTCTCCACACTCCTTGGTTAAGAGGACACCTAACGTGCATGGCACACAGCGACCTATACTTAATATAGCTATCGTCCTAATAATAGTATATCATTTAGTCATAAACTTAAGGTTCAAGGACTAAACGCTATATCCTCCTATATCGAATCAAATAGTCCTAAGGACTTCATCACATAATAAGAGTTCAAAATGAGATATATACAGTGATGAAAAAATCAAATAATATTTATTAATTCAATAATTTATATACAATTACAATGATAAGTACAACCATCAACAGGCTGACGATTGACTTTGGGATACAATTTCCAACAACTCCCACTTGGACTAAAGCCAATCGGTATAGTGTCGTATATCCATCTTTGATTTATAGTCTTCGAACTCTTTGACGTCTAAGGCTTTAGTAAATAGGTCAGCCAGGGTCTCCTTTTCATCGATCTTCTGAAGCTCGATGTCATCTCGATCTACAATCTCTCAGACCAGATGGTAGCGGTACAAAATGTGCTTAGTCTGTTGATGTGACTTCGATTCCTTTGCTTGAGCAATGACACTAGTACTGTCGCAGTACAACAAGACAGGGCTATCAAAGGAGGGTGCCACTTCGAGCTCGTTGATGAACTTTTATAACCACATAGCTTCCTTCGCAGCATCAGATGTCGTGATATATTTCGCTTCACAAGTAGAGTCAGCTACAGTGTGCTGCTTAAAATTTTTTCAGCAGATTGCTCCACCGTTCAGAGTATAAATATATTCCGACATGCTCTTGCTGTCGTCATAATCCGACTGAAAACTGAAGTCTGTAAATCTCAGAAGTTTTAAGTCAGATTCTCTATAAATAAACCATTGATCCTTAATATTTCTCAAATACTTAAGGATGGTCTTTATGACCTTCCAGTAATTTTCACCTGGATCGGATTGGTATCTGCTCATTACTCCTAATGAGTATACCACATCCGATCGCACACATATCATGGTGTACATAATAGATCCCACTGCTGAAGTATATGAAATTCTACTCATACGCTCTCTCTCTTAAGGAGTTGTCGGATAATCACTCTTCGAGAGAGAAATTTCTTAGCCTATCGAAAGATAGTCTTTCTTGAAATTCTCTATACTGAACTTTTTCAGTACAATATCAATGTACGTCGACTGAAATAATTCTAGCAATCTTTTTGATCTATCTCTATAGATCTTAATCATAAGGATGAATGATGCTTCTCCCAAGTCTTTCATGGAGAACTGTAATGACAACCAAATTTTTATTCTCTGTAATATAGGGATGTCATTTCTGATTAAGAGAATATCATCGACATACAAAGCAAAAAATACTACCACAGAGTTATTAACTCATTTGTATATGCAGGGTTCCTCACCATTCTTAATGAAGTCATACGTTCTCATTACTTTATCAAAACACATGTTTTAACTCCGAGATGCTGACATAGATGGACCTTTGAAGCTTGCACACCTTAGACTCATTTTTTGATATGAAACCTTCAGGTTGTATCATATACATCTCTTCTTCTAGCTCTCCATTTAGGAAGGCTATTATCATATCATTTGCCAAATTTCATAGTTCAGATGTGCTGCTATCGCAAGCATAATCTGAATAGATTTGAGCATTACCATAGAAGAAAATATCTCGTCATAGTAAATACCATAATGCTGACAGTAACCCTTGACAACCAAATGGGCTTTATAGGTCTCCAACTTTCCGTCTATGCCCCTCTTTTTTTTGAAGATCCACTTACACACAATGGATTTTATCCCTTCAGGTGGGTCAAACAATGTCCATACATTGTTGATTTTCATAAATTATATTTCAAATTTCATGGCTTCCAGCCACTTATCGGAGTCAGACCTCTACATCGTATCCATATAGGTGATCGAATCCTCATTGTTCTCTTCGAGTTCAACTGGATCTCCATCTCGGACTAAGAAATCGTAGTATCTATCCGGTTGATGTGGTACTCTATCGGATCTCCTTAAAGATATTTCTACAATAGATTTTGGATTTGATCTAATCAAGTCCGACTCTATAGGTTTAGTAGATTGTATCAGTTCTTCTATCGATCGAATTTCATCAAGTTCAATCTTTAAGGCATTAGTTCCTTCATCAAGAAACTCTTTTTCTAAAAAGACTATCCTATTACTGACGAATATCTTCTCTTCATCAGCAAGGTAGAAGTGATATCCCTTGATCTCTTTTAGGTACCCTACAAATAGATATTTGTCGGGCCTAGATCCGAGCTTATCAGTTTTCAAATGTTTGACATAAGCCGGACATCCCTAAATCCTAAGGTGAGAGAGTGCTGACTTATGCCCTGTCCACATCTCATGTGGTGTTTTACTTATATACTTACTTGAAACTTTATTTAAAATATAACAAGTTGACTCGAGTGCATATCTCCAAAAAGAAATTGACAGACTTGCAAAGCCCATCATGGACCGAACCATGTCTAACAGGGTTCGATTCCTCCTTTTCGATACACCATTATACTGTGGTGTTCCAGGAGGGGTCTATTGTGAGAGAATCCCATTCTCTTCTAAGTATGTCAAAATTTTACTAGAGAGATATTCTCCTCCTCAGTTGGACTGAAGAGTTTTAATACTCTTTTCAGTTTATTTTTCTATTTCATTACGGAATCATTTGAATATTTTAAATGATTCTGACTTATGTGTCATTAAGTAGACGTGCCCATACCTCGATAGATCATCTGTAAACATAATGAAATAATAATATCCACCTCTGACACTAGTGTTCGTCGATCCACATACATCAATATGTATCAGACCTAAAACTTCATTGGCTCGCTTACTTTTTTCAGTAAAAGGTGAGTTGGTCATTTTTTTAAGAAGACAAGACTCATAGGTTGGGAGTAATTCATAATCACTGACTTCAAAGATTTGCTCTTGTGTCAACCTATTTATTCTGTTTTTATTAAGATGACCTAACTTACAATGCCAAAAGTAGATATCGAAGACATCACTAATGCTAGGGCATTTATTGGACGTGTATATTACACTAACAAGTTGTGACAATATGTAAATACCATTGTTCAACTGTCCATTCATCACATTAACACCATTCATAATGATAACCGTACATAGCCAAAAGACCTACAGAAACAATATTCAATAAAAAAGGACAAAAGTGACATTCACTTAGAATAATTATATTAGACTCGAATACAAACTTAATAGTCCCTAACGCTAGAACTGAAACTGGTCTTCAATTTCCAACATTAAGAAACCTTTCACCTTCTTCAAATCTTCTATTGACCTGCAGACCCTACAACGAATTGCAAATATTAAAAGGGCTTTCAGTATCTAATACCCAGATAGTAGAATCACAAATTAAGAAATTATAAGATGTTATCATATAATTATCTTGTCTAGCAACAACTTGCTTCTTTCTTGGTCTGTTCGGATCCAGAGAGGCAATGTATTGAAGACAATTCTATTTTCAGTGCTCCTGCTTTTTGCAGTAGAAGCCCACCTGAATCTGATTAGACTTGGGTTTCTTAGTCTGACAGGACTTGGATGCCCCAGCACTTTGCACCCTTTTCTTGTTCTTCTTATTCTTCTTTCTTTCTTAAAGGGTTGACGTCCCGAAGAAGACCCTCGCACAATTTCACTGACTCCTTTTGGAGCTGGTGATCCTTCTCAAAGTTTTGCAGCAATCCCAGCAAATCGTGGTAGTTAATTACAGGCTTTGTCATTCAAAAATGAGTAAGAAAAGAGAGGTAGGACTTGGGTAGAGAGTTCAGAATAGCATCTTTCTCCAACTGCTCATATAGGGGAAAGTCGAGCTTGCTTAGGTGCTCAATCATCTCAATCATGTACAATACATGATTAATGACTAATGTTCCTTCCCTCATTCGAGCATGGAAGATGACACAACTAGTCTTGACCTCTCAACATCATCGGGTGTGCCAAAAGATTTGTTCAACATTTGCAACATATCTTGTGGCTGAGCATTCTCGAAACAATGGCTAAACTCACCATTCATCACTGCCAGCATAATACAATGAACTGTAGTCCGATCATTGAGCCACTTCTGATAAGTATCTCTGATCGAGCTATGTGCGTTTGGAGCTGGCTCCTCGGATGCCAGATTAGTTAACACATACAAGATCCGTTCGTGCTCCAAGATAATTTTGAGTTTTCGATACCAACTATCAAATTTTGGTTCCATCAATTTATCACTATCTAATAGTGATCAGAGCGATAAGGTGGTGGCCATAACTGCAAAAGAAAAATCAGAACCAATTAGTATATGAATTGATTAAGCCTAAAGATATAAATTTTAGTCTAAAAATTCTCCTACTATTTTATTCTAATTGATAGCCTCTACCTTCAATTCAAGGAATTACACTAATTTCTTAGTGGGTACTAGAATCTACATGAACTGCACATAGGCCCGAGTGTGGCTCGGCCAACACTTGTATACCCATGGGTAGGTTCTTAACTAATTGTTTCACCAAATAATTTTTAGTATTCAATTTTGCTCCAAACACCTCTTCAGCAGGTGTGTAGCGCCTCCACTGAAAGTTTTGATTAGGTCCAACCATTAATATACCAAAATTTGATGTATCTAACAAAAGAGTGACCAGGCCCGAGTGTGGCTCGGCCAACCTGACCATCATCAGAAGGATACAACTAAAATAACATATTATGAATAATAATTCCAACAGCCAGATGAGCACTAGACGTGTGGCACCTCCAATGATCATCTAAACCATTGGACTCATTATTACCCAACTTAATGGGAGGCTATAATCTAGTTATCACCATAACTATTTTATTTTTAGAGACCTAATAATTTTTGAAGATTTAATTAGTTGAATTGAGAGATAAGAAAAGACTTGATCAGTTAATCTTAATCCTCCCACTGACTTTACTAAGTCGATTAAAGAAGATTAGGTAAAAGCTGATCCAGCCAATCAGTCATAAATCCTTCTACTAACTTCATCAAGTCATGAAGAGGACTCAAGATAAGTTAAATTAGGGGCATCTAAATCAGTCACACTAATTTTTTAGTTAGCATGGGTCAACTCCAATCATCAAGTGATCTAATCAAAATATGATTCACCATGTTGGCCAGATAAGTAAGATTGATGGGAGGGATATGTCATTAACTCGACATAAATTCAATTTATGCGAGTAGCTCCCAATTAATGACCACCGATCAAAGTTGCCATACTTACCTTAGACACCAACTGCTTAGTCATTTTCAATTTGATCAACTTATAGACTTGGATTTGATCATGGAGCTA
Organism: Elaeis guineensis; assembly: GCF_000442705.2. Classification (NCBI taxonomy): domain Eukaryota; kingdom Viridiplantae; phylum Streptophyta; class Magnoliopsida; order Arecales; family Arecaceae; genus Elaeis; species Elaeis guineensis. Next base: position 49,492,922 of record NC_026004.2, read on the forward strand.
TGATCAAAGTCCATATTGGTCTAATCAAAGACATGGACTTGACCAACTACTATTGAAATTGATCAAGAGAAGAAATTGACGCAATCAGAATTAACTTTTAATTAAATTTAATCAATTACTAATATGGTCCATTATCAATGATTTCTAACCCTAGGTCTAATCCAGTTAAATGGACTTGACTCGAGCTAACCCATTAACCCATGAGTTATGAAATTAATGCCTTAGATCTTTAGGCTGATATAGGTTCGAGTTCGATGTTTGAAAATAATTTTTAATTTTATAAAATATTTTTACAATCAATCATCTAATGATCAAGACTCTAATTTTAGATCTAATATACATTATTTCAGATCTAAAATAAAATTTTAAAATTTCTTTCATTGTTCATCATCATGGAAAAAACCGTGCAGCACCCCTATACGCCATAGGAAATCCCATCGAATGGGTAAATAGGATAGTGGAACCCTGATTTCTCCGATGATCGGACGGCTATGAGGATCTATCCAATCAGATTACTGTACTACTCAGATTCAAAATTAATTTTTTAGATCTAATCTAAATAATTAAAATCAGATTATAAGCAAAAAATTTATATCATAAGAAACCTTGCTTTGATACCACCTGAAGGAAAAATGGATAGTTCAAAGTATGTATTTTAAAAATTTTATAGTAGAACAATAAAAGATTAAACATTTTAATCTTCTAAATATGCCTTAGATCAGATCTAAACTACCATTAAGGATCTATGATATGAAAAATTTATATGTAAAATCTGATAAAAAATAAAAAACTGCATCAATCACATCAATGCCCTGAATCTGATCTAACTTTTAGGTTATATTGGTAGAGTTCAGAACTCATCACCTTTTCACGGATCGATGATCTCTACTGCTGGTAAGTATGGTACAAAACCCTCATTAATGCCAAGCAGCTGCACAGGTCGTTCGGCCTCTACAGATCATCCACTCAAAGCTCTGATCAGATCTTCCTTCATGGGAGTGCTTGCTCACGTCGAAGGCTCTGGATGGCTGATCCAAGCTCCTTTCTTCGGATCTCTCGAACTCTTCCAGATTCGAAGATGAAGCTTGATGAGGAGGTGGTGGTGTGGAAGATTGGACAAGACTCACTCTTGTATTTTTCTTCTCACAAAACCTAGAGATAAAACCCTAAAACGCAGATTTCATGCTCGAGAGGAAGAATGCTTCCTCTGTTTCTCATGCACGGAAGCCCAACCCACTCTCAACCTTTTAAGGTTGGCATCCCATGGAAGATAAGGACAAGAATAAGGTAGTTTCAGTTCAAATTCAAGTGTTGGTTGATCCTTATCACCAATTCAAATCAAATTTGAATTAAATTTTGAACCAAACTTCATCCTTATCTTATGAACTCAGAGAGAGGTCGACCGACATCAGAATGGTGCAAAAATCTCATACAAAAATACTTTATGTGTGGAGAAATGTGGTGGCATGAAGAGGAGAGTCCAACTCAATTTGGACTCTAGGTTTTCATTCAAATTCAAACCAATTTGAACTCAAATTTAAACCAACCAATTTTTAATTCAAAAAGACTCAAATAAAGATGTGGAAAAAGCTTTTGGGCATGAGAAAAAATCATATAAAATATTTTTCATATGAAGAATAAGAGGGCACAGATAAAGGAGGTGCAAGGGATTTGAATTCGAATTATTTTTCTCATCCAATTAGATTCTTAATCCAACCAAATTAGGTTAAATCCAATTAGACCATTAAACTCAATCTAATTAGGTATCAAATAGTTTTGATCAAATTTTAATCAAATCAAAAATTAATTGAGCTCAAGTCCTGATCATATCAGGAATCGAACACCCTTAGCGATTAGGTCATCTCATAACCTAATCGGGTCAAACCAAATTAAATCCAATCCAATAGATTCGATCCAAACATCAATGCTCAATCAAATTGAGTTAATTAGCAATCTAATTACTAATCAATCCTCCTATAATTCATCAACAATTAGCGAATTGATTTATTGCAACTTTTGCACAGGGTTAATTATCAATCGAATTGACTGTTTTATCCTAGAATGATTCTTAATCATTGATCAGCCATATAATCAGTCAAAATTTTTTTTTGAGTGTAACCTCATAGGTTCGAACCTAAGTCAGAAATATGAAAACAATCTTCCAATACCAATCAAAGTGGTCATCTAGCAATGATATCCGACGTCCGGATAGATCAAAAGATTGTAAAGCATCATTCAAGAACCTATTGGCATATGATTACTATATAATTCATCCTTTTGATCCAAATGCTCAAGGTGACCTAGGGTTTAACTGCCAACCCTGATATGGTCATCCACATTATATTTCAATTTTCAAAATCCATCATATAGATTATCCCGGCTAAGATTTTACGGAATTGAAACACACTGATATATTAACTCCTACTTATTTAAATGGGTCAATTCCATCTTAACTCACACACCGACTTCGCAAGTATTTGACTATATCCAGAAATCTTTTATCACTAAATTAGAAATTTAGGCAGTTCGACACCAAAGCATAGTGAGTTGCTTGCAAGTTACCGTGGTGATCTCAGGTCGGAGGGACACTTATGTCCATGTCCTTCGCGAGCTACTCTTGACAGTAGAGTGCTCAACAATTGGTCACGTTCAGTGAGATGTACTCCTATATCTCATTTGCATGCCATGCCAATGTCTCCACACTTCTTAGTTAAGAGGACAACCAACGTACATGACACACAACAACCTATACTTGATATAGCTATCATTCTAATAATAGTATATCATTTGGTCATGAACTTAAGGTTTAAGGACTAAATGATATATCCTTCTATATTGAATCAAATAGTCCTAAGGACTTCATCACATAACAGGAGTTCAAAATGAGATGTACACAGTGATAAGAAAATCAAATTATATTTATTAATTCAATAATTCATATACAATTACAATGATAAGCACAACTGTCAACAGGCTAACGATTAGCTTTGGAACATAATTTCCAATATTTTCTATGTTGTTTGATTTTTGTGCGTCACTCCATATGCTCGAATACTAAGCTGGTAGTATAGAAACTCCTTGCTATACTAATCGAAATGATCATTTAGCAATGATACATGATATTCGGATAGATCGAATAATTATAAAGTAATATTTAAGAACCTCGACATATGGTTACCGCATACTGTTAGATGTATGTCCTAGAAGCCAATATGGCTGACACGTTGTAATATATTTAGGATATTATTTTATACTTAATATATTGATATAATCAATAAAAGAGGCAAGTTCTTTTTCATTTAAGTATAATGTGTTCTTGAATCATCCATGGAATTAGTTTCGATACATATTCTCAAAGTGTTGAGAATTAGAGACATGTATTTAATTCCTAAAGGCTTTCGGTCATAGGATCATCATGACGGCAATGATAGATCCGGATAGACTGGCGCACGAATCGCTTCCTTCGGAAAAGATGGATCTCTAATCTACTATGTAGATATACAGGGCAATAAGTACGGATGGTTGTTAGAGAACAACTAGCACTGAGCGTGACCATATGAGAAATTACTTAAATTTTTATTCAATCGTCAGTGATTGTCTCGATGCTATAGTTGTGTGACTAGTCCTTTGACTTAAGATGGTACTGCTACTCGTAGTGTGGCTGCTGGAGTTTGATTGACACATAAACATAGGTATCAATGAGCTCTTGTAGTGGATGTTGGAGACAATTGGTCCATTGTAGGAGTGGGGTGCGTATCAAGATAGGATCTATCGATCTTGATAGAGAGGAGTAGTCCTTGAGATTTGAGAGGCTAAGTCCAAGAGTCTGTGGCCACAGTAGTATGATTGATGGAAAAGAGTTTTCATAGAAGTCACAACTGGACTTGAGCTAATTAATTTATCATATATGACTAATATTGAGGTTTGATGATTTATCCATAACCTACCATTTAGTCGGAACTCACGATAGAGGGACTAAATCATATGTTAACTATACCTAGAAGTCATTTCAGTTCTACTGGGTTGCCACTACATACTGCTAGGTGTCACTGGTGGATTGTAAGAGCTCACGAGAGTTGTTCCAGATTGACATTCCTTGTTGAGTTGGAGTAAAATTGTTCCGACCCATTAAAAAGAGTTTTAATGATACGATGATAGAGATCATTGTATGTCTCACTACTAGATAGAATTGAATCTATGAGGTCACACAACAAAAGGATTAGGTTTAGAATAAGTAATTGAGCTTATGAAGTGTCAATAAGTAATCTTGCTAGCACATGATTGGACCCAATTCCTCTTTCTGTTTGGATTACTTATTTGATAAGTTAATTCTAACTTAATTACCTACTAATAACCTACATGAATAAGATCATGAAACTCTAATTGTTGGGTGTCTAAGGTTATGGATCATATAAATGAAGGGTGCAAGTCCTTTATGGATCTCCTTAATAGTTATTATGGGGTGTCACTTTGATTTGATCAATTTGGGCATGTCCATTAATTAGAGGGCCTTTGATTTTCATATGGGGTGTCTTTTGGGTGTAAAAGAGTGTCTAATTATGGGTGCAAGGGCTCCAATAGTTGGTTCCTAATGGACTTCTTAATGTAATTGGATAACTTAAGTTAATAGGAATCCTAATGCATGTAGGACTTGTATTATATGATTGAATAGGATTCAATCCTTATGCCTATTTAAAGGAACCTCCTTTAAGGTCCTTGGAGCATCAAAACCAGTAGCCCCTCACACCCAAAAGCTCTCCCCATGCCCTCTCTTCCTCTTCCTTTCTCTTCTCTTGGGTGTTCTATACACCAATTCTTTGAGATGCGCATCCCAAGGAGTTCCATGCCCAAAGAAGGGTGTCTCTTTCTTATTGGTTTCTAGCATTTGGTAGCAGCACATAGTCAGGAGAAACTCTAGAGAAGAGGAAAAGAAGAAGATCAAGGAGAAAAATCAAATGTTCATCACAATCCAGGCTTCGTTCAGATTCAGCAAGTTGAATTTTGGAGAATCAAAATTTAGATTATAGAGGGTTGCTCTAGACTGATCCCGAGTGGATACTTGTAGAGACCGAATAGTTGTATGGCTAATAGAGAGCGTCATGTCTTCCAGAACCAGTTTTGAAGAAAGGGATTGCAAAACAGGTATGTGATTTGATCTGAATTTCAGCATATATCAATTTCAATATATGAAATAGATCTATATGGTTTTATATTTTTATGCATGCATAATTTAGATTAAAATTATTTTAATCTTATTCTCCACTATGATATTTAAAAAATAAAATTTTGAAACATACATGCATGCATTAAAACCCCAAATTTCAACAGTGATATCAAAGCCATAGATTTTTATATGCTGAATTTTGATATACATGTTTTTAAAAAAATTTAAAAATCAATTTTTTTCTTAATACATAAGATGTATGGATGGATCTTCAAATTTAAAATTTAATTTTGAATTTAGTTCTAGAATATATAGTTGATATGTTGTTGTATGCATAGATCTGAATTTTGATCTAGAAAGAGTTCTAGTTAATATTCATGTGAAATATAGATGCATGCATGAAATCTCAATTTTTTTTATGATCTGAATTTTGATTCATATATGTGATATATGATTACATATTTAGATCATAAATTTATTTTTAATCTCATTCATGATTAGTATATGAGATAAATGATATCATACTTAGATCTGAAATTTTGTTTAGATCTAATTATACATGCATATATATGATATATGTTTGTATGTTAAAATTTAAAAATTATTTTCATATATTAAAACTTATTTTTATGCAAAATATTTAGATCTGAAATATGATTTTAGAATTTGGAATTTATATTTGTGCATGAGAGTTTTGATCATGAAAAAATCAAGAATTAGGTCATGTAATAGGATTACATCTAAGGTTTTTGATTTGAGTCATATGGATCTAATTCGATTAAGTAATTGATCAAATTGAGTCAAGTGTTGAATTGAGTTAGATCAATTTAGTTAATGATCATATAATTATTGTTGATAAATTCGATTAAGTTTCATATATAGAATCGATTAACCTAAGAAACTAATTTGGCTCGTTGGTTTGAGCCCGATTCGCTTGAGCTAACCAATTCTGATCAATCGATCTATTGGTGTCTAAGACAAGCTAATGAGATGTGGTTATTTAATTGATTCCGTTAGCCATTCTGACCAATTCATTGGTGTCTAAGGAACGCAACAGGGGGACCCCCACCGTTCTCCACTTACTTGACCAATTTGGAAGATTAGGTCTTGAATTAGGTTGCTTAGCAGTTTGATTTAGCCCATGTCAGTTAGATCAATCATATGATGACTGATTAAATGAGACCTAAACCCAAACCTCTCCATAAATATTAAGTGCATAGATCTTCCACTATTGTAGATGTGCGGGCGTGTTACCAGCGTTGATCGTTCTCGGCTGGTCACAATGGTTCAATTGCATCAGGAACACGCAACCACTCTATTAGTAAAGAGTTGCTCCAGGGTAAGGATGGAGTTAGGCCTAATAACTGTTAGGTGAGAAACCCAATGACGGCCTTGCACCTGCTTGTGAATGGTGAGTCAGGCTTAACTAAGAAGTGTGGGCACTAACTGTTAGGTGAGCCCACATGACTTAGAGACCAAGTGACTGCAACATGCTTAGTGAAGCATCTGGGTAAAGAGTCACCGATGCATCGATGTGCATGCTACCAATAACTGTTAGATGAGGTGCATGTCATCGATGGGACTGCAACACCCAATAGAAATCTTTTGTCGCATTAGGATTTTCGTTTCCTTCTAGGGGAGTAAAGAGATTCAAAAAATTAGTGGGAGTCATTATTTGCATCTTAAAATCCCTAAAAGTAAATTAAAATATTAAGTACAAAAGTCTAATTTGAATCTCTACACTCGCAGTTAAACCATCATGTCAGCCTCAAATCCTCTTGCTCGCATCCTTGAAACCAATCATTTGACTAGTAATAATTACAAAGACTGGCTCAAAAACCTCAGGATTATCCTAACCTTAGAAAGTTAAGTCATGTTCTCGATCAGGATCCCGTTGTGTTACCAAACTATTCTACTGCTGAGCAAAGAGCTGCTTTTGAGAAGTGGACGGATGAAGACAGTCGAGTCAAGTGTTATGTGCTGGTGTCCATATCAAATGAGTTGCAAAGCCAGCACAAGCATATGCCTACTACCCGGACTATGATCAGTCACCTGCAAGAGTTGTATGATTAGCAAAGTTGTACTGCGTACTTCGAAGTATCCAAAAAACTCTTTAACCTGAAGATGTATGATAGATAATCTGTCCATGAGCACTGTATGACAGTGATCAAGGATATTGAGGTGCTTGGGAAGCTCGAGCTATAAATACAAAAGGAATTACAAATAGATCTGATCCTTCAATCTCTTACCAGTTCATATAGTCAATTCATTATGAATTTTCATATGAACAAACTTGACTGCACTATTTTTGAACTACTCAACATGTTGGTCACTACGGAGGGTAACTTGAAGAATTCAAGGGGCATTATTCTCACTGTGGAGCAGACTTCTTTTACCAAGAGAAAGTCTACTGGAATGAAAAATATTAAATCTGCAAAGAAGCAGAAGAGAGAGAGCAAGCAAAGAAGGATGGTCCAAAGGTGGCTGAGAAAAAGTGTTTCCACTGTCATGCTAAAGGCCACTAGAGGAGGAACTATCCGAAATACCTGGAACCCTAAAGACTAAAAAAGATAACAAACCTTCCAGAGGTATACTTGTATATGAATCTAACTTTACGGTTTTTTCTACTTCTAGTTGGGTATTGGACTCTGGTTCGAGTGCTCATATATGTACCTCAATGTAGGGTCTGATAGAAAGTAGGAGGTTAAGGGAAGGTGACATGATCCTTTGGATCGGTAATGAAGCAAAGGTTGCTGTAGAGGCCATTGGCAATTACCCTCTTCGATTACCATCTGGTATTAGATTAGATTTAAAAAACTATTATTATGTTCCTATAGCTAGTCAAAATTTAATTTCTGTATCTGTGCTAGCACAAGAAGTTTTTAAAATTAGTTTCAATAAAGACTTTTGTTTCATTTATTTATGAAATAAATTAGTTGCATGAGGTCTTTTAATTGACAATCTTTAGCATTTGTATGTTGATGCAAATGTGAACCTAAACAAGCAAATAGTGAGTGCTGTAGGTCAAAAGAGACCCAGAGATGAGATTAACCAGAAGTACTTATGATACCATAGCTAGACCATATTAGAGAGGACATGATAAATAGACTAGAAAAGGATGGGATCCTTAGCTGTCTTAATCCAGAGTCATATCCAGTTTGTGAATCCTACCTTCAAGGAAAAATAGCCAAGTTATCCTTTGTAGGACATGGGGAAAGGGCCATAGAGTTACGTGCCCTGGTACACACTGATGTGTGTGGGTCATTTGATGTACAGGCCAGGGGTGGTTACAGCTACTTCATTACCTTTATCGATGACCTGTCTAGGTTTATGAAATACAAGTCTGAGGTCTTTGAAAAATTTAAAGAATTCAGGTATGAAGTAGAAAAGCAAATAGGCAAACCTGTTAAGGTTCTTCGATCTGATCGAGGAGCTGAATACCTTAGTCGGAAATTTCTGAGATATCTTAAGGACAACGGCATAGTCTCTCAATGGACCCCTTCTGAAACACCTCAGCTCAATGGGATATCCGAAAGGAGGAATAGGATCCTATTGGATATGGTCAGGTCCATGATGAGCTTCACTGATCTACCTTTATTTCATTGGGGACATGCCTTATTAACTTTCATTCACTTATTGAATAGGATTCCTTCAAAGTCCGTTCCTTCCACACCGTATGAGATATGGTTCGGTAAGAAGTTGAGTCTAGGTTATCTTAAGACTTGAGGATGTCTGGCCTATGTCAAGAGACGGATGGCAAAAATATTGGAGGATAGATCTATTATAGCTCGCTTTATAGGGTACCCAAAAGAATCCATAGGATACTACTTCTACTTTCCATAAGACCACAATGTGATTATGAATCGAAATTCTGTGTTTTAGAAAAAATAGTTTATCTAAAATGGCAGCAATGGGAGGTTAGTAGAACTCAAAGAGAAGGTCTCTAAAGAGTCTAGAGCTATAGATCCTCAGGAATCCATAGTCCATGAGCCAATAGTTGATATTCCTCTGTCATCTTGTAGATCTAACAGAGTCTTCTGACCTCTTGAAAGGTACATGGGTATGCTTACAGAGGAAGTAAAGAAAATATTTCTTATGAGAGATAGGGGTCATAGTGATGATTCCAATACCTTTGACAAGACGATGTCTGACATCGATTTCGAGAAATGGTTAGATGCTATGAAGTCAGAAATTGACTCGATGCACTCGAACCAAGTCTAAACTTTAGTGGATCCACCTGAAGGTATTGTACCTATTGGATGATATTCTCTTTATTGGAAATGATATTTTCATACTAACCACGATCAAAAGATGGTTGTCCAAGAAATTCTCCATGAAAGATATAGGTGAAGTATCCTATATTTTAGGAATAAAAATCTATAGGGATAAATCTAAACGGTTGCTTAGCCTATCACAAAAGCTGTACATAGAGAAGGTGCTGAAGAGTTTTAGCATGGAAAATTCTAAGAGAGGTCTTTTACCTCTTAGGCATGGTATTTGTCTCTCCAAGATGATGTGTCCGACCACATCTGAGGAGATTCAGCACATGAGTAGGATTCCTTATGCTTCGATAATAGGAAGCCTCATGTATGACATGCTATGTACTCGACCTGATATTGCCCTTGCTGTGAGTGTCACGAGCAGGTATCAGTCGAATCCAGAAGAGGAGCACTGGATAGCTGTGAAGAACATCTTTAAGTACTTGAGAAGGACTAAGGATTTGTTTTTGATCTTTAGAGGTGATTTTGAGTTGCGATTCGAGGGTGTATTCTTGTTCGATTTACTAGAAGGGTTCTGAGTAATTGATCAATGGAGGCTAAGTGTGCTATAGATGTGTAGGACGAATTCTGATTTTAATATTAGTTGTAGCACTAGATGTTATGCCATGACACAGTACTGCAAAGACAATAGGACCATAGCCCTTGCAAAGGAGCCAAGATCTCACCAGAAGTCCAAACACATAGAGCACCGATATATGCATCTACCTCATATTGTGGTGCAAAGAGTAGACTCCACGGATAATGTGACAAACTCACTAAGTAGTTGAGCCAACTGAATTAGAAGTCCACCTTGAAAAGATGGGACTTAGTTTTATGGCCAATTGGCTTTAGTCCAAGTGGGAGATTGTTAGATGTATGTTCTATAAGCCAATATGGCTGGCACATTATAATATATCTAGAAAATAATTTTATATTTAATATATCGATATGATCAATAAAAGGGACAAGTTCTTTTTCATTCAAGTGTAATGTGTTCTTGAATCGTCCATGGAATTAGTTTCAATACATATTCTCAAAGTGTTGAAAATTAGAGACATGCATTTAATTCCTAAAGGCTCCTGATTATAGGATCATCATGAAGGTGATGATAGATCTGGATAGACTGATGCACAAATTACTTCCTTCGAGATAGATGGGTCTTTAATCTACTATGTAGAGACATAGAATGATCAATGTGGGTGGTTGTTGAGAACAACTGGCACTGAGTGTGACCATACGAGAGATTAATTGGATTTCTATTTAATCATCAGTGATTGTCTCAATGCTGTAATTGTGTGACTGATCCTTTTACTTGAGATAGTACTGCTACTCACAGTGAGACTGCTAGAGTTTGATTGACACATAAACATGTGTCTCAATAAATCCTTGTAGTGGATGTTGGCGACAGTTGGTCCACTGTAGGAGTGGGGTGCGCATCAAAATAGGATCTATCAACCTTGATAGAGAAGAGTCTACTTCTATGAGATTTGAGAGGTTAAGTCCAAGAGTTTGTGGCCATAGCAATGTGATTGATGGAAAAGAATTTTCATAGAAGTCACAACTGAACATGAGCTAATCAATCTATCATATGACTGATATTAAGGTTTGACGATTTATCCATGACCTGCCATCTAGTTGGGACTCACGATAAAGGAACTAAATCATATGTTAATTACACCTACAAGTTCATTTCAATTCTACTGGGTTGCCACTACATACTGATAAGGGTCACTGGTGGATTGTAAGAGCTCACTAGGGTTGTTCCAGATCGATAATCCTTGTTGAGTTAAAGTGGAATTGTTCCGACCCATTGAAAAGATTTTCAATGATACGATGATAGAGGTCATTGTATGTCTCACTACTAGATAGAATTGAACCTATGAAGTTACACAATAAAGAGATTAGGTTTGGAATAAGTAATTGAGCTTATAAAGTTTCAATTGGGTTTAAAGAAACCCATTGGGTTTATGATAACCTTGCTAGTACATGGTGGGACCCAATTCTTTTTTCTATTGAGATTACTTATTTGATAAGTTAATTTTAACTTAATTACTTGCTAATAACCTATATGAATAAGATTTATGAGACTCCAATTATTGGGTGTCTAAGGTTATGGATTATATAAATTAAGGGTGCAAGTCTCTTATGAATCTCCTTGATAGTTATTATGGGGTGCCACTTTGATTTGATCAATTTGGGCGTGTCCATTAATTAGAGAGCCTTTGGTTTTCATATGGGGAGTCTCTTGGGTACAAAAGAGGGTGTCTAATTATGGGTGCAAGGGCTCCAATAGTTGGTGCCTAATGGGCTTCCTAATGTAAGTTGGATAACTTAAGTTAATCAGAATCCTAATGCAAGTAGAACTTGTATTATATGATTGAATAGGATTCAATCCTTGTGCCTATTTAAAGGGACCTCCCCTAAGACCCCTAGAGCATCAAAACCACTAGCCCCTCACACCCAAAGGCTCTCCCTATGCCCTCTCTTCCTATCCCTTTCTCTTCTCTAGGGTGTTCTATACACCCTTTTCTTGGGATACGCGTCCCAAGGAGTTCCATGCCCAAAAGAGTTTGGGTGCCTCTTCCTTGCTGGTTTCTAGCATTTAGTAGCAGCATATAGCAAGGAGCAACTCTAGAGAATAGGAAAAGAAGAAGATCAAGGAGAATGATCAAATGTTGATTACGATCCAAGCTTCGTTCAGATTCAGTAGGTTGAATTTTGAAGAATCAAAATTCAGATTATAGAGGGCTGCTCCAAACTGATCCTAAGTGGATACTCGTAGAGGCCGGATACTTATACGGCTAACAGAGAGCCTCGTTTCTTCCAGATCCAGTTTTGAAGAAAGGAGTTATGAAACAGATATGTGATTTGATCACAATTTGAATTTCAGCATATATTAATTTCAACATATGAAATAGATCCATGTGATTTTATATTTTTATGCATGCATAATTCAGATTAAAATTATTTTAATCTTATTCTCTGCTGTAGTATTTGGAAAATGAAGTTTTGAAACACACATACATGCACCAAACCCCGAATTCCAACACATACTTCATCCCTTTGACTTTAATGCTTAAGGTGATCTAGGGTTTAACCATCAATCCTGAAACAGTCATTCACATCGTATTTCAATCTTTCAAATTTATCACATAAATTTTTTTGGCCATGGTTTTACTAAATTAAAATATAATGATGTATTAACTCTGATAATTTAGAGAGGTCAATCCCATCTTGATCCACACACAGACTTTGAAGTACTTGACTGTACCCAATAGCCTTCCATCACTGCATTAGAAATGCAAGTAGTCCGACACTAAAACACAATGAGTTACTTGTAAGTCACTATGAAGATCTCAGGTCTGAGAGACATTTATACCCATACGCTTTGTGAGCTGCTCTTAACAATAGAGCATTCAACAGATGAGTCACTTGTTTAGTGATGATGTACTCCTACATCTCACTTGTATGCCACCAGTATTTCTACACTCCTTATTCACGAGGACAACCAACCTATATATAGCACACAATGACCTACACTCAATAAACGTCAACGTCCTATTAATGAGTATCGTTTGATCATGAACATGTTTAAGAACTATCCGATAAATTCTTTTTTATCGATCATAATATAGTTCTAAGAACTTCATCACAATACAATAATTCTAATAAGGAACATGTACACCTTGTGATGAAAATATCAAAATAATTTTTTATTCATTTATCAATAATTCATATACAAAATTTAATTATTTACAATAAGTCAATAGACTTTAGGATACAATTCCCAATATTGGATGCCAAAATTAAATAGTGCATGAGACCATGGTGGATCCCTTCTCAAGGTTAAACTCCTCCAAAAAAGGTGTGACTCATGGGATAAGATTCCATAAAAATGAAACTCTTTCATTCTATAGGCAAGAGAGTTGTTGCAGATTTCTTCAGATACATGAAGCCTCTGTTTCACTATGGGAGTTACCTTCATTTTTTCAACTCTTGGATGCCAAAACTTAAGAGTTGTAAGCATGAAGAGAGGCAACCAAGGGGCATGAACTCCTTAACATAAACTCTTCATGCGTCGATAAGAGAGAGGGGCGTGAAAGTATTCCAAGAGGCATGGACTCCTCTTAAATGGCATGGAATAAGTTCCTTCTTAAAGAAGGATTCTTCCCAAAGGGGCGCCATCTCATGGCACTTAGAATACTTCCACAAAAATCTCCAAGGTGTGCGTGAAGCATTTCTATGCATGGAAAAAAGGGCGCAAGGGTGTGGCGTGGAGAAGTCCTTTAATCATCCGACTCTTGGATGCCCACAAACCAAGGAGCCAATGGACTCTTTCTTAAATAACCTTTGATCATTCAAAGATAATTAGGAGTCCAATCATGTTTGGTCTTTGACTAATCAAAGCCCATTTCCATAAAAGAATCCAAATAGATTAGGGATTAGGATTTAAACACATGCTAGCATGTTTGACTCAAGTCCATTTAGGATCAAATCCATACTAAATTTGGTTCAACAAGACCTAATCAAAAGTCCTAGATCAATTTTTTTTTTGTGTGACCTATTGGGTTCCACATCTAGCCTACTAGTCTAGGCTCAAGTGCACCTAATCCAATTAGGTCCAAAGCATATTGAACCTAAATACATCAATTAATTAGAACTCCTTTCTAATTAAATTTGCTAAATTAAACTCTTTAATTCACTAGAACCTACAAGTCAAGATCGATGTCTGGTAATGTGTCATGACTATCCAGAAGATATAAAATTTGATGAATTACCAAAAATACCCTTCTATGGCGAGTTACTATGCAATTCAATCCTTCGATCACACAATATCTTAGATAGGCCATGGGCATGGAATTATGTTAAGCCCAAATATCTATCCATATGTATCTCGATCTGATGATGATGACTCGATTGATCAATCAATAGAAACCCTCTCTAATATTCACCCCTGCTTTGGCCAAAGACTCTCTAAGTCATCATCTTATGAGATCACATAAGATGTTCTCTCCTCTTATAAGGAGTGATCAATTTCTTGTTGACTATTTATAATCTCCATGCACACTTCACCATATCTAGAACATCTCACACATATCTCAAAGAGTCATGCTAGGGTATAAACCAAAGCATGGATCCACATATACCAGATACCATGGTAATCTTAAGTCTAAAGATCACGTACACCACTCTCATTGGAGAACTATCTTTTGACATGCTAATAAGGCTCTATTAAAAGTTCTCCTTATGGATCATTTACATAAACTCATTCTCCAATGAGCACCTATATCCTTGTATTAGTGTCATCGCACAAGTAATTATGAGACAATCATCCTCTCGATGGAGCATAGATAGGATGTACCAAACTTACCGACATCATCGATCCTCGACTCGATGATCCTACGATTGTAGACATTTGAGACTAAGGCTATCAAGATTTAGGTGTCACTGATATGATCTCATCATGGCCCTAAAATCATTGTTCTAATCTATGGAGTTCGTCATAATCATAATATGATATAGCAAATAATGAAACATAATGCCTATAAAATAATCAATGTCATGCATATGAGTAGAAAGATAATACAGAATAATCCTATCGCATCATCCATGTGATTGGCTTGTCGGACACTATTCTTTCAATCTTTCACTTTTACTAAAGTCAATCGTCCCTATACTAGATACCCATGCTATTAAGGTAGCGATCACACTGTTGCTATGATAAGGCTTAATGAACAGGTCTACCATGCAAGTCTTTGTATCAACTCACTTTATGATCATATCATGAATGAGGTGAAAGTGGCTTAGAATGTGCATGGATTTCTAATGAGACCATACCCAATTCTGTGATGAACTCTTTCATTAGGTGATTTTTCTTAGCAATCTTTACTTACAGCATAATACTGAGTCAACTACAGTTTGCTATTTGAAATACTTCCAATTCACTGCTTCTCTAATATCTCTTAAGTACTCGAGAATGCTTTTCATGATTTTACAATGATCCTCTTCTGGATCTGCCTGAAATCTAATAGTTAAGTCCAAGGCATAAGCCACATCAGGCTTAGTATATTGGTAAGTAAAACTCTTTTACATCCATCCATGTTGAATCTCTTCAACATGAAATCTATGTACCTAGACTGGGACAAGCTTGTTGGAAAATATGTCCTATAGCCAATTATCAATCTGTTGATAATTGAACTCATTGTAAATTGTACATGATTATTTATTAATAAAAATTATTTAATATTTTAATCATAAATTATGCATCTTCTTTATTGAACTTCTGTATTATGTGAAGTCCTTAGAACTACTTTCAATCAATAAAGGAGGATTTATCGTGTAGTTATTAAACTAGTTCATGACCAAATGATGTGTTATTAACTAGGATGATATTGTTCATCAAGTGTAGATCATTGTGTGCAGCATTAGATGAATTTTAAAAATTTTTGATATGCATGAAAATAAGTTTTAATATTTAAAACTAGCCGATCAGAACACAAACCCTAGAATCACCTTACAAACTTCAATCAAACCAAAACAAGCATGCAATATATTAGAAGTAATACTTTCTGAAGATGGTGGTCAAGTAACAAAATGGTATCCACAAGGCTCCAAAGTAGAAGTTCTCCAATGGTGATCCACACAGGACTAATCAGGATCCTTCCCAACCGATGAAGTGTAGCATATTTTCTTCACAAGAACACCGTCGGCTTTCCTTCTCAAGAATCGATTGCACTACTACTTGTATGCCTTCAAAACCTCTATTAAGACCATGCCAAGAATCTCTTGTCAAGATCTCACCATCCAAATTTGATTTGGATCTCCAATACTTGAAAAAAACCAAACCTTAGGACAAGTAACCGTTGCTTTCCTTTTTTTCTCTCTTTTCTTCTTTCTATTTTTTCTCTCTTATTTTTTCTTATCTTTTTTCTCTGATTTTTTCTATCCTTTCCTCTCTTATCACATGCCTAATAACTAGAAAATTTAGCCCTTTTCTCATAAGGGGTGGCACTTTAAATAAGTCATGAAGGGATGGCAGGAAGACCCAAGGGGTGCAAACTCTTGGTGCTCCACTTTTTCATGCAGAGATTAATTTCTCTATGTGATAATAAGTAGCATCGAAGAGTCCTTCAAATAAAAAGACTCCTCCCCTTCTACAACCAATAAATCCCCATAAATAAGGCGTGTAATATAAAGAGGTGGAGAGTAATAAAAGGCAGAGTGGATAATAGTTTTAATGAAGAAGAACTCTCCTTCTTAACGCATAAAAAAATGGGCAACATTTATTTTTTGTGTGGGAAACTTGGTGGTGTGGAGGAGTCCTTCACACTTAAAACACTTTCAAGTTAGATCAAAAACCAATTAATTTAGACCTAATCCAATTAGGTCAAAAGCAATAGGTTTGGTTTAGCTCAAACACTTTGAATTAACCTAATTGGGAACTTGGGTTAACACAATATGCTAGCATATCAAGTTAACCCATAGGATTTATAATAAATACTAATTAAATTAGACAAAGATTAAATCTTAAAGTGTGTGACCCATTGGGTTCCATATTTAGCCAGTAGCGGACTTAGGCTCTTGACCAAAATTAATCTGATTGAATTAGGTCAGCCCAATTGCAACTCTTTCTAATTAATTTTTGAATTAAATTTTTTTAATTCTTATGAGTCCATAAGTCAAGATTGATATCTAGCAACATGTCATGACTACCCAGAAGAGATGAAATTTGATAGAAATATCAAAATTATCCTTTAGTGGTAAGTTATTGTGTAATTCAATCTTTCAGTCTTACACACCCCAAATGAGCTATGGGCATGGAACATGTCAAGTCTTAAATGCTTATCTATATATATCTCGATCAAAAATAATGATTTAGTTGATGATACATTAGAAAATTCTTTCTAATTATTATCCTGCTTTGGCCAAAGACTTTCCAAATCATCAATCTATGAGATCACATAGGATGTTCGCTTCTCTTATTACAAGTGACCGATCTCTTATTGACCACTCATGACCTTTATACACATTCACTATATTCAGAAGATCAGATATTCTCTCATAGATTAATTCAGTGAACTCATTCTCTAATGAGTATCCACATCCTTGTATTAGTCACCACATAAGTGGTTGTAAGATCAATCACCCTCTCCATTGAGCATACATAGGATGTGCCAGTGTTACCAATATCATTGATCTCTGACTCAATGAACCAACGACTAAAAATATTTTAGATTAAGACTATCAAGAATTTAGTTCTCACTAGTATGATCTCATCATAGCCCTAAAACTATAATCCTAACCTATGGGGTTCATTATAATCTTAAACAAGCAACTTTCGAATAGGTCAGTGGATCATCATTTTAATGATGTTAATGGAATTATCATTTTCAATAACAAATCATATCTTAGAGGTACTTGATGCACTCTATCTGACCTTCGAAGAGGAGGAGTGTATCATGGATATACCTCATCTTTGGGTATTTCTAGTTGAGGATCTCCTTATGGTCCCACCATAAATATTTCTGGATTGGTTTATAGATCCTAAACTTCTCCAAGTTCAATATTTCTCCCACTGCCTCCTTCTTGGATGAATTCATTTTTCAAGAAAGTGGTATTTTTACTAACAAATACCTTTTGTTCAGTAGGATGGTAGTAGTATCTATTAGATTCTTTAGGATACCCTACAAATCTATACTTGTTTAATCTAGTACTTAGCTTATGTCTAAAGATAATATTTTCGACATAAGCAGGATAGCCTCAAATCTTAAGATATTTAAGATTATGATTCTTTCCCTTTCATATCTCATATGGAGTACTAGTAACAGACTTTGAAGGTATCCTGTTTAATATGTATGTAGCAATCTTTGTAGCATATCCCTATAGTGATATTGAAAGATCTATGAAGCACATCATGGACCGCACCATATCCATCAAAGTGCAATTCTTCTTTTCTGCTACACTATTTAGCTGTGGTGCATAAGAAGGGGTCCATTCAGAGAGAATACCTTAATTCTTAAGATAATCAAGAAATTCACTGGATAAGTATTCTCCTCGATCAGATTGAAGAACTTTGATATTTTTTTTAGTTTATTTATCGACCATACTTTGATACTCTTTAAACTTATCAAAGGCTTCAGATTTATGTTTTATAAGATACATGTATTTGAACCTCGATAGATCATCTGTAAAGATGATAAAATAGGAGTACCCTCCTTTGGTCTAAGTTGTCATCGACCCACATACATCTGAATGTACTAAGGCTAACAGCTCCTTTGCCCTTTCTTTATGTTCAATGAATGGAGTCTTGGTCATCTTATTTATGAGACAAAATTCATAAATTTCTAATGATTCATAATCATATGGGTCAAAGAGCTCTTTTTTATATAACTTATTTATCCTTGACTCACTAATATGACCAAGATGGCAATGCCAGAGATATGTGATATTTATATTTTATTTTTTTCTTTTCATATTTCTGTCAATATAAAAAATATTTTTCATTAAGTGTAAGAATTAAAAGATTATTATCAATATAACCACTACTATAATATTCATTAGAAAAAAAAATAGAGCAACCATTGCCCACTAACTTTATTTTATAACCTTATTTTAATAACAAAGATATAGAAATAATATTTGTAATGATCTTAGGTATGTAATAATAGTCTTTTAATTCTAAAGTCTTGTCCAAAGATAAATTAAACATATAGGTTCTCACAGTCTCTGCACTAATGGACTCTTCACTTGCACTGAAAAGCTCGATATCATTTCTTTTCAGCCCTCTGATATTCTGTAGTCATTGTAATGAATTGCAAATATATGATCCACAGACAGTATCTAATATCCAAGTATCAGAATCTGAGATACTTAATGAAAAATAGGTCTGTATCATATAAACACCTTTTGGTGCAATACTTGCAACCTACTTTAAGCCTGTAAGATAATTTTTGCAATTATTCTTCCAGTATCCTAACTTACCAAAAAATAATAGATAATATCTATGGGGCATTCTTTGCCTTCTTATTATCATTTTGACCGAATCAGGGTCAGGATTTTTTAGAACATCGGAGGTCTTCTCCTGTGTGAATCAAATTCGCAAGTTTCTTAACTAGTCCACATAGATCGGATCGATCAATACATTTTTATCTATGGTGTCATGCAGTGAGAATGAAGAAGCCATAATGCAAAATTAAATCTACATAAATTAAGAGCAATAGTATAAGTAGACCACTTATGGGGATATGTATAACTAGATGAGGTCTTTTATTCTAGTTATTACTCCCACTATTTTATCATATATCATAGCCCACTCTATGGTAGATGAAAAAATCATAAATTAGTTTCTTAATGGGGTTAAGACCCTAATTCCTCAATGAAGCCTTGCAGATATTACAACAGACCTCAATGAGTTCAAAAATATGAAAATCTTTCCAATTACATCTCATGTAATTCTCAACATAATCCTTGTCTCTAGAAAACTCATAGCTTTATGGATATCACAACAAACTATAGTATTTTTTTAGTTAAATCAAGCCATTAATTTTCATACAGTCATATCTGAAAAATATTGCCCTTGTAGATATTACAACAAAGCAATATTTTCAAAATATACCGTAAGCATCTAATATATACCAAGACAACCCCACATCAATCTCCATGACAAGCCTTATGGATATCACAACAAACCTACTATGATTTTTTACAGGATATTAGCTTAGCATGAAGGAAGACATCAGTAGTGTAATAAACATTGAGCAACCAAATTCAAGATTCGGACTAACCCAATTAGTCAAAAAAGTATTAAGATTGGTGGAGGTCCCCTCGTTGTTTTTCTTAGAGATCAATAAATTATTAAAAAATATATCCCAAAGCCAATCGTTAGCCTATTGACGATTGTGCTCATACTTATAATTATATATAAATTTTTATTAATAAAATTATTTGGCTTTTTCATCATATTTTGTCCATCTTATTTTGAACTCCTATGTTGTGATGAAGTCCTTAAGACTATAATTAATCGATCAAAGAGGATTTGTCATTTAGTTCTTAAAAATATTCACGACCAAATGATATACTATTGATAGGATGATAGCAATATCGACTACAGGTCATTGTGTGCCATATGAGTTAGTTGTCTTCTTAACTAAGGAGTATGGAGACACTGTTATGGCATGCAGATGGAATGTAGGAGTAGTGTAGGGTAAATTATGTTAATTAATTAGATTAATTAATAATTTCTGCTGTAAAATAATGATTTTGAAAAGTTTTAAAATTATCGTTTTACCCTCGCACTCAAATTTCACTTCAAATGGTATCAGAGCGGGTTCTATAATATGATATATATTTGCATGCATAGATTAAGTTGTAATCTAATATTTTAAATTTGAAATTTAAAATTCAAAATTTAAAATTTGAATTTTGAAATTTGTTCGAAATTCAAAATTTAGAAATTTGAAATTCAAAATTTAAAATTTGAATTTTGAAATTTGAAATTCGAAATTCAAGATTCAAAAATTTGAAATTCAAAATTTAAAATTTGAAATTTGGTTGAAATTTCAAATTTGAAATTCAAAATTTAAAATTCAAAATTTTGAAATTTGAAATTTGTTTGAAATTTGAAATTCAAAATTTAAAATTTGAAATTTAAATTTTGAAATTAGTATATTTAGATATACTTGATCCAAGTAGCAAGTAGTCTAATTGGGTTGGTTGCCATGGTCGTCCGGTCATAGGAGAAAAGTAGGGTTTAAAGGCCCTCTCCTCCTATTCGATGGGGTTCTCCTATGACGGTAGGAGTGCCGCTGTAATTATATCTCATGCAGATGAAGCAGCAAAAGGACTTAATTGTAAAGATTCAATTATAAAATTTATCATGAATATATTAGGTTAGATCTAAAGGAATATTCATGATTTATTTTGATTGAGTTAATTTCTGTTATGTAATTAGTAAAAGGATTGCTGTTTATAAAATGTGCTGATCTGTTTGTGAAATGAGTCAACATATTTGGTGAATAAAAAATAAAACCTTTCAAATTTGAAAATTATTTTCGAAAAGCCAAACTCTGATCCATTAACCCAAATACTTAATTAAAAGAATTAAGTATTGTCTAGTTGGTCTAGAATTGTGAATTAAGACCTAAGACAATTGCATAAACTTGTGGGTCAATGGGTTAGATAGATTAGGTCCATAATTGGGTTAGACCTAAGGTTAGCTTAAAGAAATGGACTAAATTAGAGTAATTGGTCAAATCTAATCAAAAGTTGAATTAGATTAGGTCAAGGACACTCTAGATTCAACTCTAATAGTTGTAGTTGAATGGGTCCATGTCTTTAAATAGATCAAGATGGACTTAATTCATGGCTACGCGGTGGAACCCTATTTACTATGTTGATCAAATTAAAATTAATGAACCGGTTGGTGTCTAAGGTAAGTTCGGTAGTTTGACCAGTGGTTCTTAAGTGAGAGCTACTCGCATTGATTCAATCTCTGATGAGTTAATGGCATATCCCCACCACTGATCTCACTTACCTGGCCAACCTGGTGAGTAAGGTTTTGATTAGATCACTTGGTGATTAGGGCTCACCCATGTCATTAGGTAAATCAGTGTGACTGATTTAGGTGCTCCTAATGCTGGCTTTAATTAAATCTTTTTTAATCTGACTTGGTGAAGTCAATGGGAGGATTGAAATTAGCTGGTTAATTTTTTCTCATCTATCCTTTAATAAAATCCTCAAAAATTATTAGGTCCCTAAAAATGATTAAGTTATAGTGATAACTAAGTCATTGCCTCCCATTAAGTGAGTGATAATGAGTTCATTAGTTTAACAATCACTGGAGGCCCAAAGGCCTGGTGCTTATTGACTAATGGAATTATCATTCATAGTATGATAATTTGGTTGAGTATTTCTGATGGTGGTCAGGTTGGCCGGCCAAAGTCGGGCCTGATCATTTATTGGTCCGATTCACTAAATCAAGACATGTTAATGGTTGGACCTAACCAGATCTTTTCAGTGGAGGCCAAAGCCTACTGATTAGGTTCTGGGGCAAAATTAATTAGTAGAAGTTGTTTAGAGAAACAACTGGTTATGAACCTACCCATAGATGCACATGGGTTGACCAACCAAAGTTGGGTTCGTGTGTCGTCTGTGTGAATTCTAGTACCCACTAAGGAATTAAAGTAATTCTTCGAATTGGAAGTTGAGGCTACCAGTTTGTAAAAATATTAGGAGAAACTTTAGACTAAAGTCCAAGTCTTTAGTATTAATAATTTATATACTAATAAAGGTCTGATTTTTCTTTATGCAGCTATGGCCACTACCCTGTCGCTCCGATCATTATTAGATAATGACAAGCTCATGGGACCTAATTTCGATAGCTGGTATTGAAAATTAAAAATCGTCTTTGAGCATGAGCGGATCTTTTATGTAGTAACGGATCTGGCACCTGAGGAGCCAACCCCGAATGCTAGAGGGACGGTCCGAGACACTTACCAGAAGTGGCTCAACGATCGCACCACCGTTCGGTGCATAATGCTGGCAGCAATGAATGATGGTTCAGCCGTAGGTTCGAGAATGCCCAGTCACAGGAGATGCTTCAAATGTTGAATGACTCCTTTGGCATGCCTAACGATATTAAAAGGCACAAAACTAGTTGTGCCATTTTCAATGCTCGGATGAGGGATGGAGCCTCAGTCACTGATCATGTACTGTACATGATCGAATGATTGAGCGCCTAAGTAAACTGGGCTTTCCCTTGCACGAGCAGCTCGGTAAGGATGCGATCTTTAATTCTTTGCCCAAGTCCTTCCTCCCCTTCCTTACTCATTTTCGGGTGACAAAGCCTGCAGTGAACTACCACAGCTTATTGGGGTTGCTGCAGAACTTTGAGAAGGACCACCAACTTCATAAGGAGTTAGTGAATGTTGTGGGAGGGTCTTCTTCTGGTCGTCGACCCTTTAAGAAAAGGAAGAAGAACAAGAAGAAGAAGAATAAAAAGGTGCAGCCGCATGCTGGGATGTCTGCACAGGATCAGACCAAGAAGCGCAAGTCTGACCAGAGCCGAACAGAGTGCTTCTTTTGCAAGAAGCAGGGGCACTGGAAGAGGAACTGTCCTCTATACATTATCTCCCTAGACCCGAATAGGCCGAAGAAGAAGCAAGGTAATTATATGATAACACCTTGTAACTTTTCCATTTGTGATACTACTGCCTGGGTATTGGATACCGGAAGCCCTTATCATATCTGTAATTTGATGCAGGGTCTGCAGGTCAGTAAGAGATTTGATGAAGATGAGAAGTTCCTGAATGTTGGAGATGGAAGCAAAGTTTCAGTTCTAGTTTTAGGAATCATGAACCTTGTAATCAATTCTCGTAATATAATTTTGAGTGAATGTCATTGTTGTCCAAGCTTTTTATTAAATATTATTTCTGTAGGCCTTTTGGCCATGTACGGTTATGAATTTTTAATAAAAAAAAATATTTGCAATATCATTTTGAATGGTGTTACAATGTTTATTGGACAACTAAATAATGGAATTTACTTACTATCACAGTCTGTTAATGTGGTTCAAACCTTCGGTAAATGTCCTAGAATAGATAATGTATCAGAAGTGTACCTTTGGCACTGTAGGCTAGGTCATATCAATAAGAATCGGATAAACAGGTTGGCTCAAGAAGGAATTCTTGAAGTTGGTGATTGTGAATCACTTCCAATCTGTGAGTCCTGTCTTCTTGAGAAGATGACCAAGTCACCTTTTACTGGAAAAGATGAGCAAGGTAGTGAACTCTTGAGTCTGGTACATTCTGATGTATGTGGACCCATGAGCTCAAGTGCAAGAGGTGGATATTTTTACTTTATAACCTTCACAGACGACCTATCGAGGTATGGGTATATCTACTTAATGAAGCATAAGTCGGAGTCGTTTGAAATATTCAAACTATTCCAAAATGAGGTAGAAAAACAAACTGGAAAGTGTATTAAAATTCTTCGATTTGATCGAGGAGGTGAATACCTTTCCAATGAGTTTCTGACATATCTTGAGGAGAATGGGATTCTCTCTCAGTGGGCTCCTCCTGAAATACCACAACATAATTGTGTGTCTGAAAGAAGGAATCGGATCGTGTTGGACATGGTTTGATCTATGATGGGGTTTGTTGGTCTGCCGATCTCCCTCTGGGGATATGCGCTCGAATCGGCTTGTTACCTTCTAAATAGGGTTCCGAGTAAGTCTGTAACCAAAATGCCATATGAGATATTGATAGGACGTAAGCCAGTACTCTCGTACCTTAGGGTTTGGGGGTGTCCGGCTTATGTTAAACGTTTAATTACGGATAAGCTTGGACCTAGGTCTGACAAGTGTTATTTCATAGGGTACCCAAAAGAGATCAAAGGGTATTATTTCTACCTAGCTGATGAGCAAAAGGTGTTTATCAGCCTTAAGGCAATCTTTTTAGAAAAGGAGTTCCTTGGTGAAGGGACTTGGCATCCCATGAAAGATAAGAATAAGAATAAGGTAGTTTTGGTTCAAATTCAAATATTGGTTGATCCTTATCACCAATTCAAATCAAATTTGAATTAAATTTTAAACCAAACTTCATCTTTATCTTATAAACTCAGAGATGGATTGACCAACATTAGAATAGTGCAAAAAATCTCATGCAAAAATACTTTATGCATGGAGAAATGTGGTGGCGTGAAGAGAAGAGTCTAACTCAACTTGGACTCTAGGTTTTCATTCAAATTCAAACCAATTTGATCTCAAATTTAAACCAACCAATTTTTAATTCAAAAGGACATAGATGATAACATGAAAAAGGCTTCTAGATATAAGAAAATATCACATAAAATATTTCTCACATGAAGAATAAGAGGGCACAGATAAAGGAGGTGCAAGGAATTCGAATTCGAATTATTTTTCTCATCTAATTAGATTCTTAACCCAACCAAATTAGGTTAAATTCAATTGGACTATTAAACCTAATCTAATTAGGTATCAAATAATTTTGATCAAATCCTAATCAAATCAAAAATTAATCAAGCTTAAGTCCTGATCATATCAAGAATCAAACACCCTTAGCGATTAGATCATCTCATAACCTAATCGGGTCAAACCAAATTGAATCCAATTCAATTAGATTCGATCTAAACCTCAATGCTCAATCAAATTGAGTTAATTAGCAGTCTAATTACTAATCAATCTTTCCATAATTCATCAATAATTAATGAATTAATTTATTACAACTTTTGCACAGGATTAATCATCAATTGAATTGACTATTTTATCCTGAAACGATTTTTATCTATTGATCAGCCATATGATCACTCAGAAACTTCTTTTGAGTGTGACCCCATAGATTCAAACCTAAGCCAATAGTATGAAAACAATCTTCCTCTACCAATCAAAGTGACCATCTAGCAATGATACCTGACGTCTGGATAGGTCAAAAGATTGCAAAGCATCATTCAAGAATCTATTGGCATATGGTTACCATATAATTCATCTCTTTAATCCAAATGTTCAAGGTGACCTAGAGTTTAACTGCCAACCCTGATATGGTCATCCACATTGTATTTCAATTTTCAAAATCCATCACATGGATTACTCCAGCCAAGGTTTTACTGATTTAAAACACACTGATACATTAACTCCTACTTATTCGGAGGGGTCAATTTCATCTTGCTCATACACCGACTTCGCAAGTAGTTGACTATGTCCAAAAACCTTTCATCACTGAATTAAAAATTTAGGTAGTCTGACACCAAAGCATAATGAGTTGCTTGCAAGTCACTGTGGTGATCTCAGGTCGGAGGGATACTT
The DNA here is from genome assembly GCF_000442705.2 of Elaeis guineensis. Lineage (NCBI taxonomy): Eukaryota > Viridiplantae > Streptophyta > Magnoliopsida > Arecales > Arecaceae > Elaeis > Elaeis guineensis. The sequence goes on from NC_026004.2 coordinate 49,519,164, forward strand.
ATACTCATATATTTTGTGAGCTATTCTTGACAGTAGAGTGCTCAGCAATTAGTTACGTTCAGTGAGATATACTCCTACATCTTATTTGCATGCCATACTGGTGTCTCCACACTCCTTGGTTAAGAGAACCACTAACGTGCATGGCACACAGCGACCTATACTTAACATAGCTATCATCCTAATAATAGTATATCATTTAGTCATAAACTTAAGGTTTAAGGACTAAACGATATATCCTCCTATATCGAATCAAATAATCCTAAGGACTTCATCACATAACAGGAGTTCAAAATGAGATATATACATTGATGAAAAAATCAAATAATATTTATTAATTCAATAATTTATATACAATTACAATGATAAGCACAACCATCAATAGGCTAAAGCCAATCGGTACAGTGTCGTATATCCATCTTTGATTTATAGTCTTCGAACTCCTTGACGTCTAGGGCTTTAGTAAATAGGTCAGCCAGGGTCTCCTTTTTGTCGATCTTCTGAAGCTCGACGTCATCTCGATCTACAATCTCTCAGACCAGATGGTAGCGGCACAAAATGTGCTTGGTCTGTTGATGTGACTTCAATTCCTTTGCTTGAGCAATGACACTAGTACTATCGCAGTACAACAAGATAGGGCTATCAAAGGAGGGTGCCACTTCGAGCTCGTTGATGAACTTTTATAACCACATAGATTTCTTCGCAGCATCGGATATCGTGATATATTTTGCTTCACAAGTAGAGTCAGCTACAGTGTGCTGCTTAAAATTTTTTCAGCAGATTGCTCCACCGTTCAGAGTATAAATATATCCCGACATGCTCTTGCTGTCGTCATAATCCGACTGAAAACTGAAGTCTGTAAATCTCACAAGTTTTAAGTCAGATTCTCTATAAATAAACCATTGATCCTTAGTATTTCTCAAATACTTAAGGATGGTCTTTATGACCTTCCAGTAATTCTCATCTGGATCGGATTGGTATCTACTCACTACTCCTAATGAGTATACCATGTCCAATCGCGTACATATCATGGTGTACATAATAGATCCCACTGCTGAAGCATATGAAATTCTACTCATACACACTCTCTCTTGAGGAGTTGTCGGACAATCACTCTTCGAGAGAGAAATTTTTTAGCCTATTGAAAGATAGTCTTTCTTGAAATTCTTCATACTAAACCTTTTTAGCGCAGTATCAATGTATGTAAATTGGAATAATTCTAGCAATCTTTTTGATCTATCTCTATAGATCTTAATCATAAAGATGAAGGATGTTTCTCCCAAATTTTTCATGGAGAACTGTAATGACAACCAAACTTTTATTCTCTGTAATATAGGGATGTCATTTTTGATTAAGAGAATATCATCGACATACAAAGCAAAAAATACTACCACAGAGTTATTAACTCATTTGTATATGCAGGGTTCCTCACCATTCTTAATGAAGCCATACGTTCTGATCACTTTATCAAAACACATATTTTAACTCCGAGATGCCTGGTTAAGTCTATAGATGGACCTTTGAAGCTTGCACATCTTAGACTCATTTATAGATATGAAACCTTCAGGTTGTATCATATACATCTCTTCTTCTAGCTCTCTATTTAGAAAGGCTGTTATCATATCCATTTGCCAAATTTCATAGTCCAGATGTGCTACTATCGCAAGCATAATCTGAATAGATTTGAGCATTACCATAGAAGAAAATATCTCGTCATAGTAAATACCATAATGCTGACAGTAACCCTTGACAACCAAACGGACTTTATAGGTCTCCACCTTTCCGTCTGTGCCCCTCTTCTTTTTGAAGATCCACTTACACCCAATGGATTTTATCCCTTCAGGTGGGTCAACCAATGTCCATACATTGTTGATTTTCATAGATTCTATTTTGAATTTCATGACTTCCAGCCACTTATCGGAGTCAGACCTCTACATCGCATCCATATAGGTGATCGAATCCTCATTGTTCTCTTCGAGTTCAACTGGATCTCCATCTCGGACTAAGAAATCGTAGTATCTATCCGGTTGATGTGGTACTCTATCGGATCTCCTTAAAGATATTTCTACAATAGATTTTGGATTTGATCTAATCAAGTCCGACTCTATAAGTTTACTAGATTGTATCAGTTCTTTTATCGATTGAATTTCATCAAGTTCAATCTTTAAGGTATTAGTTCCTTCATCAAGAAACTCTTTTTCTAAAAAGACTATCCTATTGCTGACAAACATCTTCTCTTCATCAGTAAGGTAGAAGTAATATCCCTTAGTCTCTTTTAGGTACCCTACAAATAGATATTTGTCAGACCTAGATCCGAGCTTATCAGTTTTCAAATGTTTGACATAAGCCGGACATCCCCAAATCCCCTAAGGTGAGAGAGTGCTGACTCGAAACCTAGATCCGACCCTGTCCACATCTCATGTGGTGTTTTTCTTATATACTTACTCGAAACTTTATTTAAAATATAACAAGCCGACTCGAGTGCATATCTCCAAAAAAAAATTGACAGACCTGCAAAGCCCATCATGGACCGAACCATGTCTAACAGGATTTGATTCCTCCTTTTCGATACACCATTATACTATGGTGTTCCAAGAGGGGTCTATTGTGAGAGAATCCCATTCTCTTCTAAGTATGTCAAAAATTCACTAGAGAGATATTCTCCTCCTCGGTTGGACTGAAGAGTTTTAATACTCTTTTTAGTTTATTTCTCTATTTCAGGAATCATTTGAATATTTTAAATGATTCTGACTTATGTGTCATTAAGTAGACGTGCCCATACCTCGATAGATCATCTGTAAATGTAATAAAATAATAATATCCACCTCTGACACTAGTGTTCGTCGATCCACATACATCAGTAAGTATTAGACCTAGAACTTCACTGGCTTGCTTACTTTTTTCAGTAAAAGGTGAGTTGGTCATTTTTTTAAGAAGACAAGACTCATAGGTTGGGAGTAATTCATAATCACTGACTTCAAAGATTTGCTCTTATGTCAACCTGTTTATTCTGTTCTTATTAAGATGACCTAACTTACAATGCCAAAAGTAGATATCGAAGACATCACTAATGCTAGGGCATTTGTTGGACGTGTATATTACACTAACAGATTGTGACAATATGTAAATACCATTGTTCAGCTATCCATTCATCATATTAACACCATTCATAATGATAACCGTAAATAGCCAAAAGGCCTACAGAAATAATATTCAATAAAAAAAAAGACAAAAGTGACATTCACTTAGAATAATTATATTAGACTCGAATACAAACTTAATGGTCCCTAACGTTAGAACTGAAACTGGTCTTCAATCTCCAATATTAAGAAACCTTTCGCCTTCTTCAAATCTTCTATTGACGTGCAGACCCTGCAACGAATTGCAAATATTAAAAGGGCTTTCAATATCTAATACCCAGATAGTAGAATCACAAATTAAAAAATTATAAGATGTTATCATATAATTATCTTGTCTAGCAACAACTTGCTTCTTTCTTGGTCTGTTCGGATCCAGAGAGGCAATGTATTGAGGACAATTCCATTTTCAGTGCTCCTGCTTTTTATAGTAGAAGCATTCCACCTGAATTTAATTAGACTTGGGTTTCTTAGTCTGACAGGACTTGGATGCCCCAGCACTTTGCACCCTTTTCTTGTTCTTCTTGTTCTTCTTTCTTTCTTAAAGGGTCGACGTCTAGAAGAAGACCCTCGCACAATATTCACCGACTCCTTTTGGAGCTGGTGATCCTTCTCAAAGTTTTGCAGCAATCCCAGCAAATCGTGGTAGTTAACTACAGACTTTGTCATTCAAAAATGAGTAAGAAAAGAGAGGTAAGACTTGCGCAGAGAGTTCAGAATAGCATCTTTCTCTAACTGCTCATACAGGGGAAAGTCGAGCTTGCTTAAGGTGCTTAATCATCTCAATCATGTACAATACATGATTAGTGACTAATGCTCCTTCCCTCATTCGAGCGTTGAAGATGACACAGCTAGTCTTGACCTCTCAACATCATTGGGTGTGTCAAAAAACTTGTTCAACATTTGCAACATGTCTTGTGGCTGAGCATTCTTGAAACGATGGCAAAACTCACCATTCATCACTGCCAGCATAATACAACGAACTGTAGTCCAATCATTGAGCCACTTCTGATAAGTGTCTCTGATTGAGCTTTGTGCGTTTGGAGCTGGCTCCTCGGATGCCAGATTAGTTAACACATACAAGATCCGTTTGTGCTCCAAGATAATTTTGAGTTTTCGATACCAGCTATCAAAATTTGATCCCATCAATTTATCACTATCTAATAGTGATCAGAGCGATAAGGTGGTGGCCATAACTGCAAAAGAAAAAATCAAAACCAATTAGTATATGAATTGATTAAGCCTAAAGATATAGATTTTAGTCTAAAAATTCTTCCACTAGTTTATTCTAATTGATAGTCTCTACCTTCAATTCAAGGAATTACACTAATTTCTTAGTGGGTACTAGAATCTACATGGACTGCGCATGGGCCCAAGTGTGGCTCGGCCAACACTTGTAGGTTCTTAACTAATTGTTTCACCAAATAATTTTTAGTATTCAATTTTACCCTAGACACCTCTTCAGCAGGCATGTAGCGCCTCCACTGAAAGTTCTGATTAGGTCCAACCATTAACATACCAAAATTTGATGTATCTAATAAAAGAGTGACCAGGCCCGAGTGTGGCTCAGCCAACCTGACCATCATCAGAAAGACACAACTAAAATAACATATTATGAATAATAATTTCGATAGCCAAATGAGCACTAGACGTGTGGCACCTCCAATGATCATCTAAACCATTGGACTCATTATTACCCAACTTAATGAGAGGCTATAATCTAGTTGTCACCATAACTATTTTATTTTTAGGGACCTAATAATTTTTGAGGATATAATTAGTTGAATTGAGAGATAAGAAAAGACTTGATCAGTTAATCTTAATCCTCCCACAGACTTTACTAAGTCAGATTAAAGAAGATTAGGTAAAAGCTGATCCAGTCAACCAGTCATAAATCCTTCTACTAACTTCACCAAATCATGAAGAGGACTCAAGATAAGTTAAATTAGGGGCATCTAAATCAGTCACACTAATTTTTTAGTTAGCATGGGTCAACTCCAATCATTAAGTGATCTAATCAAAACATGATTCACCATGTTGGCCAGATAAGTAAGATTGATGGGAGGGATATGTCATTAACTCGACATAAATTCAATTTATGCGAGTAGCTCCCAATTAATGACCACCGATCAAAGTTGCCATACTTACCTTAGACACCAACTGCTTAGTCATTTTCAATTTGATCAACTTATAGACTTGGATTTGATCATGGAGCTATGATCAAAGTCCATATTGGTCTAATCAAAGACATGGATTTGACCAACTACTATTGAAATTGATCAAGAGAAGAAATTGACGCAATCAGAATTAACTTTTAATTAGATTTAATCAATTACTAATATGGTCCATTGTCAATTATTTCTAATCCTAGGTCTAATCTAGTTAAATGAACTTGACTCGAGCTAACCCATTAACCCATGAGTTATGAAATTAATGCCTTAGATCTTTAGGCTGATATAGGTTCGAGTTCGATGTTTGAAAATAATTTTTAATTTTATAAAATATTTTTACAATCAATCATCTAATGATCAAGACTCTAATTTTAGATCTAATATATATTATTTCAGATCTAAAATAAAATTTTAAAATTTTTTTCATTGTTCATCATCATGGAAAAGACCGCGCAGCACCCCTATATGCCATAGGAAATCCCATCGAATGGGTAAATAGGATAGTGGAACCCTGATTTCTCCGATGATCGGACGGCTATGAGGATCTATCTAATCAGATTACTATACTACTCAGATTCAAAATTAATTTTTTAGATCTAATCTAAATAATTAAAATCAGATTATAAGCAAAAAATTTATATCATAAGAAACCTTACTCTAATACCATCTGAAAGAAAAATGGATAGTTCAAAGTATGTATTTTAAAAATTTTATAGTAGAATAATAAAAGATTAAATATTTTAATCTTCTAAATATGCCTTAGATCATATCTAAACTACCATTAAGGGTCTATGATATGAAAAATTTATATATAAAATCTGATAAAAAATAAAAAACTGCATCAATCACATCAATGCCCTGAATCTGATCTAACTTTTAGGTTATGTCGGTAGAGTTCAGAACTCATCACCTTTTCACGGATCGATGATCTCTACTGCTGGTAAGTATGGTACAAAGTCCTCACTAATGCCAAGCAGCTGCATAGGTCGTTCGGCCTCTATAGATCGTCCACTCGAAGCTCTGATCAGATCTTTCTTCATGGGAGTGCTAGCTCACGTCGAAGGCTCTGGATGGCTGATCCAAGCTCCTTTCTTCGGATCTCTCAGACTCTTCCAGATTCGAAGATGAAGCTTGATGAGGAGGTGGTGGTGTGGAAGATTGGACAAGACTCACTCTTGTATTTTTCTTCTCACAAAACCTAGAGATGAAACCCTAGAACCCACAGCTCATGCTCGAGAGGAAAAATGCTTCTTCTATTTCTCATGCACGGAAGCCCAACCCACTCTCAACCTTTTAAGGTTGGCATCCCATGGAAGATAAGGATAAGAATAAGATAGTTTCAGTTCAAATTCAAGTGTTGGTTGATCCTTATCACCAATTCAAATCAAATTTGAATTAAATTTTGAACCAAACTTCATCCTTATCTTATAAACTCAGAGAGAGGTCGACCAACATCAGAATGGTGCAAAAATTTCATACAAAAATACTTTATGTGTGGAGAAATGTGGTGGCATAAAGAGGAGAGTCCAACTCAATTTGGACTCTAGGTTTTCATTCAAATTCAAACCAATTTGAACTCAAATTTAAACCAACCAATTTTTAATTCAAAAAGACTCAGATAAAGATGTGGAAAAAGCTTTTGGGCATGAGAAAAAATCATATAAAATATTTTTCATATGAAGAATAAGAGGGCACAGATAAAGGAGGTGCAAGGGATTTGAATTCGAATTATTTTTCTCATCCAATTAGATTTTTAATCCAACCAAATTAGGTTAAATCCAATTGGACCATTAAACTCAATCTAATTAGGTATCAAATAGTTTTGATCAAATTTTAATCAAATCAAAAATTAATTGAGCTTAAGTCCTGATCATATCAGGAATCAAACACCCGTAGCGATTAGGTCATCTCATAACCTAATCGGGTCAAACCAAATTAAATCCAATTCAATTAGATTCGATCCAAACATCAATGCTCAATCAAATTGAGTTAATTAGCAATCTAATTACTAATCAATCCTCCCATAATTCATCAACAATTAGCGAATTGATTTCTTGCAACTTTTGCACAGGGTTAATCATCAATCGAATTGACTGTTTTATCCTAGAATGATTCTTAATCATTGATCAGCCATATGATCAGTCAAAAATTTTTTTTGAGTGTGACCCCATAGGTTTGAACCTAAGCCAATAGTATGAAAACAATCTTCTTATACCAATCAAAGTGGCCATCTAGCAATGATATCCGATGTCAGGATAGGTCAAAAGATTGTAAAGCATCATTCAAGAACCTATTGGCATATGATTACTATATAATTCATCCCTTTAATCCAAATGCTCAAGGTGACCTATGTTTATCTGCCAACCCTGATATGGTCATCCACATTGTATTTCAATTTTCAAAATTCATCACGTAGATTATTCCGGCTAAGATTTTACTGAATTGAAACACACTGATATATTAACTCCTACTTATTTAGATGTGTCAATTCCATCTTGACTCACACACCGACTTCGCAAGTATTTGTCTATATCCAAAAACCTTTTATCACTGAATTAGAAATTCAGGCAGTTCGGCACCAAAGCATAGTGAGTTGCTTATAAGTTACCGTGGTGATCTCAGGTCGGAGGGACACTTATGCCCATGTCCTTCGCGAGCTACTCTTGACAGTAGAGTGCTCAACAATTGGTCACGTTCAGTGAGATGTACTCCTATATCTCATTTGCATGCCATGCCAATGTCTCCACACTTCTTAGTTAAGAGGACAACCAACGTACATGGCATACAACAATCTATACTTGATATAGCTATCATTCTAGTAATAGTATATCATTTGGTCATGAACTTAAGGTTTAAGGACTAAATGATATATCCTTCTATATTGAATCAAGTAGTCCTAAGGACTTCATCACATAACAGGAGTTCAAAATGAGATGTACACAGTGATGAAAAAATTAAATAATATTTATTAATTCAAAATTCATATACAATTACAATGATAAGCACAACTGTCAACAGGCTGATGATTGGCTTTGGAACATAATTTTCAATATTTTCTATGTTGTTTGATTTTTGTGCGTCACTCCATATGCTCGAATACTAAGCTGGTAGCATAGAAACTCCTTGCTATACTAATCGAAGTGATCATTTAGCAATGATACCCGACATTCGGATAGATCGAATAATTATAAAGTAATATTTAAGAACCTCGATATATGGTTACCGCATACTGTTAGATGTATGTCCTAGAAGCCAATATGGCTGACACGTTGTGATATATTTAGGACATTATTTTATACTTAATATATTGATATAATCAATAAAAGAGGCAAGTTCTTTTTCATTTAAGTATAATGTGTCCTTGAATCATCCATGGAATTAGTTTCGATACATATTCTCAAAGTGTTGAGAATTAAAGACATATATTTAATTCCTAAAGGCTCTCGATCATAGGATCATCATGATGGCGATGATAGATCCGGATAGACTGGTGCATGAATCGCTTCCTTCAGAATAGATGGATATCTAATCTACTGTGTAGATATATAGGGCGATAAGTACGGGTGGTTGTTAGAGAATAACTAGCATTGAGTGTGACCATACGAGAGATTACTTAGATTTTTATTCAATCGTCAGTGATTGTCTCGATGCTATAGTTGTGTGACTAGTTTTTTGACTTAAGATGGTACTGCTACTTGCAGTATGGCTGCTGGAGTTTGATTGACACATAAATATAGGTATCAATGAGCTCTTGTAGTGGATGTTGGAGATAATTGGTCCACTGTAGGAGTGAGATGCATATCAAGATAGGATCTATCGATCTTGATAGAGAGGAGTAGTCCTATGAGATTTGAAAGGCTAAGTCCAAAAGTCTGTGGCCACGGTAGTATGATTGATGGAAAAGAGTTTTCATAGAAGTCACAACTGGACTTGAGCTAATTAATTTATCATATGACTGATATTGAGGTTTGACGATTTATTCATAACCTACCATCTAGTCGGAACTTACGATAGAGGGACTAAATCATATGTTAACTATACCTAGAAGTCATTTCAGTTCTACTGGGTTACCACTACATACTGCTAGGTGTCACTGGTGGATTGTAAGAGTCACGAGGGTTGTTCCAGATTGACAATCCTTGTTGAGTTGGAGTAAAATTGTTCCGACCCATTAAAAGGAGTTTTAATGATACGATGATAGAGATCATTGTATGTCTTACTACTAGATAGAATTGAACCTATGAGGTACACAATAAAAGGATTAGGTCTAGAATAAGTAATTGAGCTTATGAAGTGTCAATTAGGTTTAGAAAAACCCATTGAGTTTATGGTAACCTTGCTAGTACATGGTTGGACCCAATTCCTTTTTTTGTTGGGATTACTTATTTGATAAGTTAATTCTAACTTAATTACCTACTAATAACCTACATGAATAAGAAGATCATGAGACTCTAATTATTGGGTGTCTAAGGTTATGGATCACATAAATTAAGGGTGCAAGCCCTTTATGGATCTCTTTAATAGTTATTATGGGGTGCCACTTTGATTTGATCAATTTGGGCATGTCCATTAATTAGAGAGCCTCTGGTTTTCATATGGGGTGTATTTTGGGTGTAAAAGAGTGTCTAATTATGGGTGCAAGGGCTCCAATAGTTGGCGCCTAATGGGCTTCTTAATGTAATTAGATAACTTAAGTTAATAGGAATCCTAATGCATATAGGACTTGTATTATATGATTGAATAGGATTCAATCCTTATGCCTATTTAAAGGAACCTCCTCTAAAGTCCCTAGAGCATCAAAACCAGTAGCCCCTCACACCCAAAAGCTCTCCCCATGCCCTTTCCTCCTCTTCCTTTCTCTTCTCTTGGGTGTTCTATACACCCCTTCTTTGAGATGCGCATCCCAAGGAGTTCCATGCCCAAAAAAGGGTACCTCTTTCTTATTGGTTTCTAGCATCTGGTAGCAGCACATAGTTAGGAGAAACTCTAGAGAAGAGGAAAAGAAGAAGATCAAGGAGAAAAATCAAATGTTGATCACAATCCATGCTTCGTTCAGATTCAGCAGGTTGAATTTTGGAGAATCAAAATTTAGATTATAGAGGGTTGCTCCAGACTGATCCTGAGTAGATACTTGTAGAGACCGAATAGTTGTATGGCTAACAGAGAGCCTCATGTCTTCCAGAACCAGTTTTGAAGAAAGGGATTGCGAAACAGGTATGTGATTTGATCTGAATTTCAGCATATATCAATTTCAATATATGAAATAGATATATGTGGTTTTATATTTTTATGCATGTATAATTTAGATTAAAATTATTTTAATCTTATTCTCCAGTATGGTATTTAAAAAATAAAATTTTGAAACATATATGCATGCATTAAAATCCCAAATTTCAATAGTGATATCAGAGCCATAGATTTTTATATGCCGAATTTTGATATACATGTTTTTTAAAAAGTTTAAAAATCAATTTTTTTCTTAATACATAAGATGTATGGATGGATCTTCAAATTTAAAATTTAATTTTGAATTTAGTTCTAGAACATATAGTTGATATGTTGTTGTATGCATAGATCTAAATTTTGATCAAGAAAGAGTTCTAGTTAATGTTCATGTGAAATATAGATGCATGCATGAAATCTCAATTTTTTTTTATGATCTGAATTTTGATTCATATATGTGATATATGATTACATATTTAGATCATAAATTTATTTTTATTCTCATTCATGATTAGTATATGAGATATATGATATCATACTTAGATCTGAAATTTTGTTTAGATCTAATTATACATGCATATATATGATATATGTTTGTATGTTAAAATTTAAAAATTATTTTCATATTTTAAAACTTATTTTTATGCAAAAAGTTTAGATCTGAAATATGATTTTAGAATTTGAAATTTGTATTTATGCATGAGAGTTTTGATCATGGAAAAATCAAGAATTAGGTCATGTAATAGGATTACATCTAAGGTTTTTGATTTGAGTCATATGGATCTAATTCGATTAAGTAATTGGTCAAATCGAGTCAAGTATTGAATTGAGTTAGATCAATTTAGTTAATGATCATATAATTATTGTTGATCAATCTGATTAAGTTCCATATATAGAATCGATTAACCTAAGAAACTAATTTGGCTCGTTGGTTTGAGCCCGATTCGCTTGAGCTAACCAATTCGGATCAATCGATCTATTGGTGTCTAAGACAAGCTAATGAGACGTGGTTATTTAATTGATTCCGTTAGCCATTCTGACCAATTCATTGGTGTCTAAGAAATGCAACAGGGGGACCCCCACCGTTCTCCACTTACTTGACCAATTTGGAAGATTGGGTCTTGAATTAGGTTGCTTAGCAGTTTGATTTAGCCCATGTCAGTTAGATCAATCATATGATGACTGATTAAATGAGACCTAAACCCAAACCTCTCTACAAATATTAAGTCCATAGATCTTTCACCATTGTAGATGTGCGGGTGTGTTACCGACATTGATTGTTCTCGACTGGTCACAGTGGTTCAATTGCATCAGGAACACGCAACCACTCTATTAGCAAAGAGTTGCTCCAGGATAAGGATGGGGTTGGGCCTAATAACTGTTAGGTGAGAAACCCATTGACGGCCTTGCACCTGCTTGTGAATGGTGGGTCGGGCTTAACTAAGAAGTGTGGGCAATAATTGTTAGGTGAGCCCACATGACTTAGAGACCAAGTGACTGCAACATGCTTAGTGAAGCATCTGGTTAAAGAGTCACCGATGCATCGGTGTGCATGCTACCAATAACTGTTAGATGAGGTGCATGTCATCGATGGGACTGCAGCACCCAATAGAAATATTTTGTCACATTAGGATTTTCGTTTCCTTCCAAGGGAGTAAAGAGATTCAAAAAATTAGTGGGAGTCATTATTTACATCTTAAAGTCCCTAAAAGCAAATTAAAATATTAAGTATAAAAGTCTAATTTGAATCTCTACACTTGCAGTTAAACCATCATGTCAGCCTCAAATCCTCTTGCTCACATCCTTGAAACCAATCATTTGACTAGTAATAATTACAAAGACTGGCTCAAAAACCTCAGGATTATCCTAACCTCAGAAAGTTAAGTCATGTTCTCGATCAGGATCCCGTTGTGTTACCAAACTATGCTACTGCTAAGCAAAGAGCTGCTTTTGAGAAGTGGACAGATGAAGACAGTCGAGTCAAGTGTTATTTGCTGCTGTCCATATCAAATGAGTTGCAAAGCCAGCACAAGCATATGCCTACTACCCGGGCTATGATCAGTCACCTGTAAGAGTTGTATGATGAGCAAAGTTGTACTACATACTTCGAAGTATCCAAAAAACTCTTTAACCTGAAGATGTATGATAGACAGTCTATCTATGAGCACTGTATGACAGTGATCAAGGACATTGATGTGCTTGGGAAGCTCGAGCTATTAATACAATAGAAATTTACAAATAGATCTGATCCTTCAATCTCTTATCAGTTCATATAGTCAATTCATTGTGAATTTTCATATGAACAAACTTGACTGCACTATTGCTGAACTACTCAACATGTTGGTCACTACGGAGGGTAACTTGAAGAATTCAAGGGGCACTGTTCTCACTATGGAGCAGACTTTTTTTTCCAAGAGAAAGTCTACTGGAATGAAGAATGTTAAATCTACAAAGAAGCAGAAGAGAGAGAGCAAGCAAAGAAGGATGGTCCAAAGGTGGCTGAGGCAAAGAAAAAATGTTTCCACTGTCATGATAAAGGCCACTAGAGGAGGAACTATCCGAAATACCTGGAACCCTAAAGACTAAAAAAGATGACAAACCTTCCAGAGGTATACTTGTATATGAATTTAACTTTATGATTTTTTCTACTTCTAGTTGCGTATTGGACTCTGGCTTGAGTGCTCATATATGTACCTCAATGTAGGGTCTGATAGAAAGTAGGAGGTTGAGGAAAGGTGAAATGATCCTTCAGATCGGTAATGAAGCAAAGGTTGCTGTAGAGGCCGTTGGCAATTACCCTCTTTGATTACCGTCTGGTATTAGATTAGATTTAAAAAACTGTTATTATATTCCTATAGCTAGTCAAAATTTAATTTCTGTATCTGTGCTAGCACAGGAAGTTTTTAAAATTAGTTTCAATAAAGACTTTTGTTTCATTTATTTATGAAATAAATTGATTGCATGAGGTCTTTTAATTGACAATCTTTAGCATTTGTTTGTTGATGCGAATGTGAACCTAAACAAGCAAATAGTAAGTGCTGTAGGTCAAAAGAGACTCAGAGATGAGATTAACCAGAAGTACTTATGATACCATAGCTAGGCCATATTAGAGAGGACAGGATAAATAGACTAGAAAATGATGGGATCCTTAGCTCTCTTAATCCAGAGTCATATCCAGTCTGTGAATCCTACCTTCGAGGAAAAATAGCCAAGTTATCCTTTGTAGGACATGGGGAAAGGGCCATAGAGTTACATGCCCTGGTACACACTGATATGTGTGGGCCATTTGATGTACAGGCCAGGGGTGGTTACAGCTATTTCATTACCTTTGCTGATGACCTGTTTAGGTATGGATATGTATATCTTATGAAATACAAGTCTGAGGTCTTTGAAAAATTTAAAGAATTCAGGTATGAAGTAGAAAAGCAAACAGGCAAACCTGTTAAGGTTTTTCGATCTGATCGAGGAGGTGAATATCTTAGTCGAAAATTTTTGAGATATCTTAAGGACAATGGCATAGTCTCTCAGTGGACCCCTTCTGAAACACCTCAGCTCAATGGGATATCCAAAAGGAGGAATAGGATCCTATTGGATATGGTCAGATCCATGATGAGCTTCACTGATCTACCTTTATTTCTTTGGGGACATGCCTTGTTAACTTCCATTCACTTATTGAATAGGATTCCTTCAAAGTCCATTCCTTCCACACCGTATGAGATATGGTTTGGTAAAAAGTTGAGTCTAGGTTATCTTAAGACTTGAGGATATCTGGCCTATGTCAAGTGACAGATGGCAAAAATATTGGAGGATAGATCTATTATAGCTCGCTTTATAGGGTACCCAAAAGAATCCATAAGATACTATTTCTACTTTCCATAAGACCACAATGTGATTATGAGTTGAAATGCCATGTTTTAGAAAAAATAGTTTATCTAAAATGGCAGCAATGGGAGGTTAGTGGAACTCGAAGAGAAGGTCTCTAAAGAGTCTAGAGCTATAGATCCTCAGGAATCCATAGTCCATGAGCCAATAGTTGATGTTCCTCTGTCACCTTGTAGATCTAGCAGGGTCTTCTAACCTCTTGAAAGGTACATGGATATGCTTACAGAGGAAGTAAAGAAAATATTTCTTATGAGAGATAGGGGTCATAGTGATGATTCCAATACCTTTGACAAGACGATATCTGACATCGATTCCGAGAAATGGTTAGATGCTATGAAGTCAGAAATCGACTCGATGCACTCGAACCAAGTCTGGACTTTAGTGGATCCACCTAAAGGTATTGTACCTATTGGATGATATTCTCTTTATTGGGAATGATATTTCCATACTAACCACGATCAAAAGATAGTTGTCCAAGAAATTCTTCATGAAAGATATAGGTGAAGTATCCTATATTTTAGGAATAAAAATCTATAGGGATAAATCTAAACGGATGCTTAGCCTATCACAAAAGCTGTACATAGAGAAGGTGCTGAAGAGTTTTAGCATGGAAAACTCTAAGAGAGGTCTTTTACCTCTTAGGCATGGTATTTGTCTCTCCAAGATGATGTGTCCGACCACATCTGAGGAGATTCAGCACATGAGTAGGATTCCTTATGCTTCGATAATAGGAAGCCTCATGTATGTCATGCTATGTACTCGACCTGATATTGCCCTTGCTGTGAGTGTCACGAAAAGGTATTAGTCGAATCCAGAAGAGGAGCACTGGATAGCTGTGAAGAACATCTTTAAAAGGAGCACTGGATAGGAAGCACATGAGAAGGACTAAGGATTTGTTCTTGATCTTTGGAGGTGATTTTGAGTTGCGATTCGAGGGTGTATTCTTGTTCAATTTACTAGAAGGGTTCTGAGTAATTGATCAATGGAGGCTAAGTGTGCTATAGATGTGTAGGATGAATTCTGATTTTAATATTAGTTGTAGCACTAGATGTCATGCCATAACACAGTACTGCAAAGACAATAGGACCATAGCCCTTGCAAAGGAGCCAAGATCTTACCAGAAGTCCAAACACATAGAGCACCAATATATGCATCTACCTCATATTGTGGTGCAAAGAGTAGACTCCACGGATAATGTGACAAACTCACTGACTAAGCAGTTGAGCCAACTGAATTAGAAGTCCACCTTGAAAAGAAGGGACTTAGTTTTATGGCCAATTGGCTTTAGTCCAAGTGGGAGATTGTTAGATGTATGTCCTATAAGCCAATATGGCTGGCACATTATAATATATGTAGGAAATAATTTTATATTTAATATATCGATATGATCAATAAAAGGGACAAGTTCTTTTTTATTCAAGTATAATGTGTCCTTAAATCGTCCATGGAATTAGTTTCAATACATATTCTCAAAGTATTGAAAATTAGAGACATGTATTTAATTCCTAAAGGCTCCTGATTATAGGATCATCATGAAGGTGATGATAGATCTGGATAGACTGACGCATAAATTGCTTCTTTCGGGATAGATGGGTCTTTAATCTACTGTGTAGAGACATAGAGTGACAAATATGGGTGGTTGTTAGAGAACAACTGGCATTGAGTGTGACCATACGAGAGATTAATTGGATTTCTATTTAATCGTCAATGATTGTCTCAATGCTATAGTTGTGTGACTGATCCTTTGACTTGAGATAGTACTGCTACTCACAGTGAGGCTGCTGGAGTTTGATTGACACATAAACATGTGTCTCAATAAATCCTTGTAGTAGATGTTGGCGACAGTTGGTCCACTGTAGGAGTGGGGTGCGCATCAAGATAGAATCTATCAACCTTGATAGAGAAGAGTAGTTCTATGAGATTTGAGAGGTTAAGTCCAAGAGTTTGTGGCCATAGCAGTGTGATTGATGGAAAAGAGTTTTCATAGAAGTCACAACTGAACATGAGCTAATCAATCTATCATATGACTGATATTAAGGTTTGATGATTTATCCATGACCTGCCATCTAGTTGGGACTCACGATAAAGAAACTAAATCATATGTTAATTACACCTACAAGTTCATTTCAATTCTATTGGGCTGCCACTATATACTGATAAGGGTCACTGGTGGATTGTAAGAGCTCACTAAGGTTGTTTCAGATCGACAATCTTTGTTGAGTTAGAGTGGAATTGTTGCGACCCATTGAAAAGAGTTTCAATGATACGATGATAGAGGTCATTGTATGTCTCACTACTAGATAGATTGAATCTATGAAATTACACAACAAAGAGATTAGGTTTGGAATAAGTAATTGAGCTTATAAAGTTTCAATTGGGTTTAAAGAAATCCATTGGGTTCATGATAACCTTGCTAGCACATGGTTGGACCCAATTCTTTTTTCTATTGAGATTACTTATTTGATAAGTTAATTTTAACTTAATTACTTACAAATAACCTACATGAATAAGATTTATGAGACTCCAATTATTGGATGTCTAAGGTTATGGATCACATAAATTAGGAGTGCAAGTCTCTTATGAATCTCTTTGATAGTTATTATGGGGTGCCACTTTGATTTGATCAATTTGGATGTGTCCATTAATTAGAGAGCCTTTGGTTTTCATATGGGGAGTCTCTTGGGTGCAAAAGAGGGTGTCTAATTATGGGTGCAAGGGCTCCAATAGTTGGCACCTAATGGGCTTCCTAATATAAGTTGGATAACTTAAATTAATCGAAATCCTAATGCAAGTAGGACTTGTAGTATATGATTGAAAAGGATTCAATTCTTGTGCCTATTTAAAGGGACCTCCCCTAAGACCCCTAGAGCATCAAAACCAGTAGCCCCTCACACCCAAAGGCTCTCCCTATGCCCTCTCTTCCTATCCCTTTCTCTTCTCTAGGGTGTTCTATACACCCCTTTCTTGGGACACGCGTCCCAAGGAGTTCCATACCCAAAAGAGTTTGGGTGCCTCTTCCTTGCTTGTTTCTAGCTTCTGGTAGCAGCATATAGCAAGGAGCAACTCTAGAAAATAGGAAAAGAAGAAGATCAAGGAGAATGATCAAATGTTGATCGCGATTCAGACTTCGTTCAGATTCAGTAGGCTGAATTTTGAAGAATCAAAATTCAGATTATAGAAGGCTGCTCCAGACTGATCCTGAGTGGATACTCGTAGAGGCCAGATACTCGTACGGCTAATAGAGAGCCTTGTTTCTTCCAGATCCAGTTTTGAAGAAAGGAGTTATGAAACAGGTATGTGATTTGATCACAATTTGAATTTCAGCATATATCAATTTCAGCATATGAAATAGATCCATATGGTTTTATATTTTTATGCATGCATAATTCAGATTAAAATTATTTTAATCTTATTCTCTGCTGTAGTATTTGGAAAATGAAGTTTTGAAACACACATACATGCACCAAACCCCGAATTCCAACGCATACTTCATCCCTTTGACTTTAATGCTTAAGGTGATCTAGGGTTTAACCATCAACCCTGAAACAGTCATCCACATCGTATTTCAATCTTTCAAATTTATCACATAAATTATCCTGGCCATGGTTTTACTAAATTAAAATATAATGATGTATTAACTCTGATAATTTAGAGAGGTCAATCCCATCTTAATCCACACACAGACTTTGAAGTATTTGACTGTACCCAATAGCCTTCCATCACTGCATTAGAAATGCAGGTAGTCCGATACTAAAACACAGTGAGTTACTTGTAAGTCACTATGAAGATCTTAGGTCAGAGGGATATTTATACCCATACGCTTCGTGAGCTGCTCTTAATAGTAGAGCGTTCAACAGGTGAGTCACTTATTCAGTGATAATGTACTCCTACATCTCACTTGTATGCCATACCAGTATTTCTACACTCCTTATTTATGAGGACAACCAACTTATATAGCACACAATGACCTACACTCAATAAACGTCAACGTCGTATTAATGAGTATCATTTGATCATGAACATGTTTAAGAACTATTCGATAAATTCTTCTTTATCGATCATAATATAGTTTTAAGGACTTCATCACAATACAAGAATTCTAATAAGGAACATGTACACCTTGTGATGAAAATATCAAAATATTTTTTTATTCATTTATCAATAATTCATATACAAATTTAATTATTTACAATAAGTCAATAGACTTTAGGACATAATTCCCAATATTGGATGCCAAAATTAAACAGTGCATGAGACCATGGTGGATTCCTTCTCAAGGTTAAACTCCTCCAAAAATGGTGTGACTCATGGGATAAGATTCCATAAAAATGAAACTCTTTCATTCTATAGGCAAGAGAGTTGTTGCAGATTTCTTCAGATACATGAAGCCTCTGTTTCACTATAGGAGTTACCTTCATTTTTTCAACTCTTGGATGCCAAAACTTAAGAGGCGTAAGCATGAAGAGAGGCAACCAAGGGGCATTAACTCCTTAACATAAACTCTTCATGCGTCGATAAGAGAGAGGGGCGTGAAAGTATTCCAAGAGGCATGGACTCCTCTTAAATGGCATGGAATAAGTTCCTTCTTAAAGAAGGATTCTTCCCAAAGGGGCGCCATCTCATGGCACTTAGAATACTTCCAGAAAAATCTCCAAGGTGTGCGTGAAGCATTTCTATGCATGGAAAAAAGGGCGCAAGGGTGTGGCGTGGAGAAGTCCTTTAATCATCCGACTCTTGGATGCCCACAAACCAAGGAGCCAATGGACTCTTTCTTAAATAACCTTTGATCATTCAAAGATAATTAGGAGTCCAATCATGTTTGGTCTTTGACTAATCAAAGTCCATTTCCATAAAAAAATCCAAATAGATTAGGGATTAAGATTTAAACACATGCTAGCATGTTTGACTCAAGTCTATTTAGGATCAAATCCATACTAAATTTGGTTCAACAAGACCTAATCAAAAGTCCTAGATCAATTTTTTTTTGTGTGTGACTTATTGGGTTCCACATCTAGCCTACTAGTCTAGGCTCAAGTGCACCTAATCCAATTAGGTCCAAAGCATATTGAACCTAAATACATCAATTAATTAGAACTCCTTTCTAATTAAATTTGCTGAATTAAACTCTTTAATTCACTAGAACCTACAAGTCAAGATCGATGTCTGGTAATGTGTCATGATATCCAGAAGATATAAAATTTGATGAATTATCAAAAATATCCTTCTGTGGCGAGTTACCATGCAATTCAATCCTTCGATCACACAATATCTTAGATAGGCCATGGGCATAGAATTATGTTAAGCCCAAATACCTATCCATATGTATCTCGATCTGATAATGATGACTTGATTGATGAATCAATAGAAACCCTCTCTAATATTCACCCCTGCTTTGGCCAAAGACTTTCTAAGTCATCATCTTATGAGATCACATAAGATGTTCTCTCCTCTTATAAGGAGTGATCAATTTCTTGTTGACTACTTATAATCTCCATGCACACTTCACCATATCTAGAACATCTCACACATATCTCAAAGAGTCATGCTAGGGTATAAACCAAAGCATAGATCCACATATACCAGATACCATGGTGATCTTAAGTCTAAAGATCATGTACACCACTCCCATTGGAGAACTATCTTTTGACATGCTAATAAGGCTCTATTAAAAATTCTCCTTATGGATTATTTACATGAACTCATTCTCCAATGAGCACCTATATTCTTGTATTAATGTCACCGCACAAGTGATTATGAGACAATCACCCTCTCCATGGAGCATAGATAGGATGTACCAAACTTACCGACATCATCGATCCTCGACTTGATGATCCTACGATTGTAGATATTTGAGACTAAGGCTATCAAGATTTTAGGTGTCACTGATATGATCTCATCATGGCCCTAAAATCATTGCCCTAATCTATGGAGTTCGTCATAATCATAATATGATATAGAAAATAATGAAACACAATGCCTATAAAATAATCAATGTCATGCATATGAGTAGGAAGATAATATAGAATAATCCCATCGCATCATCCATGTGATTGGCTTGTAGAACACTATTCTTTCAATCTTCCACTTGCACTTAAGTCAATCGTCCCTATACTAGATACCCATGCTATTAAGGTAGCGATCACACTGTTGCTATGATAAGGCTTAATGAACAGGTCTACCATGCATGTCTTTGTATCAACTCACTTTATGATCATATCATGAATGAGGTGAAAGGGGCTTAGAATGTGCATTCTTCTGATGAGACCATACCCAATTCTGTGATGAACTCTTTCATTAGGTGATTTTTCTTAGCAATCTTTACTTACAGCATAATACTGAGTCAACTACAGTTTGCTATTTGAAATACTTCCAATTTACTGCTTCTCTAATACCTCTTAAGTACTCGAGAATGCTTTTCATGATTTTACAATGATCCTCTTCTGGATCTGCCAGAAATCTAATAGTTAAGACCAAGGCATAAGCCACATCAGGCTTAGTATATTGGTAAGTAAAACTCTTTTACATCCATCCATGTTGAACCTCTTCAACATGAAATCTATGTACCTAGACTGGGACAAGCTTGTTGGCAAATATGTCCTATAGCCAATTGTCAATCTGTTGATAATTGAACTCATTGTAAATTGTACATGATTATTTATTAATAAGAATTATTTAATATTTTAATCATAAATTATGCATCTTCTTTATTGAACTTCTGTATTATGTGAAGTCCTTAGAACTACTTTCAATCAATAAAGGAGAATTTATCGTATAGTTCTTAAACTAGTTCATGACCAAATGATGTGTTATTAACTAGGATGATATTATTCATCAAGTGTAGATCATTGTGTGCCATATAGGTTGGTTGTTCTCGTAACCAAGGAGTTATTAGGTTTTGATAGTGCAGCATTAGATGAATTTTAAAAATTTTTGATATGCATGAAAATAAGTTTTAATATTTAAAACTAGCCGATCAGAATACAAACCCTAGAATAACCTTACAAACTTCAATCAAACCAAAACAAGCATGCAATATATTAGAAGTAATACTTTCTGAAGATGGTGGTCAAGTAACAAAATGGTATCCACAAGGCTCCAAAGTAGAAGTTCTCCAATGGTGATCCACGTGGGACTAATCAGGATCCTTCCCAACCGATGAAGTGTAGCAGATTTTCTTCACAAGAACACCATCGGCTTTCCTTCAAAAGAATCGATTGCACCACTATTTGTATGCCTTCGAAACCTCTATTAAAACCATGCCAAGAATCTCTTGTCAAGAGATCTCACCATCCAAATTTGATTTGGATCTCCAATACTTGAAAAAAACCAAACCTTAGGACAAATAACCCTTGCTTTCCTTTTTTTTCTCTCTTTTCTTCTTTCTATTTTTTCTCTCTTATTTTTTCTTATCTTTTTTCTCTGATTTTTTCTATCCTTTCCTCTCTTATCACATGCCTAATAACTAGAAAATTTAGACATTTTCCCATAAGGGGTGGCACTTTAAATAAGTCATGAAGGGATGGCAAGAAGACCCAAGGGGTGCAAACTCTTGGTGCTCCACTTTTTCATGCAGAGATTAATTTCTCTATGTGATAATAAGTAGCATCGAAGAGTCCTTCAAATAGAAAGACTCCTCCCCTTCTACAACCAATAAATCCCCATAAATAAGGCGTGTAATATAAAGAGGTGGAGAGGAATAAAAGGCAGAGTGGATAATAGTTTTAATGAAGAAGAACTCTCCTTCTTAACGCATAAAAGGATGGGCAACATTTATTTTTTGTGTGGGAAACTTGGTGGTGTGGAGGAGTCCTTCACACTTAAAACACTTTCAAGTTAGACCGAAAACCAATTAATTTAGACCTAATCCAATTAGGTCAAAAGCAATAGGTTTGGTTTAGCTCAAACACTTTGAATTAACCTAATTGGGAACTTGGGTTAACACAATATGCTAGCATATCAAATTAACCCATAGGATTTATAATAAATGCTAATTAAATTAAACCAAGATTAAATCTTAAAGTGTGTGACCCATTGGGTTCCATATTTAGCCAGTAGCAGACTCAGGCTCTTAACCAAAATTAATCTGATTGAATTAGGTCAGCCCAATTGCAACTCTTTCTAATTAATTTTTGAATTAAATTTTTTTAATTCTTATGAGTCCATAAGTCAAGATTGATATATAGCAACGTGTCATGACTACCCAGAAGAGATGAAATTTGATAGAAATATCAAAATTATCCTTTAGTGGTAGTTATTGTGTAATTCAATCTTTTAGTCTTACACACCCCAAATGAGCTATGGGCATGGAACATGTCAAGTCTTAAATACTTATCTATATATATCTCGATCAAAAATAATGATTTAGTTGATGATACATTAGAAATTTCTTTCTAATTATTATCCTGCTTTGGCCAAAGACTTTCTAAATCATCAATCTATGAGATCACATAGGATGTTCGCTTCTCTTATTACAAGTGACCGATCTCTTATTGACCACTCATGACCTTTATACACATTCACTATATTCAGAACACCAGATATTCTCTCATAGATCAATTCAGTGAACTCATTCTCTAATGAGCATTCACATCCTTGTATTAGTCACCACATAAGTGGTTGTGAGATCAATCACCCTCTCCATCAAGCATACATAGGATGTGCCAGTGTTACCGATATCATTGATCTCTGACTCAATGAACCAATGACTAAAAATATTTTAGATTAGGACTATCAAGAATTTAGTTCTCACTGGTATGATCTCATCATAGCCCTAAAACTATTGCCCTAACCTATGAGGTTCATTATAATCTTAAACAAGCAACTTCCGAATAGGTCAGTAGATCATCATTTTAATGATGTTAATGGAATCATCATTTTCAATAACAAAATCATATCTTAGAGGTGCTTGATGCACTCTATCTGACCTTCTAAGAGGAGGAGGAGTGTATCATGGATATACCTCATCTTTGGGTAATTCTAGTTGAGGATCTCCTTATGGTCCCACCATAAATATTTCTGGATTGGTTTATAGATCCTAAACTTCTCCAAGTTCAATATTTCTCCCACTGCCTCCTTCTTGGATGAATTCATTTTTCAAGAAAGTGGTATTTTTACTAACAAATACCTTTTATTCAGTAGGATGGTAGTAGTATCTATTAGATTCTTTAGGATACCCTACAAATCTATACTTGTCTAATCTAGTACTAAGCTTATGTCCAAAGATAATATTTTCGACATAAGCAGGATAGCCTCAAATCTTAAGATATTTAAGATTATGATTCTTTCCCTTTCATATCTCATATGGAGTACTAGTAACAGATTTTGAAGGTATCCTGTTTAATATGTATGTAGCAATCTCTGTAGCATATCCCTATAGTGATATTGAAAGATCTATGAAGCACATCATGGACCGCACCATATCCATCAAAATACAATTCTTCTTTTCTGCTACACTATTTAGCTGTGGTGCATAAGAAGAGGTCCATTCAGAGAGAATACCTTTATTCTTAAGATAATCAAGAAATTCACTGGATAAGTATTCTCCTCGATCAGATCAAAGAACTTTGATATTTCTTTTAGTTTATTTATCGACCATACTTTGATACTCTTTAAACTTATCAAAGGCTTCAGATTTATGTTTCATAAGATACATGTATTTGAACCTCGATAGATTATCCGTAAAGATGATAAAATAGGAGTACCCTCCTTTGGTCTGAGTTGTCATCGATCCACATACATCTAAATGTACTAAGGCTAACAGCTCCTTTGCCCTTTCTTTATGTTGCATGAATGGAGTCTTGGTCATCTTATCTATGAAACAAAATTCATAAATTTCTTATGATTCATAATCATATGGGTCAAAGAGCTCTTCTTTGTATAACTTATTTATCCTTGACTCACTAATATGACCAAGACGGCAATGCCAGAGATATGTGATATTTACATTTTATTTTTTCTTTTCATATTTCTGTCAATATAAAAAATATTTTTCATTAAGTGTAAGAATTAAAAAATTATTATCAATATAACCACTACCATAATATTCATTAGAAAAGAAAATAGAGCAACCATTGCCCACTAACTTTATTTTATAACCTTATTTTAATAACAAAGATACAGAAATAATATTTGTAATGATCTTAGGCATGTAATAATAGTCTTTTAATTCTAAAGTCTTGTCCAAAGATAAATTAAACATATAGGTTCTCACAGTCTCTGCACTAATGGACTCTTCACTTGCACCGAAAAGCTCGATATCATTTCTTTTCAGCCCTTTGATATTCTGTAGTCATTGTAATGAATTACAAATATGTGATCCACAGATAGTATCTAATATCCAAGTATCAGAATCTGAGATACTTAATGAAAAATAGGTCTGTATCATATAGACACCTTTTGGTGCAATACTTGCAACCTACTTTAAGCCTGTAAGATAATTTTTGCAATTATTCTTCCAATATCCTAACTTACCACAAAAATAATAGATAATATCTATGGGGCATTCTTTGCCTTCTTATTATCATTTTGACCGAATCAAGGTCAGGATTTTTTAGAACATCGGAGGTCTTCTCCTGTGTGAATCAAATTCGCAAGTTTCTTAACTAGTCCATATAGATCGGATCGGTCAATATATTTTTATCTATGGTGTCATGCAGTGAGAATGAAGAAGCCATAATGAAAAATTAAATCTACATAAATTAAGAGCAATAGTATAAGCAGACCACTTATGGGGATATGTATAACTAGATGAGGTCTTTTATTCTAGTTATTACTCCCACTATTTTATCATATATCATAGCCCACTCCATGGTAGATGAAAAAATCATAAATTAGTTTCTTAGTGGGGTTAAGACCCTAATTCCTCAATGAAGCCTTGCAGATATTACAACAGACCTCAATGAGTTCAAAAATATAAAAATCTTTCCAATTACATCTCATGTAATTCTCAACATAATCCTTGTCTCTAAAAAACTCATAGCCTTATGGATATCACAACAAACTATAGTATTTTTTTAGTTAAATTAGGCCATTAATTTTCATACAGTCATATCTGAAAAATATTGCCTTTGTGGATATTACAACAAAGCAATATTTTCAAAATATACTGTAAGCATCTAATATGTACCAAGACAACCCCACATCAATCTCCATGGCAAGCCTTATGGATATCACAACAAACCTACTATGATTTTTGATAGGATATTAGCTTAGCATGAAGGAAGACATCAGTAGTGTAATAAACATTGAGCAACCAAATTCAAGATTCAGACTAACCCAATTAGTCAGAAAAGTATTAAGATTGGTGGAGGTCCCCTCGTTGTTTTTCTTAGAGATCAATAAATTATTGGAAAATATATCCCAAAGCCAATCGTTAGCCTATTGACGATTGTGCTTATACTTATAATTATATATAAATTTTTATTAATAAAATTATTTGGTTTTTTCATCATATTTTGTCCATCTTATTTTGAACTCCTATGTTGTGATGAAGTCCTTAAGACTATAATTAATCAACCAAAGAGGATTTATCGTTTAGTCCTTAAAAATATTCACGACCAAATGATATGCTATTGATAGGATGATAGCAATATCGAGTATAGATCGTTGTGTGCCATATAAGTTAGTTGTCTTCTTAACCAAGGAGTATGGAGATACTGTTATGGCATGCAGATGGAATGTAGGAGTACATTCACATCGAACGTGATCATTTGTCGAGCACTCTGCTGTTAAGAGTAGCTCATGAAGGGTATGGATATAAGTATCCCTCAGACCTAAGATCACCATGGTAACTTGTAAGCAACTCACTGTACTTTAGTGTCAGACTATCTGAGTTGCTAATTCAATGATAGAAAGATACTGAGTGCAGTCAAGTACTTATCAAGTTGGTGTGTAAATCAAGATAGAATTGACCCCTCTAAATTAGTAGAAGATATGCGTTAGTGTATTTCAATTTAGTAAAATCTTGACTAGGGTAATCCATGTGATGGATTTGAAAGGTTGAAATATAATATGGTCAACTATATTACGATTGACAGTCAAACCTTAGGTCACCTTAAGCATTAGGATCAAAGGAATGAATTATACGGTAACCATATACCTTCAGGTTCTAGAATGTTACTCTGCAATCTTTCGACCTATCCGAACGTCAGGTCCCATTGCTAGATGATTATATTGATTAGTATAGGAAGTTGTTCCTATATTATCGACTTGGGTTTGAACCTATGGGGTTAGATACATTAGAAGATTCGGTCAGATATATGGCTAAATAGTCCAATTGAATTATGACTCTGGTGAAGACTCCCACTGGAACTGGGACTTTGGAGGAGAGTCTCACTGGGACTGGAACTTTGGAGGAGAGTCCCACTGGGACTGGGACTCTACTATTAATGAAGAATTAATTAGTAACTAAATTACTAATTAACTCAATTTGATTAAGCAAAGAGCTTTGGATCAAGTCGAATTGAGTTAGATTTAGTTCGACATAGATTGGGTTCGATATGATCAAGCTTGATTGCAAGAAAATTTTGATCCTGATTCAATTAGGACTTGGACTCAGCTAATTTTTAATTGGGTTAAAAAATTATTGAGATGATTGGGCTGCTAATTTGATTAGATTCATTTCTAGCATTAGGTTCAAATCAGATTTGATTTGGTTTAGAATTAATTTGAAAATGAAGAGTCCAAGCCAATAGAGACTCTATCTCTTTATCCTTGTGCCACCCTGGACCCATGCACCTCATCTCAACACCAAATTGGACTTGGCTTGAGGTTTTTGGCATCAAGAGATAAAGCTCAATAAGAGGGGGTGGCAAAGCATGATGTGTCATGATCCTATCTCCTCTCTAATTTGAATGTGATCCTAATTAGAGATAAGAAGAAAGGAAGGAAAGAGATTTTTCAAACAAGGAAAGTGAGGAGGTGCCAATTGATTTTTTCCTAGTTTTCTTTATGGAGTTTGTGGGTGTGAAAGACTCCTAGTTCCTTCCTCACACCAACTCAATTTTAGAAATTTTTAGGATGCCCAAAAGGTGTTTGGCATGGACTCTTTGGTGCCCTCTCCCTTGGATCAAAATCTTAGCCCTTGTCTATTTAAAGGGGGGCTTCAATTGTTGATGCGATATGCCAAGTTCCTTGCTGAGTTTATTTTTTCTCTAAAGCTCCTTCTCTTCTCCTCTTCCTCCTCTAGATCTTCTCTTCGTTTGGAGCATCCAAGACTTTTGAAGAAGAAGGAAGAAATCAGGCTCAAAGATCCCTGCAAGCTAGCACTTCCAAGGAGCCTGATCTATGCTGGTCTTCATGTGGACATTTTGTAGAGGCCGGATAATTTCGTATGGCTATGAGCAACCTAAAGAAGAGCTTATCCAAGTGTTGGACTAGGAAAGATCAAGAATTTTCAGTTCGATAAAGGTTTCTGAATATATTCACCACTACTGATGATTACAGATTTGTATATGCTCAAGCTGCATACGTGTCCAGCTTCTACGGGTATCCATTGAGATCAACCTTGAACTAATCTCCTCATTGTAGAATCTTCTTCTAAGAAAAATCTTAGCTTTGATATCTTAGACCAACACCTTGATTTGGACTGCAGGATCAACTCCTTGATCTGCAGCCTTTTTCTTTCTCTCTTTGTTCTTCACTCTTGAAGACAAATCACCACTATCTCTTGGCGTGTGGAAAGGGGGATGCCTAACCCTTGGACGTGGAAGAGAACAAAGGGAGGAGAGGAGGCATGGAGAAGGGAGAGAGAGAGATTTGATTCACAAAAACTCTATTATTTAGTAATCCTAGAGATATTCTCTTTATATAGGTACTACCCTGACTCATAGTAGAAACCCAATTATCTTAAAAAGGTTGATTCTTATCTCATAAGAATTTTCTACCTTTTTAATTTGATTTATTCCAATTAAAACTAGATATAATTGGTATATAATCAGCCCCTTTAGGTAGGTACAAAGGGCACCCAATGGAATATAAGTCAGGTAGTTGGGGCACCAACTCTTGGCACCCCACATAAGGGTTTCTTGCCATATGAGAGGGGGTGTGGTCCCTCTCTCTCTCCTCCATGCCATGCCACATAAGAGGGGTGGGCCCCTCTTGCAATATCCTAGGATTTGGCACCCAGTTCCTGCCAAAAACAAAAGTAGGCACCATCCATTCTTTCATTTATTCCACATGCACACTTAGAGATAATTAGGAGATAAAGAAAAGATAATATTAGAATAATTATGCTAACTAATTGACTTAATCAAATCCTCTTGGGCTCACAATTAAAAGCCCAATTAAATCCAAATAAATTTAGGTTTAGCTCAAGACTATGGACTTGATCAAATCGAAGTTTCGAGAAGAATTAGGTTTAACCATGCGCTAGCATGGTTCTCATAAATCTAATAGGATTTCAATAAATCCTAACCCAATTAGAACTTCATAAGCTCAATTAGCAAATTTGAGATTAAATCCCTTAATGTATGACCTCATAGGTTCTATTCTATCTGGTAGTGAGATATATTGTGATCTTCATCACAATATCATCGAAACTTTTTTCGATGGATTGGAATATTTCTAATTCTACCCTTCAAGGGTCATCGATTATTAAGATAATATCCGATGAGTCTCACAATCCATCAATGATATCTAGCAGTATGTAGTGGCAATCTAGTAAAATAAAAATATGAATTTTTAGGTATAGTTATTATACAATTCAGTCCTTCTATCGTGAGTTCCGACTTAATGGAGGTCATGAAGAACTCGTCAGATCCATTGTCAGTCATATGCTAAATCAGCTCAATTTGAATTTATTTGTGAATTTTATGAAAATTCTTTTTTAGTATTCACACTTGCTTGGGCCAAAGACTTTCTGAATGCAGTCTCGCAAATTGTATAAGATTTCTCCTTTTCTACTAAGGTTGATAGATTCCTTCTAGGTGCATCCTACTCTAAACAGCAAATCTGAACCTATTGAAGCCAACATATACAATAAGGATCCGAATGACTGGGGACCAAGGGAACGTGCAGTCAAACTTAATAGCTTCGCTGTGAATAGCCAATGACACCATAGATCAAAAGACCACTTACACCACTGCAGCATCGAGCAGACCACTGAGAGTGAGTAGACATTTATGTAGTTCTCATGTTGGTCATACTTAGTATAAGTTGTTCTTTAACAACCACCCATATTTTTAATCGAGCGTCTCTATACTGCAGACCTGAGACTCATCTGTCTACAAAGGAGGTGAACCGTGCATCGATCTCAAATAGATTGATCACTGTCCTCCGTGATGAGCCTTTGATCGAGAGTATTTAGAAATTAACTACTAATTAAAGTATGTCTCAAATTTTTAACACTTTAAGAATATACAAAAATCATCTTTGTTAATTTCTAAGACAAATCTTGGACACATGAACATGTTTGGAATGAAAAAGCTTTTTATTGATAATAAAAAGATTACAAGTACAAGTTTAAGCCCTGGAATTACATAATCCAACAATTAGCTTTTAGAGCACAAATCTAACACATAGAGCATGGGTTAGCTCAAATCAGGTCCAACTAATTGGGTTAGACTTAAGGTTAGAATTAAAAAGCTAATTGACTATATAGAGAAATTGATTAAATCTAACCAAATATTGAATTAGATTAAATCAAAATTTCTCTAATACAATAGTTATAGATGGTCAAGTCCATATCTTTGATTAGACCAAGTGGATCTTGATTGTGGCTCAGTGGTTGAACCCACATCATTAGGTTGATCAAATTGAAACTAATTAATCAATTAGTATCTAAGATAAGTTTGGCATTTGAACCGATGGTTTTTAATTGGGAGTGGCTTATCTGATCTTTTTGATGATATCTAGCAAGCTTAGCAAACCCTCCCACCGATCTCACTTATTTGATTAATTTGGTAAATTATGTTTTGATTAGGTTGCTAAGTAATTTGAGTTAACCCATGCCATTAAGGTTGTTCAGTATGATTGATCTAAGTGCCATTTCAATTAGTATGACCCTAATTCGATTCAATGCTTTATGAAGTCAGTGGGAGAATTGTGGTTTACTAATTGATCTCTTCTCTTTTCTTAATTCATAATTAAATCCTCTAAATTATTATATTATTAAAATAAAATAGTTATAGTGATTACTAAATCATAGCCTCCCATTAATTGGGTGATAATGGATCCACTAGTATGATGATCATTGGAGGCCCAAAGGTCTAATGCTCATCTGCTGTTGAAATTATCATTCATAATATGATGGCTGAGTCGAGTCTCTTTGTCAAATGGTCAGGTTAGTCGGTCAAAGTCAAGCCTGATTATTTGGTAGTTGGATTCGTAAGTATAATCATGTTAATAGTTGGACCTAACCAGGGCTTGTAGAGAAGACTAAAATTAACTGAAAAGTTATCTGGGGCTAAATCAATTACTAAAAATTATTTGGTAAAATAATTGATTAATAAATCTATCCATGGATGTACATGGATGAGCCTACCAAAGTCGAGCTCGTGTGTAGTCTGTGTGGATTTTAGTACCCACTAAAGAATTAAAGTAATTTCTCAAATTGGAGGTAGAAGCTATCAATTCGTACAAAATAGTGGGAGAACATTTAGACTAAAGTCCATATCTTTAGGCTTAATTAATTTATATATTTATTAGGTTTTGATTTTTTCTTTGTGCAGATATGGCCTCAAACTTATCGCTCCGATCACTGTTGGACAGTGAGAAGTTGATGGGATCCAATTTCGATAACTGATATCGAAAACTCAAAATCATCCAGGAGCCCGAGCAGATTTTGTATGTGATTACAAATCCAGCACCTGAGGAGCCTGCTCCCAACACCCATGGCACGGTTCGAGATACTTATTTGAAATGGCTCAACGATCGCACCATGGTTTGTTGCATAATGCAAGCATCGATGAATAATGAGTTCAGTCGAAAGTTCGAAGAAGCTTAGTTAGAGGACATGCTCAAGGTGTTGAGAGAGTTCTTTGATACTTTTGATGATGTTGAGCGGCACAAGACTAGTTATATCATTTTCAATGCTCGGATG
Source organism: Elaeis guineensis (assembly GCF_000442705.2). NCBI lineage: Eukaryota > Viridiplantae > Streptophyta > Magnoliopsida > Arecales > Arecaceae > Elaeis > Elaeis guineensis. The sequence goes on from NC_026004.2 coordinate 49,550,612, forward strand.
AGGGAGGGAGCATCTGTCACCAATCATGTATTGCACATAATCAAATAGATTGAGAGACTGAACAAGCTCAGCTTCTCCTTGCACGAGTAGCTAGGGAAGGATGCGATCCTGAACTCCCTTCCTAAATCCTACCTGTCATTTTTCAGTCATTTTAGAATGATGAAGCCTATAGTCAACTACCACGATCTGTTGGGATTGTTACAGACTTTTAAGAAGGATCATTAGCTCCACAAAGAGATGGTAAATATAGTGGAAGGATCTTCTTCGGGTGGACGTCGTCCCTTTAAAAAAGAAAAAAAGAAGAAAAATAAAAAGGTGCAAAGTGCTGGGAGTCAGACACAAAAGCCCAAGTTCAAGGTCGATCATGTTGGAGCAGCTTCCCCAAGTTGTGGACGTCAGGAAACAGCAAGGATTAGATCATGGAGGTCCTTGAAGGCCAGCAACCAAGCAAAACAAAAATAGCCTTTAGAATTTCAACAGTCTTGTACATCCTATCAGTAGGATTTCTTTCTATGATTTGAACCCTTTCTCCATTAGATCTGAGATTTATCTTTTGGGACCTAGAGCTACTCTTGATGAAGCCTTAAAAAATAAAAAGATGGAATCTGAAACTCTTTTTGGGCAGCCAAGAGGGGGTGCTCAAAACAGAGGCATGCACAAAGGGCGGATGCTGGTTTCTAGTGCCTCCTTTCTTTCTTTTTTGGGTTAACAGCCAAGAAACCCTAAGTTTCTTGGTTCTTAGACATGGAGAAGACCACAGAGAGAGAGAAGAAGGAAGAGAGAGAAAGTTAGGGAGAAAATGATTTTGTATTCCTTTCGATTCATCGAGTCCAAATACAATGTATGTTTATATTTAGAGTCAATGTGACCCAACCCAAAAACTCCCTTGGCTAATTAATACAAGATTATGCTCAACCAAGCCCATGTACACCCATGACTTGATCCAATCTCATAATTTTAGACTCAATCTCAGTCCAAATATATGTTAGCCTCTCAAGGCCCAAAATCTCTAGATCTCAAGACTCGAAAGGCTGACAGTCTTTCATCCTAGGGCCCAAACTAGCCCAAAAAACCACATAACCACTTCATAGGCTTTGGACCTTAGCCTTAGCCTTGGTCTCTTAAGCCTTGGGAGCACCACATAAGGCCCAAGAATCTCCACCTTGGTGCCCCAAGGCCTCAACCAACTCCATTCTATTCATCAAGTACATCAGTGTCACACATTTTTGAAAGCTGACCCATGGAAGTACCTTCGTCAATGCATCCGCTGGATTCTCCTTGGTGTGAACCTTCACTAGCTCCATCTCTCTTTCCTCTACAAGCTCTCTAATTCGATGATACCTGATATCAATGTGCTTCATTCTAGCATGGTAGACAAAGTTCTGTGCAAGTAACAGTACACTCTGACTGTCGTAGTGTACCCTGACGGCCTCCTATGTGAGACCCATCTCCAACACCAAATCCTTTAGCCATAGGGCTTCCTTTGCTGCCTCCATAACACCAATGTACTCCACCTCAATTATAGATAAGGCCGTGATAGGCTGCAAGCATGATCTCCATGAAACAGAACCTCCAAACAGGCTAAATACAAAACCTATCGTCGACCACCAAGTGTCCATGTCTCCACTGAAATCCGGATCCATGAACCCTCCTATCAGCCCCCGAGCCTCCTTGGATGTATTGGAGAGTCCCTCAGCACCTCCTCGCTATCTGTAGTAGATGCTGACTCCATCAATATCCACCAAGTACCTGAAGATCCCCTTCAGTGCTTGCTAGTGCTCCCTGCAAGGCTGCACCATGAACTTGCTGACCTGGCTTACTGCGTAGGCGATATCCAGCCTACAACATACCATGACATACATAAGGCTTCCCACACCAGAGGTATATGGCACTCTCTCTATCTCTTGAGCCTCTACCTCAGTCTGTGGCGACGTCGTCTTCGAGAGTCTAAAGTGCCCGGCAAGTGGCAGCTTCATTGGTTTCGCTTCTTTCATCTCGAACCTCTTCAAGATCTTCTTAATGTAACCTCTTTGAGATAAGTGCAGCACCCTCTTGGCTCGATTTTTGAAGATTTTTATACCCAAGATCTTCTACGCAGGCCCCAAATCTTTCATCTCAAACTCTCGAGACAAAGCTGCCTTCGTTTCCGCACAATCTTCCTACTCTTTTATGCTATAAGCATGTCATCCACATACAAGAGTAGAAACACCCTAGACCCATCCTCCAAAGATTTAACATAAACACAAGAGTCATACTCGCACCTAAAAAGCTCAATGCTCCTCACATAAGAATTGACTCGCTTGTACCATTGCCTCAACTATTGCTTCAGTCCGTACAGTGATTTCTGCAATAAACAGACCTTCCCTTCTGCTCCTGGCTCTCGAAACCCAGGTGGCTGCTCCATGTAGATACTCTCCTCTAGGTGCCCATGGAAGAATGTCATCTTGACATCCATGTGCTCCAGCTCCAACTCCTGAGCTACAACAATGCTTAGTAGCATCCTGATGGAAGTATGCCTGACGATGAGAGAGAAAACCTCATTGAAATTGAAGCTTTCCTTCTAGGAGTATCTCTTAGCCACTAGCCTTGCCTTGTATCTGATACCTCCTTGCTCCGAAGGCCCCTCCTTGTGTTGGTAAACCCACTTGAAACCAATGGGTTTCTTCCCTCGTGGCAACTACACCAATCACCATATCTCATTCTTGTAGAAAGACTGCATCTCCTCAGACCCACCTCTCTCTGTTCTGGCTCTCCATAGCCTCTTCATAGGTGTAGGGGTCCCCATTCATTGTCACTAGGGTATATGACACCATCTCTTCGAAGTCATATCATTCTGATTGCCTGACGTTCCTTTTGGGCTTGTGCAGTGCAACCCCGATATCCGTCCTAGGTCCAGTTTACTTCTGCTAAACCTCCTGGCTTCTTTCAACCATCCGAGCTCTCTCCACCTTTGGACATACCTTTGGGGAGTGCTCCACCTGAACACCAAGTCCTCCTGATGTACTTGCAAGTGGCAAAATAGAATAGGATGTTAGTTGTCCAGCACTGCCCTACTGGACCTCCTGCTGCTCTTGCTACTCCTCTATGCCATCTCACCTTTGGAGAACTAAATTTTTATCAAAAGTGACATCTCTACTGATGACAAGCTTCTTCTTCAAGGGATCTCACAGTCGGTATCCCATAACTCCTTACGGATATCCCAAGAACACCATCTTCCATGACCTGACGTCCAATTTGCTCCGGTCACCAGCACCAATGTGTACAATTGCCATGCACCCAAACACCCTTAGATGGCTCAGCCCAATCTTCCTTCTAGACCATTTCTCCTCTAAAATACCACCATCTAACTTAGTGTGAGGTGATCGATTCACCAAATAATAGGCTGTATCCACTATGTCAACCCAAAACACCTTAGGAAGCCCTACCTACAGCTTCATGCACCGTGTCTTTTCCATAAGAGTTCTGTTCATCCTCTCGGCCACCCCATTTTGCTGAAGAGTTTCTCTCACCGAGAAGTACCTTTTAATGCCACACTCCTCACAAAAAATCTTAAACTCCTTATTGGTGTACTCCCTGTCATTGTCAGACCGCAGACACTTTAAGCTCCGACCTGTCTCCTTCTCCACCTCAGCTTTCCATACCTTGAATTTGGTGAAGAATTTTGATTTCTCCTTTATGAAATAGACCCATACCTTCCTTGAGAAATCATCTATAAAGGTCAAGAAGTATCTTACCCTATTTTTAGCTGAAATCGAGGCCAATCCCCACACATCAGTGTGAACTAGTTCCAGGGGGGCGGCATTATGGGCTGAACTACTGACAAACTGCACTCTCCTCTGCTTTTTCATTTGGCAGGGCTCACATACCTCTGAAATATCTCCATCCAGTTTTGAAATCAGACCATGCTTGCTCAACTCCTTCATCCCACGATCTTCCATGTCCCCTAGGTGGTAGTGCCACAATCGGTGAGTCCCTTGCTGATCTTGTGCTGCTGTTGTGCATCAGATTCCCCAGTCACCACAGATCCTTCTATCCTGTAGAGGTTGTTCTCTATCCTCCTACTTCTCATCACTACCATGGCTCCATTTGAGATGTTCAACACCTCACTCCTAGCACAACTACTAAAGCTGTAGCCGCTCCGCTCCAAGTAACCTAGTGACAAGAGATTCTTCTTTAGATCAGGGATGTGCTTCACATTAGTGAGCATCCGCACCATCCCATCAAACATTCTCACCCGAATGCTTCTCAATACCAGCAACTCGACATGCGTGATCATCTCCAAATGTCATGCTCCCTTCATCCATCTTAGTGTATGTAGCGAACCAAGACCGATTTGGGGTGTAGTGATGCGAACAGGCTAAATCCAAGGTCCATACATCTGTGTTTTGCCTGTGACCATCTGATACTACCAAGAGGTTTATCCTCCACCTCACTATCAGCCATCGTACTCAGTGCATCAGATCCTCCCTTATCTCCCTTCTTGTTCTTCCACTGCTGACAATCTTGTTTGAAGTACCCGATCTCGTTGCACTTGTAGCACCTGACTACTTTCTTGCTCCTGCTCTTTTGAAACTTTAACCATCCCCTTGACTTGCCACTTCCCCTTCCTCTTCCAAATCGCTTCCCCACGACCCAAGCCCTCCTGGGGAGCACCTTCCTTGGTCAATTTCTCTCGCTGTTCATTGGACTGCAGCACCGAGACCATATCTTCATACTCCAAGGTCTCCTTGCCATAAAGCAGCGTCGTCACCAATGGATCATAGGAAGGGGGCAACGAGCATAGCAGTAGCAACGACTTATCTTCCTCATCCATCTTCATCTCAATATTCAAAAACTCATTGTATATTTGATCGAATTACTGGATGTGACCCAAGACATCTCCACCTTCCTGCATCCGAAGGCTATATAGTCTCTTCTTCAATATCAGCTTGTTACACATGTTTTTTCCCATATACATGGTGTGCAACTTCGACCACAAGCCTTTTGGGGTCCTCTCCTCCAACATGAATAGAGTGCCACATCCGCCAAACATCTTCTACTTATAGAACAAGCCTTCTTCCACAGGAACCTCCACTGATGATCCATCATCCCTTCAGGCTTTTCCTCCAATGCCTGATCCAGATCTACTTGAACCAAAAGATCTTCTACCCAAACTTTATATTTGAAAAAATTTTCTTTCCTATCAAACTTTTCAAAATCAACTTTCATGTTGCTTTCCATGGCTAGATCCAAACCAAAAACACAACAAAACTCTAAGAGATTTGAGAAATATCTTGACAGGTTCTTACTGAAATTTCAGCCTTTGAAGATCTTCAACTTCTGGAGTCTCCTTCTTTCTCTACATAACCCATGCTCTGATACCAATTATTAGAGCAACTTCTTAGGTAGTGGATATTAGGAAACAATAAGGATCAGATCGTGGAGGTCCTTGAAGGCCAGCAACCAAGCAAAACAAAAATAGCCTTCAGGATTTCAGCAGCCTTGTAAATCCCGTCAGCAAGAACCCCTTCTCTATCATATTTGAAATCTACCTTTTGAGACCTATAAGTACTCTTGATGAAGCCTCAAAAAAATAAAAAGATGGGATCTGAAACTCTTCTTGGGCGGCCAAGAGGGGGTGCTCAAAACAGGGGCATGCACAAAGGGAGGGCACTGGTTTCTAGCGCCTGCTTTCTTTTCTTTTTGGGGTGAAGGCCAAGAAACCTGGTTCTTGGATGTGGAGAAAGTTAGGGAGAAAATAATTTTGTATTCCTTTCAACTCATTGAATCCAAATACAATGTATGTTTATATACAGGGTCAATGTGACTCAACCCAAAAACTCCCTTAGCTAACTCAATATAAGATTGTGCTCACCCAAACTCATGTACACCCATGACTTGACCCAACTCATAATCTTAAACTTAATCCTAGTCCAAATCCCAGGACCTCAAGACCCAACAGGCTGACAGCCTTTCGTCCTAAGGCCCAAACTAGCCCTAAAAATCCCATGACCACTTCTTGAGCTTTGGACCTTGGCCTTAGCCTTGATCCCTTGAGCCTTGGGAGCACCACATAAGGCCCAACAGATCAAAATTAGATAGAGTGCTTCTATTGCAAGAAGCAGGGTCACTGGAAGAGGAATTATCCTCAATACATTGCTTCTCTTGACCTAAATAGGCCAAAGAAGAAGAAGCAATCGGTTGCTAAACAAGGTACTTATATCATAATACCTTGTAACTTCTCTATTTTTGATACAATAACCTGAGTATTGGATACTGGTAGCCCTATTAATATTTGCAATTCATTGTTGGGTCTTCAAGTCAAAAGGAGATTTGGAAATGGTGAAAGATTTCTGAACGTTAGAAATGGAAGATCAGTTCCAGATCTAGCTTTAAAAATTATCAAGTTTATATTCGAATCTCATTTTATTATTCTAAATGAATATTATTACTGTTCTAATTTTCTTTTGAATATTATTTCTATAGGTCTTTTGGCCAAATCAAATTATGAAATATCAATAAAAAAAATTTTGTGATATCATTTTGAATGGTGTTACGATAATGCGTAGATAGTTGAACAATGGTATCTATGTTGTATCTAAGCCTAATGTAATGTACATGTCTAATAAACATCCTAGAATAATCGATGTCACGGATGCCTATCTTTGGCATTGTAAGCTAGGTCATATCAATAAGAACAGAATTAACAGATTAGCTCAAGAAGAAATTCTTGATGACAATGATTATGAATCATTGCCAACCTGTGAGTCTTGTCTACTTAGAAAGATGACGAAGTCACCCTTTATCGAAAAGGGTGAACGAGCCAGTGATGTTCTGGGTCTCGTACATACTGATGTATCTGGATCCATAAGTACAAGTGTCAAAGGAGGGTATCACTATTTCATTACATTCACAGATGACCTATCTAGGTATGGGTAAGTCTACTTGATGAAACATAAGTCTGAATCATTTGAAATGTTCAAACAATTTCATAATGAAGTAGAAAAATAAATTAGAAAGAATATTAAAACTCTTCAATCAGATCGAGGAAGAGAATATCTTTTCAGTGAATTTCTGATATATCTTGAGAAGAATAGGATTCTCTCTCAATGGAGACCTCCTAGAATGCCACAACATAATGGTGTGTCAGAAAGGAGAAATCGAACCATATTTGACATGGTTCGATCCATGATAGACTTTTCTAGTCTACTGATATTTTTCTAGGGATATGCACTTGAGTCGGTTTGTTATGTGCTTAATAGGATTTCTAGTAAATCTGTAAGTACAACACCATATGAGATATAGATAGGACGTAAGCTAGGGCTCTCTCACCTTAGAGTTTGGGGGTGTCCGGCTTATGTCAAATATTTGAAAATAGATAAACTAGGAGCCAGATCTGATATACATACTTTTATAGGGTATCTCGAAAAAACTAAAGGGTATTACTTCTACCTTACTGATGAACAAAAAGTATTTGTCAGCCTTAGGGCAATCTTTTTAGAAAAGAATTTTCTTGGAGAAGGGATTAATGCCTCTAAGGTTGAACTTGAGGAAATTCAATAACAGACACAGTCTAGTGAGCCCGCAGAATCGGATTTGAAGATGTCAAATCCGAAACCTGTTGTAGAGGCACCATTAAGGAGATCCAATAGAGTATCGCATCAATCGAATAAATACTACAGTTTCTTGGTCCGGAATGGAGATTCTGTTGGACTCGATGAGAATAATGAGGACCTGGTCACCTATATGGATGCAATACAGAGGTCTGACTCCGATAAATAGCTTAAAGCTATAAAATCCAAAATAGAGTCCATGAAGGTCAATGATGTGTGGACAATAGTTGACCCATCTAAAAGGGTTAAATCCATAGGGTGTAAGTGGGTCTTCAAAAGGAAGAGGGGTGTAGATGAAAAGGTGGAGACCTATAAAGCCCATTTGGTTGCCAAGAATTATCGTCAGCATTATGGTATTGACTATGATGAGATATTTTCTTCTATGGCAGTGCTCAAATCTATTCAGATTATGCTTGTGATAATACATGGACCATAAAATCTGGCAAATGAATGTGAAAACAGCTTTTCTAAATGCAGAGCTGTAAGAAAAGGTGTATATGATATAGCCTGAGTGTTGAGAATAGTGTCCCAAAGCCAATCATCAGTCTGTTGACGATTGTGCTCTTTCTTATATTAGTATATGAATTATAAATAAATAAAAGTTATTTTGGTATTTTTTTATCACAAATTGTTTCATCTTCTAATGAACTCCTGTGTTGTGGTGAAGTTCTTAGAACTATTTAGACTCGACAAAGGAGGATTTGTCGTTTAGTCCTTAAACCTGTTCGCGACCAAATGATATATTGTTACCGAGGACAACAATGTTTATCAAGTATAGGTCATTGTGTGCCATATGGGTTGGTTGTCCTCTTAACCAAAGAGTGTGGAGACACTGGTATGGCATACAGGTGAGATGTAAAGGTACATCTGCACCGAACGTGACCAACTCTGGAGCTTTTTCTGCTATCAAGATTTGCTCTGATGGGATATGGGTATAACTGTCCCTCTGACCTGAGACCGCCACGGTGACTTGCAAGCAACTAACTGCACTTAGGCACTGGACTACCAAAATTTCTAATTCAGTGACGAAAGGCTGCTGGGTGTAGTCAAGTACTTGACTTGTCGGTGCGTGTGTCAAGATGGGATAGACCACTCCAGTTCAGGAGCTATGTATAGTCGTATTTCAATTTAGCAAAATCTTGGCCAGGGTAGTCCTAGTGAGGAGTCACAGGACTATTTGAGTTGAGCACGATTCGGATGATCTAATCAGGGTTGACAGTTTAACCCTGAGTCATCCTAAACACAGGAGTCAAAAGGGATGAATTATACAGTAACCATATTCGCGTAGGTTCTGAGTGTTGCGATTGCAACTATTCAACCTATTCGGACGTCGGGTATCATTGCTAGATGGTCACTTCGATTAGTACAGGAATTGGTTCCTGTGCTACCGGCTTAGGTTCAAACCTGCGGGGTCACACACATTAGAGTTTCCTAACTGATCTGATGGCTGGTGAAGACTCCTAATGCTTATGGACTTTGAGTCCTACGTGTCTGAAACTCTATGATCGAGAATCAGGATTCTCTAATCACGAGTTCCACACATTTTGGGTACCGGGGTCAAGAGTCCCACTGGTTTGGGACTTTTTGATCAAGGTTTCATATCGATGGACTCTGATGCTCGATTGCCCATTGAATTTAGACTCAGTATTTATGAGAGGTTTAATTAGTAATTTGATCGCTAATTAACTCAATTTGATTGAGTAATTATTTTTGAATCAAATCCAATTGAATTGGATTCAGTTGGGTTTGACTCGATTAGGTTAAGTGTTGACCTAATCGCCAAGGTGGATCAGGGGTTGGGCTTAGTCAATTCCTGATTTGATTAAGATTTTATTAAGCCTAATTAAACCTAATTAAGTTGGGTTTAATTTAGTCTAATTGTGTCTAACCTATTTTGATTAGGTTAGCTCAATTAGGTTGAAACCACCTTTTGAATTCTCTCTCTGCGCCACCTCACTCATCTGTGCCCATTTGAATTCACGAGAAACAACTTCTTGTGAATTTTCTCCCACGAAGAAGCCTTCCACGCCCCTCCATTTGTGCACCATTTGGGTGATAAAGATGGTTGGTTGGCCATTCAAATTCAAATGAAGTTTGAATTTGAATGGGCAACTAATCCATGCACCACCTAGCCTTATCCTTTTGTGTGCCATTTGCTTTACACGAGAAAGAGTTTCTCGTGTAAACTCTCCACGCACAAGGGAGCCCACGCCCTTCTCTTCTCACGCCAAGAGTGGATAAGGATGGGTTTGTTGACATTTGAATTCAAATTCGATTTGAATTCAAATGAGCAACCACCTAGCTTTATCCTCTCACGCGTTTAAGATGCGTCTTGCATTGTTTTAAAAGAGTGAAGAAGGTGGGGTGTGCGTAAGAGATTTCTAAAAAAGAAAAGTGAGCGTGAGGAAGCTTTCTGCATGATTTTGAAAAGTTCAAAAATTTCGAGAGGAAAGAAAAGAAAGAGAGTGGGCGCAGGGTTTTCTGAGAGCACCCTAGGGTTTCTGCCTAGGGTTCGAGAAGTGAGAAAGTGAGCTACGAGTGTCATGAGTCCACAAAATTTTAGAGAGAGCTTCATCAACCTCTCAAGTTCATCTACTGATGATCTGGAGCATCCGAGGAGTCGACAGATCAAGATCGAAAGAGTTCGATCAACATCGACCGTCGAAAGGGTTCTGCAACGAACTAGCATTCGTAAGGAGCCGATCAGATCGGGAGCTTCATGTGGACGATCCGCAGAGGCCAGACACACTGTGTAGCTGCATTGCGATGATCAAACCCTTTCGACGGTGATCAATTGCGACGATCGACTATCCGCACGAAGGTAATGATCAAACCCTTTCAAATTTAAATGCATGCTATATATATCATATTTAGATCCTTGTGTAGGGTTAATATATGTTAGTTAATTAGATTAATTAACAATTTCTACTGTAAAATTATAATTTTGAAAAAGTTTTAAAATTATCGTTTTATCCCTGCACTAAAATTCACTTCAAATGGTATCAGAGCAGGTTCTAAAATATGATATACATTTGCATGCATAGATTAAGTAGTAATCTAAAAGTTTAAATTTGAAATTTGAAATTTGAAATTTAAATTTTGAAATTTGTTCAAAATTCAAAATTCAAAAATTTGAAATTCAAAATTTGAAATTTGAATTTTGAAATTTGAAATTCGAAATTCAAAATTCAAAATTTTGAAATTCAAAATTTGAAATTTGAAATTTCAAATTTGAAATTCAAAATTTAAAATTCAAAATTCAAAATTTGAAATTCAAAAATTTGAAATTTAAAATTTGTTTGAAATTTGAAATTCAAAATTTAAAATTTAAAATTTAAATTTTGAAATTGGTATATTTAGATATACTTGATCCAAGTAGCAAGTAGTGTAATTGGGTTGGTTGCCATGGTCGTCCGGTCATAGGAGAAAAGTAGGGTTTAAAGGCCCTCTCCTCCCATTCGATGGGGTTCTCCTATGGCGGTAGGGGTGCCGATGCGATTATATCCCATGCAGATGAAGCAGCGAAAGGACTTAATTGTAAAAGTTCAATTGTGAAATTTATCATGAATGTGTTAGATTAGATCTAAAGGAATATTCATGATTTATTTTGATTGAGTTATTTTTTGTTATGTAATTAGCAATAGGATTGCTGTTTATGAAATATACTGATCCGTTTGTGAAATGAGTTAACACATTTGGTGAATAGAAAATAAAACCTTTCAAATTCAAAAATTATTTTCAAAATGCCAAACCCTGACCCATCAGCCCAAATACTTAATTAAAAGAATTAAGTATTGTCTAGTTGGTCTAGAATTGTGAATTAAGACCTAAGACAATTGCATAAACTTGTGGATCAATGGGTTAGATTGATTAGGTCCATAATTGAGTTAGACCTAAGGTTAGCTTAAAGAAATGAACTAAATTAGAGTAATTGGTCAAATCTAATCAAAAGTTGAATTAGATTAGGTCAAGGACACTCTAGACTCAACTCTAATAGTTGTAGTTGAATGGATCCATGTCTTTAACTAGACCAAGATGAACTTAATTCATGGCTATACAGTGGAACCCTATTTACTAAGTTGATCAAATTAAAACTAATGAACTGGTTGGTGTCTAAGGTAAGTACGACAGTCTGACCAGTAGTTTTTAAGTGGGAGCTACTCGCATTGATTCGATCTCTGATGAGTTAATGGCTTATCCTCACCACTGATCTCACTTATCTAGCCAACCTGATGAGTTAGGTTTTGATTAGATCACTTGGTGATTAGGGCTCACCCATGTCATTAGATAAATCAGTGTGACTGATTTAGGTGCTTCTAATGCCGGCTTTAATTAAATCTTTTTTAATCTGACTTGGTGAAGTCAGTGGGAGGATTGAAATTGGCTGGATAATTCTTCTCTTCTATCCTTTAATAAAAATTCTCAAAAATTATTAGGTCCCTAAAATGATTAAGTTATAGTGATAACTAAGTCATAGCCTCCCATTAAGTGAGTGATAATGAGTCTATTAGTTTAATAATCATTGGAGGCCTAAAGGCCTGGTGCTTATTGACTAATAGAATTATCATTCATAATATGATAATTTAGTTGAGTCTTTCTGATGGTGGTTAAGTTGGCCGGCCAAAGTCGGACCTGATCATTTATTGGTCCGATTCATAAAATCTAATCATGTTAACGGTTGGACCTAACCAGATCTTTTCAGTGGAGGCCAAAGCCTACTGATTAGGTTCTGGGGCAAAATTAATTACTAGAAGTTGTTTAGAGAAATAACTGGTTATGAACCTGCCCATAGATGCACATGGGTTGACCAACCAAAGTTGGGCTCGTGTGTAGTCTGTGTGGATTCTAGTACCCACTCAAGGAATTAAGTAATTCCTTAGAATTGGAGGTTGAGGCTACCAGTTTGTAAAAATACTGAGAGAAACTTTAGACTAAAGTCCAAGTCTTTAGTATTAATAATTTATATACTAATAATATTCTGATTTTCTTTTATGCAGCTATGGCCACTACCCTGTCACTTCGGTCATTATTAGATAATGACAAGCTCATGGGACCTAATTTCGATAGCTGCTATCAAAAATTGAAAATCGTTCTTGAGTATGAATGGTTCCTTTATGTAGTAACGGATCCGGTAATTGAGGAGCCAGCCCCGAATGCTAGAGGAATGGTCCGAGACACTTACTAGAAGTGGCTCAACGACCGCACCACCATTCGGTGCATAATGCTGGCGGCAATGAATGATGAGTTCAACCACAGGTTCAAGAATGCCCAGCCGCAGGAGATGCTTCAAATGTTGAACGACTCCTTTGGCATGCCTGACGATGTTGAAAGGCACAAAACTAGTTGTGCCATTTTCAATGCTCGGATGAGGGATGGGGCCTCAGTTACTGATCATGTACTGTACATGATCAAAATGATTGAGCACCTAAGTAAACTGGGCTTTCCCTTGCACGAGCAGCTCGCTAAGGATGCGATCCTTAATTCTTTGCCCAAGTCTTTCCTCTCCTTCCTTACTTATTTTCGAATGACAAAGCTTGCAGTGAACTACCACGGCTTATTGGAGTTGCTGTAGAACTTTGAGAAGGACCACCAACTCCATAAGGAGTCGGTGAATGTTGTGGGAGGGTCTTCTTCTGGACGTCGACCCTTTAAGAAAGGGAAGAAGAACAAGAAGAAGAAGAATAAGAAGGTGCAACCGCATGCTGGGACGTCTGCACAGGATTAGACCAAGAAGCGCAAGCCCGACCAGAACCAGGCGGAGTGCTTCTTTTGCAAGAAGCAGGGACACTGGAAGAGGAACTGTCCTCTATACATTGTCTTCCGGGACCCAAACAGGCCGAAGAAGAAGCAAGATAATTATATGATAACACCTTGCAACTTTTCCATTTGTGACACTACTGCCTGGGTATTGGATACCGAAAGCCCTTATCATATCTGTAATTCGATGCAGGGTCTGCAGGTCAGTAGGAGATTTGATGAAGGTGAGAGGTTCCTGAACGTTGAAGATGGAAGCAAAGTTCCAGTTCTAGCTTTAGGAATCATGAACCTTGTAATCAATTCTCGTAATGTACTATTGTCCAAGTTTTTTATTAAATATTATCTCTGTAGGCCTTTTGACCATGTACAGTTATAAATTTTTAATAAAAGAAAACGTTTGTAATATCATTTTGAATGGTGTTACAATGTTTGTTGGACAACTAAATAATGAAATTTACTTACTATCACAGCCTATTAATGTGGTTCAAACCTCCGGTAAATGCCCTAGAATGAATAATGTGTCAGAAGTCTATCTTTGGCACTGTAGGCTAGGTCATATCAATAATAACAGGATAAACAGGTTGGCTCAAGAAGGAATTCTTGAAGTTGGTGATTGTGAATCACTTCCAACCTATGAGTCCTGTCTTCTTGGGAAGATGACCAAATTACCTTTTACTGAAAAAGGTGAGCGAGCTAGTGAACTCTTGGGTCTGAGACATTCTAATGTATGTGGACCCATGAGCTCAAGTGCAAGAGATGGATATTTCTACTTCATAACCTTCACATATGACCTATCGAGGTATGGGTATGTCTACTTAATAAAGTGATGTATTGCATTTTTATAGTAATTATTATTATTAGTTTTTAATAATTTTGATGAAATTGGTATAATAATTAACTAAATAAACATAAGAACCTGATATGTTTTATGTCAATTGCAGGTAATTGAGCCAGGTCACACCTAATTGGGCTTAACTATGTTTTGAAGGTCAAATTAAGTAAAATTGGTTGAGTTCAATTCAGCAGGGTTTGTCATCCGGAGTCATCAGGTCTTCCATCAAAATCAGGATCCATCTCAAAGCAGAATAACCAAATCAAGATATCAATGGACCCCACACCTTATCCTTTTTGTTATCATCAGACAGAAAAAAAAAACTAGAGGTGCAGGAAATAAATCAAGTAGTTAATCTCTCCCATCTAGTCAACCAATCTAAATTCTGGATATTTTGGTATGAGGACCTCTAAAAGGCAAGCTACAGGACTCCAAATTGAGCAAGATTAGATCTTACAAAATTTTGAGAGAAGCAAGAAAGGAATATACCTTACAGAATTGAATTTGGATTCCAGATGAGGTGACTACAGTAGGTTGAAGTTGGTAACAATGTTGGACACAATAAGAAACACCTGATACACCCAGATTCTTCTTAGTGTTTCTTGGCACAAAGATCTGATATGGCAACTAATTTTGGGTGGCAAAGAGCTATCATGAAAAGAATTAAATGGAAGAAAATCAGAGTCCAAACTAATTTTGCATGAGGAGCAAACTTAGAAAGAATTGGAACCAATTCTTGGAAAACTTGATTTGGGCAGCCGAAACCTTACTTTGTTTTGCAGATTTTGTGGACCCAGGAAGGTTGAAGAAGGAAGAAATTCTTCTCCTCTAATTAACCATACCTCCTTTTCTTCTTTTACTATGGAAATCAGAATAAAATTAGAAAATTTGGGCAGCATAAGGAGTAGATGGCTGGTGGTTGCTTAAAGCCTATCCAAAGGAGGAGAGATTCTATACCAAATAGAAAGAATGATATATAGAATAAAATTATGGAAAAAATACCACCTTAACCCTAGCCCTAGTCCTATTTAAGGATCTTAAAACACCAGCAAGAGGGAGAGGAGAATCATCTTTGAATGCTAGAAATCAAGCAAGGAGAGTTTGGAGTATCTGGAAGATTTGAAGAGAGGATTCATTCGGCTCTGCAATTCCTTCAGAGTTTTTAATTCTTTCTCTTATTTACTTTGAATTTATTTTCTAAAACTCATTGTTAGGATGATTTTAGAGTTTTATTCAAGTATACTTGAGTTTGATTTTGATATGATGAAAAGCTAAATTCTTAGCTAAGGTACCTAATGTAGCTTGGATTCAATTTCAATTCCAGAATCTTGTATTAATTTTCTTTATTAATGCAATTATTTGTTATTTGCACTGAATGCTTTTAAGTATTATTATCTTTGGTACTTGATTGATTTCGATTTATAATTGGTACTGGGAAGAAAGATTATAAATTGGAGTTAATAACAAACATCATAGGAATAATAATTGGAGCGGGAGCAGAAGATTTGACCTGTGGGATCTTGGAAATAATCACTGTGCTTATTGAACTAATTGAAATCTATTTTACTATTGGAAGATAGATTATAGGTTTTAATTAGTATATTTAATAAGACTCAGGAGAGATTATTAAATAATTTAGGATTATTTATCCTTTCATTAATAATTAAATTTGGATTATCAATCGGAATAGCTGGAATTGATAATTGGTCCAAGTGAAATAAGATATACCCCAGTGCTTTATCAATCAAATTTTGATTCGGCTTTCATTGAGTTCTTTAGAGTTAATTTTATTTTCCACTATCATTCAGTTTCGATCGTTTAGATATTAGTAAAATTAGCATTCATTTTTAATAATTAAACTCAATCCTCGTGGGAACGATCTCTTATTTATCATTATATTACTTGAGCGATTTCGTGCACTTGCGAAATAGGCTAACAAGTTTTTGACGCCGTTGCCGGGGACTGGTGCTTTAATGCAAGAATAGTTGATTTTACTAGTAATCTAAATATTTTATTTCTTGAATATTTAGAAAAATAAAAAAAATATTTCAAACTTGATTCGACATCTTGTTTCTTTGCATTGCATCTCTATAATTAACTTTAAGGGCACTTAACCCATTAATCAGATAAGGTGGGGATTTGATCACCCTTCCTTAGCCCAAAAACCACATCCTTCATCCTGCATAACCTAGACCTTAATCTAAAATCAATTAAACGTTGGCCCTAAGATATTCGAGCTCAATAGGACAAGAAAGCCCTAAAGTTAGACCGGGTTCGAATTGATTAATTGCTCGGTGTCTAAGGCAAGTGGTTTAAGAAGGTGGTTTTCAATTGGTTCCGTTGTCTGACCTGGCTAACTCAGTTGGTGTCTAAGGAAAGCAACAAGCAGGGGACCTCCCATATCTTACACTTATCTGGCCGAGATAGTTAGTCAGTTTTGGGCTTGGAGTGCTTGAAGGCGATCTTGGAACAGTTAGGAGCTGTCTAGATCAAGGTTAACCCTAGGATAGAAAGTCCATTTTGTGCTAACTTATTTGCAATTAAAATTTAAACCTAATTAAAACACTCTTCTCTTTCATCTCTAGATTTAGGACTCCTTAGGACTCATCTCTAGAATTCTTTTCTCTCTCCTTCCTCTTCTCTCTTCTCTTACAAAAAAAAAAAAGAGGATAATAATCTTTCAAAATTACAACTTGGAAAAGAAAATCGGGTCGACTTGTGAGAATTGAATCAAACCCCATTTCAAGTCAAGAAATTGAACGCACTTGTAAACAAAACATTAAAGCAGTCAGAGAATGGAAGAAATCTGAGGCAAAAGTAGATCCAGAAATGGCTGAAGATCCAAGGAGAAAAGTAATCCTAGTAGGGAATAATGAGGTTGCTAGAGAGGCAAACCCTAGGGCACTGCGGGATTATGCCATGCCTACCGTGAATGGAGCTTCATCTAGCATCACAAGACTACCTGTGCAAGCAAACAACTTTGAGATCAAGTCTGCTTTGATCCAAATGATCCAGATAGCAGTTTAGTTTGAAGGATTGCCCAATGATGACCCTAATGCGCACATTGCAAACTTCTTGGAGATATGTGATACCCTTAAGCATAATGGAGTGTTGGATAATGCAATTCGGCTAAGATTATTTTCGCTTTCACTTAGAGACAAGGCTAAAGCATGGTTACAGTCTCTTCCTGCTGGCTCGATCATCACTTGGAATGACTTAGCAAAAAAATTTTTGACAAAATTCTTTTCACCTGCTAAGACTGCCAAGTTGAGGACTGACATCCAAACCTTCGTGCAATTCGACATGGAGACCTTATATGAAGCCTGAAAAAGGTTCAAGGATCTGCTTAGGAGGTGTCCACACCACGGGCTGCCTAAATAGTTGGTTGTGCAAACCTTCTACAATGGACTGAACAACCATACCAGAATTAATATTGATGCTGCTGCTAGAGGTTCATTGATGGGGAAGTCGCATGATGAGGCCTATGATCTTTTGGAGGAAATGGCCAACAACAATTACCAATGGCCCAATAAGAAAAACATAGCCAGGAGACCAGCTGGGGTTCATGAGATAGACGCTATTACTGCACTCAATGTAAAGGTAGACACTGTTTTCAAAAAATTAGATCATTTGTCTATTAATGCTATCAATACTCGTGTGCAGACCTGTGAGATGTGCACTGGGCAACATGCTACTCGAGATTGCCCGATTGACATCTCATTCATGCCTCCAGTACAAGAACAAGTGCAATATGTGGCAAATCAAGGAAGGCAACAGAACAATCCATACTCAAACACCTACACGCCTGCCTGGAAGAACCATCCAAATTTTTCCTGGGAAAATCAACAGCAACAACAGAATTATCAGAATAGAGGACCACCTGATTTTCCACAGCAAGAAAAGAAGTCTAACCTGGAAGAATTGGTTGCAACTCTCACCACTACTGATTTCATGGGGTGAAACTAAGGCAAACTTTCAAAACCAGCAAGCTGCCATTAAAAACTTGGAAATACAAATGGGACAGGTGGCCAACATGGTAGCTAACAGAACTCAAGGATCATTGCCTAGCAATACTGAAACGAACCCGAAGGAGCATATGAAGACAATTACCTTGAGGAGTGGAAAACAACTAAGGGAACAACAAGGGAAAGAGCCTGTTAAAGAACAAGTAAAAGAACAAACTCAAGAAGAGACTGTGGTCAAAGAGAAGCTAAAAGAGAAAAAGAAAGAGCCAATAAAGCCCTACAATCCATCAGTTCCTTTTCCTCAAAGGCTCAAGCAAAGTAATGATAACAAGAACTTTCTGAAGTTTTTGGAGGTCTTCAAGAAACTACACATAAATATTCCATTTGCGGAGGCATTAGCTCAGATGCCTAGCTATGCCAAATTTTTGAAGGACATCCTTTCCAAAAAGAGAAGGCTAGAGGACCATGAGATAGTCATGCTCACCGAAGACTGCAGTGCAATCATTCAGAACAAGTTGCCATCAAAATTAAAAGATCCAGGGAGTTTTACAATTCCATGCAATATTGGCAATATCGAATTCACTAAAGCATTGTGCGATTTAGGTGCTAGCATTAACTTAATGCCTTTATCTGTTTTCAGGAAGCTTGGACTAGGGGATGTGAAACCGACCAGTGTTTCATTACAACTAGCTGATCGATCGGTGACATATCCTAAAGGCATAGTGGAGGATGTATTAGTCAAGATGGACAAATTTATCTTCCCAGTGGATTTCATTGTCTTAGATATGGAGGAAGATAGAGAGGTACCTTTGATATTGGAGCATCCATTCCTTGCAACTGGCAAGGCACTTATAGATGTCCATGAGGGTAAGCTTTCTTTAAGAGTGGGACAAGAAGAGGTAATTTTTAACGTGCTTAATTCTTCTAAATATCCTCTTGAGAATGATGAATATTTTAGATTAGATATGATTAATAAATTTGTTAGTGAAATAATTGACAATTTTGAATATGACTTGATTGATGGTGTTAAAAATAAATTTGAACAGTTAATTGAGCATGTTGATGTATTAAATGATGTTGAGAAAATACAAGATTCAGTAGAGGCTAAGCCAAACCCCAAGCTTGAGCTTAAGCAGCTCCCTTCTCACTTAAGATATGCATTCTTGGGAGACTCATTATATCTGCTCATTTGTCTGCTGAACAAGAGAAAAAATTGTTGCATGTGTTGAAAAAGCATAAGAAAGCACTAGGCTGGTCTATTGATGATATTAAAGGAATTAGTCCCAGTATATATGCATGCATAAAATTTTAATGGAAGAAAACTACAAACCTTCAATTGAGCATCAACGTAGGTTAAATCATAATATGAAAGAAGTAGTTAGAGCTAAAGTAATAAAATTACTTGATGCAGGAATTATCTATCCTATTTCTGATAGTAGTTGGGTGAGTCCTGTTCAAGTAGTAACTAAGAAAGAGGGGATGACTGTTATTACAAATAATAAAAATGAGCTGATACCCACTAGAACAGTCACTGGTTGGCGTGTGTGTATTGATTATAGGAAGTTAAACAAAGCCACATGAAAGGACCATTTTCTTTTGCCTTTTATTGACCAGGTGCTTGAGAGATTGTCTGGATATCCCTTCTATTATTTTTTAGATGGTTATTCAGGCTATTTTCAAATTTTTATTGTACCTGAAGATCAAGAAAAAACTACATTTACTTGTCCATATGGAACATTTGCATATAGGAGAATGCCATTTGGGTTATGTAATGCACCTGCAACTTTTCAAAGATATATGATGTCTATATTCTCTGATATGGTTGAAAAATTTATTGAAATCTTTATGGATGATTTTTCAATTTTTGGTCCTTCTTTTGATATGTGTTTGACTAACCTCTTTCAAGTTCTACAGCGTTGTGAAGAAACTAATCTTGTATTGAACTGGGAGAAATGTCATTTTATGGTGCAGGAAGGAGTAGTTTTAGGCCATAAGATTTCATCTAGAGGGATAGAAGTAGACAAAGCAAAGGTGGAGGTCATTGAGAAATTACCACCACCAACATCTGTTAAAGGAGTGAGGAGTTTCTTAGGGCATGCTGGCTTCTATAGAAGATTTATAAAAGACTTCTCTAAAATTACCAAACCTCTTTGTAAATTATTGATCAAGGATGCGTCTTTTAAATTTACTGATGAGTGTTTGGTTGCTTTTAATAGGTTAAAGAGAGAATTAATCTCAGCTCCTATCATCATTGCACCTGACTGGAATCTACCATTTGAGCTCATGTGTGATACAAGCGACTATGCTATAGGAGCAGTCTTGGGACGAAGAAAGGAGAATAGACTTCATGTGGCGTACTATGCGAGTCAAACACTGAATGATGCATAGTTGAACTATGCCACTACAGAGAAAGAGTTGCTCGCCATTGTTTTTGCTTTTGATAAATTTAGGCTATATCTTATAGGAGCAAAAACAATAGTTTATACTGATCACTTAGCTATTAAATATTTACCTGAAAAGAAGGATGCGAAATCGAGACTAATTCGTTGGGTGCTCTTATTGCAGGAATTTGACTTGGAGATTAGGGACAAGAAAGGAGCAGAAAATCTTATAGCAGATCACTTGTCTCGGTTAGAGTTAAGTAAAGAAATTGAGAACACTGAGGTACCCATTAATGAGTCATTCCCTGATGAGCAATTATTTGCATTACTCACATCTAGTACACCCTGGTATGCTGATATTGTTAATTTTAAGGCATGTGATATTATTCCTCCTGAATTTAATTACCAGCAAAAAAAAAAAATTTTACATGATGCAAAATATTATTTTTGGGAGGATCCATATTAATATAAGTATTGTTCAGATCAGCTTATTAGGAAATGTGTGCCTGATGATGGAATTAAAAATATTTTAAAACACTGCCATTCATTAGAGTGTGGAGGCCATTTTGGACCCAACAAAATAGCTGCTAAAGTATTACGGTGTAGTTTTTATTGGCCTAACCTGTTTAAAGATGCTATTGCTTTTGTTTCTTCTTGTGATCGATGTCAAAGAACTGAAAATATTTCTTTTAGACAGGAAATGCCACTAACCAATATCCTGGAAGTAGAACTATTCGATGTATGGGGATTAGATTTTATGGGGCCTTTTCCATCTTCTCATTCAAATCAATACATCCTGGTGGCGGTGGATTATGTATCCAAATGGATTGAGGCAGTAGCACTTCCCTCTAATGATGCCAAGAGTGTGCTCAAGTTCTTAAAGAAATACATATTCACACACTTTGGTATTCCAAGGGCTATCATCACGGATGGAGGTAAGCATTTTTGTAATCGTTATTTGGATTCTCTATTGACAAAATACGGTGTTACTCATCGTGTAGGAACTCCATATCATCCCCAAACAAGTGGACAAGTAGAGATCTCCAATCGTGAAATTAAAAGAATATTGGAGACTACTGTCAACTCATCAAGAAAGGACAGGTCCCTAAAATTAGATGATGCGTTATGGGCGTATAGAACAGCATTCAAAATGCCAATTGGGATGTCCCCGTATCATCTAGTTTATGGAAAAGGATACCATTTACCTATGGAGCTAGAGCATTAAGCTTACTGGGCAACTAGGTTGCTAAATTTCAATATGGAAGCTGCTGGAGAGAAAAAGTCACTATAGCTTAATGAACTTGATGAGTTCCGCCTCCATGCATATGAAAATGCAAGAATTTACAAGGAGAGAACGAAAAGATGGTATGACAAGCATATTGTGAGGTGTGAATTCCAAGCAGGACAAAAGGTGTTGCTGTATAACTCCCACCTAAAGCTATTTCCAGGCAAACTCCGGTCTAGGTAGTCAGGTCCATTTGAGATTATACAAGTTTTTCCACATGGAGCTGTTGAGCTGAAGAGTGGTGATAGGACCTTCAAGGTCAATAGGCAAAGGTTGAAGGAATACATAGATGGAGGATTTGAGCAACCAAAAATCTCCATATCACTGACATAATGTATTGGGATAGTCAAGCTAATGACTAGAAACTAGCGCTTCTTGGGAGGCAACCCAAGCAAAATTCTTTTTATTTTCTTTATTTTTTGAGTTAATTTTAATCCTCACTATATTTTCAAGATTTGAATGGACGTTGTTCACTTTTTGTAGGCACATTGAAGAAGACAAGAGAGATGAAATGACTGAGGAGGAGTTGCAAACTCGCACAAGCGTATAGGCACGCTACAAAGGGGAGTACCCCCAATCTTTAAGAATACCTTGCTATAATATGTATTGTGATGATGATCTTATCATTGAGCATAATATCCAATTCAGGTTTGGGGGTGCATTTGCATGAGCATTTCGTGTTAATAATATAGGATTGCCATTATGTTTGCATCTTTGTCTTTATTAAAAAAAATAAAAAAAATAAAAAAAAATTGGAATGTTGATTCATTGATCACTTGTAAGGATATAGAGGGGGACAATTTTGCCTTTGTGTTATTGTTTGGCTATCTTAGCTTTAAATTTGGAAGTTAAATTTAGGGATTGACTATTTTAAACTTGTAAATACTTAAATAAAATATCGTATAGGAGATAGTTACTTTGCTTCGCCAATCCTATTTGTGAGCTTTGTTGCGTTTGTTGAAATAAAATGGAAACAATTTACTTGAGAGAAATGATATAGGCATTCCTTTGGCATACCCTTTTTGATCCCTTGTATTTTCTTTTCATCCTATCTCATATCTACTGTTCATATTTTTGAGAATAAATTGATTATAATGGTTAGAGCATACTGAATTTTTAGTTTTCCTTCCACTTAAAAAAAAAAAAAGGAGCATTCATGAGCCCCATGTTTGCTTTTACGTTAAACAGTGACTTGAATTATGAGTATGCAAAGCACTTTGAGTATATGACTTACTGAGTAACCGGGTGCTTTCATCACCAATGTCGGTATTCCTGTAAAAAGGCAAATGATGACTTAAGGAAGAGTGCCAAGTGTATAGGCTATTCTAAAAGTATAAAATAAAATAAATAAAGGAAGGGATGTAAAGCATAAGTAATTGAGTATGCTCTGATTTATTGTAGTTAATTTATTTTCACTTATGTGACCATAACCATCATTCTTGTTGCTTGCTTTTCATTTTTTTTTTTTACCCGAAAAAGTCCTATTGATCTCTTGAGTATGTTGTTTGCACTAGTGGAGATGGGCTGATAGGATTTTGCATTCAGGATTGGATGTTTGAACCGAATTATTTTATTAAAACCTAAAGGAAGCAGGGTAGCTATTGATTGTGCGTAATTTTGTTTGAGTATGAATAAGTTTGGAATAGTTAGCTTGTGGGTTTGCCTTTCGGTTTTGGGTTGAGGTGGTTAAGCCATGGCATTTGGGTAATTACTCCTTTGTGTCTAGATGGATTTTGAGTATATTAATATTAAATAAAGTTTTTAGCATTAATTTTTGTTTTAGATTCTCCATTTTGATTTGGACTTTTCTTTTGGGGACAACCAAAAACTTAGGTTTGAGGGTATTTGATGTATTGCATTTTTATAGTAATTATTATTATTAGTTTTTAATGATTTTGATGAAATTGGTATAATAATTAACTAAATAAATGTAAGAACCTGATATGTTTTATGTCAATTGCAGATAATTGAGCCAGGTCACACCTAATTGGGCTTAACCATGTTTTAAAGGTCAAATTAAGTGAAATTGGTTGAGTCCAATTCAGCAGAGTTTGTCATCCGGAGTCATCAGGTCTTGCATCAAAATCAGAGTCCATCTCAAAGCAGAATAACCAAATCAAGATATCAATGGACCCCACACCTTATCCTTTTTGGCATCATCAGCCAGAAAAGAAACTAGAGATGCAGGAAATAAATCAAGCAGTTAATCTCTCCCATCTAGTCAACCAATCTAAATTCTGGATATTTTGGTATGAGGACCCCTAAAAGGTAAGCTACAAGACTCCAAATTGAGCAAGATTAGATCCTACAGAATTTTGAGAGAAGCAAGAAAGGAACATAATTTACAAAATTGAATTTGGATTCTAGATGAGGTAGCTACAGTAGGTTGAAGTTGGTAACAATGTTGGACACAACAAGAAACACCCGATACACCCAGATTCTTCTTAGTGTTTCTTGGCACAAAGATTTGATATGGCAACCAATTTTGGGTGGTAAAGAGCTATCTTGGAAAGAATTAAATGGAAGAAAATCAGAGTCCAAACTAATTCTACATGAGGAGCAAACTTAGAAAGAATTGGAACCAATTCTTAGAAAACTTGATTTGGGCAGCCGAAATCTTACTTTGTTTTGCAGATTTTGTGGACCCAGGAAGGTTGAAGAAGGAAGAAATTCTTCTCCTCTAATTAACCATGCCTCTTTCCTTCTTTTACTATGGAAATCAGAATAAAATTAGAAAATTTGGGCAGCATAAAGAGTAGATGGCTGGTGGTTGCTTAAAGCCTATCCAAAGGAGGAGAGATTCTATACCAAATAAAAAGAATGATATATAGAATAAAATCATGAAAAAATACCACCTTAACCCTAGCCCTAGCCCTATTTAAGATTCTAAAACACCAGCAAGAGGGAGAGGAGAATCATCTTTGAAAGCTAGAAATCAAGCAAGGAGAGTTTGTTGTATCTGGAAGATTTGAAGAGAGGATTCATTCGGCTCTGCAATTCCTTCAGAGTTTTTAATTCTTTCTCTTATTTACTTTGAATTTACTTTCTAGAACTCATTGTTAGGATGATTTTGGAGTTTTTTTCAAGTATACTTGAGTTTGATTTTGATTTGATGAAAAGCTAAATTTTAGCTAAGGTACCTGATGTATCTTGGATTCAATTTCAATTCCAAAATCTTGTATTAATTTTTTTTGTTAATGTAATTATTTGTTATTTGCACTTAATGCTTTTAAGTATTATTATCTTTGGTACTTGATTGATTTTGATTTATAATTGGTACTGGGAAGGAAGATTATAAATTGGAGTTAATAACAAACATCATAGGAATAATAATTGGAGCGGGAGCAAAAGATTTGACCTGTGGGATCTTGGAAATAATCACTGTACTTATTGAACTAATTGAAATCTATTTTACTATTGGAAGATAGATTATAGGTTTTAATTAGTATATTTAATAAGACACAGGAGAGATTATTAAATAATTTAGGATTATTTATCCTTTCATTAATAATTAAATTTGGATTATTAATCGGAATAGCTGGAATTGATAATTGGTCCAAGTGAAATCAGATATATCCTTGTGCTTTATCAATCGAATTTTGATTCAGCTTTCATTGAGTTCTTTAGAGTTAATTTTATTTTCTACTGTCATTCAGTTTTGATCGTTTAGATATTAGTAAAATTAGCATTTATTTTTGATAATTAAACTCAGTCCTCGTAGGAACGATCTCTTATTTATCATTATATTACTTGAACGATTTCGTACACTTGCGAAATAGGCTAACAAGTTTTTGGCGCCGTTACCGGGGACTGGTGCTTTAATATCAAGAATAGTTGATTTTACTAGTAATCTAGATATTTTATTTCTTGGATATTTAAAAAAATAAAAAAATATATTTCAAACTTGATTGGACATCTTGTTTCTTTGCATTGCATCTCCATAATTAACTTTAAGGATACTTAACCCATTAATCAGATAAGGTGGGGATTTGATCACCCTTAGCCCAAAAACCACATCCTTCATCCTGCATAACCTAGACCTTAATCTAAAATCAATTAAAAGTTGGCCCTAAGATATTCGTGCTCAATAGGACAAGAAAGTCCTAAAGTTAGACCGGGTTCGAATTGATTAATTGCTCGGTGTCTAAGGCAAGTGGTTTAAGAAGGTGGTTTTCAATTGGTTCCATTGTCTAACCTGACCAACTCAATTGGTATCTAAAGAAAGCAACAAGCAGGGGACCTCCCACATCTTACACTTACCTGGCCGAGATAGTCAGTCAGTTTTGGGCTTGGAGTGCTTGAAGGCGATCTTGGAATAGTTAGGAGCTGTATAGATCTAGGTTAACCCTAGGATAGAAAGTCCATTTTGTGCTAACTTGTTTGCCATTAAAATTTAAACCTAATTAAAACACTCCTCTTTCATCTCTAGATTTAGGACTCATCTCTAGAATTCTTTTCTCTCTCCTTCCTCTTCTCTCTTCTCTTAAAAAAAAAAAGAAAAAAAAAGTGGATAATATCTTTCAAAATTATAATTTGGAAAAGAGAATCGGGTCAACTTGTGACAATTGAATCAAACCCCATTTCAAGTCAAGAAATTGAATGCACTTGTAAACAAAACATTAAAGCAGTCAGAGAAGAGAAGAAATCTGAGGCAAAAGTAGATCCAGAAATGGCTGAAGATCCAAGGAGAGAAGTAATCCTAGTAGGGAATAATGAGGTTGCTAGAGAGGCAAACCCCAGGGCACTGTAGGAAAATAACTTTGAGATCAAGCCTGCTTTGATCCAAATGATCCAGACAGCAATTCAGTTTGGAGGATTGCCCAATGATGACCCTAATGCGCACATTGCAAACTTCTTGGAGATATGTGATACCCTTAAGCATAATGGAGTGTCAGATGATACAATTCGGCTAAGATTGTTCCCGTTTTCACTTAGACACAAGGCTAAAGCAATGGTTACAGTCTCTTCCTACTGGCTCGATCACTACTTGGAATGACTTAGCACAAAAATTTTTGGCAAAATTCTTTTCACCTGCTAAGACTGCCAAGTTGAGGACTGACATCCAAACCTTCGTGCAATTCGACATGGAGACCTTATATGAAGCCTGGGAAAGGTTCAAGGATCTGCTTAGGAGGTGTCCACACCACGGGCTGCTTAAATGGTTGGTTGTGCAAACCTTCTACAATGGGCTGAACAACCATACCAGAATTAATATTGATGCTGCTGCTGGAGGTTCATTGATGGGGAAGTCGCTTGATGAGGCCTATGATCTTTTGGAGGAAATGGCCAACAACAATTACCAATGGCCCAATGAGAAAAACATGGGAGGAGACCTGCTGGGATTCATGAGATAGACGCTATTACGGCACTCAATGCAAAGGTAGACACTCTTTTCAAAAAATTAGATCATTTGTCTTTAATGCTGTCAATACTTGTGTGCAGACCTGTGAGATGTGTACTTGGCAATATGCTACTCGAGATTGCCCGATTGACAGCTCATTCATGCCTCCAGTACAAGAACAAGTGTAATATGTGGCAAATCAAGGAAGGCAACAGAACAATCCATACTCAAACACCTACACGCCTGTCTGGAAGAACCATCCAAATTTTTCCTGGGAAAATCAACAGCAATAATAGAATTATCAGAATAGAGGACCACCTGGTTTTCTACAGCAAGAAAAGAAGTCTAACCTGGAAGAATTGGTTGCAACTCTCACCAAGGCCACTATTGATTTCATGGGTGAAACTAAAGCAAACTTTCAAAACCAGCAAGCTGCTATTAAAAACTTGGAAATACAAATGGGACAGTTGGCCAACATGGTAGCTAACAGAACTCAAGGGTCATTGCCTAGCAATACTGAAACGAACCCGAAGGAGCATGTGAAGACAATTACCTTAAGGAGTGGAAAATAATAGGGGAACAACAAAAGAAAGAGCCTATTAAAGAACAAGTAAAGGAACAAACTCAAGAAGAGACTGTGATCAAAGAGAAGCTAAAAGAGAAAAAGGAAGAGCCAGTAAAGCCCTACAATCCACTAGTTCCTTTTCCTCAAAGGCTCAAGCAAAGTAAGGATGACAAGAACTTTCTGAAGTTTTTGGAGGTCTTCAAGAAACTACATATAAATATTCCATTTGTAGAGGTATTAGCTCAGATGCCTAGCTATGCCAAATTCTTGAAGGACATCCTTTCCAAAAAGAGAAGGCTAGAGGACCATGAGACAGTCATGCTCACCGAAGAGTGTAGTGCAATCATTCAGAACAAGTTGCCATCAAAATTAAAGGATCCATGGAGTTTTACAATTCCATGCAATATTGGCAATATCGAATTCACTAAAGCATTGTGCAATTTAGGTGCTAGCATTAACTTAATGCCTTTATCTATTTTCAGGAAGCTTGGACTAGGTGATGTGAAACCGACCAGTGTTTTATTACAACTAGCTGATCGATCGGTGACATATCCTAAAGGCATAGTGGAGGATGTATTAGTCAAGATGGATAAATTTATCTTCCCAGTGGATTTCATTGTCTTAGATATGGAGGAAGATAGAGAGGTTCCTTTGATATTGGGGCGTCCATTCCTTGCAACTGGCAAGGCACTTATAGATGTCTATGAGGGTAAGCTTACTTTAAGAGTGGGACAAGAAGAGGTAATTTTTAACGTGCTTAATTCTTCTAAATATCCTCTTGAGAATGATGAATATTTTAGATTAGATGTGATTAATAAATTTGTTAGTGAAATAATTGATAATTCTGAATATGACTTGATTGATGGTGTTAAAAATAAATTTGAACAGTTAATTGAGCATGTTGATGTATTAAATGATGTTGAGAAAATACAGGATTCAGTAGAGGCTAAGCCAAACCCCAAGCTTGAGCTTAAGCAGCTCCCTTCTCACTTAAGATATGCATTCTTGGGAGACTCATCTATTTTTCCTGTCATTATATCTGCTCATTTGTCTGCTGAACAAGAGAAAAAATTATTGCATGTATTGAAAAAGCATAAGAAAGCACTAGGCTGGTCTATTGATGATATTAAGGGAATTAATCCCAGTATATACATGCATAAAATTTTAATGGAAGAAAACTACAAACCTTCAATTGAGCATCAACGTAGGTTAAATCCTAATATGAAGGAAGT
The DNA here is from genome assembly GCF_000442705.2 of Elaeis guineensis. Lineage (NCBI taxonomy): Eukaryota > Viridiplantae > Streptophyta > Magnoliopsida > Arecales > Arecaceae > Elaeis > Elaeis guineensis. The sequence continues at coordinate 49,579,562 of NC_026004.2, forward strand.
AGTCAGAGCTGAAGTAATGAAATTACTTGATGCAGGAATTATCTATCCTATTTCTGATAATAGTTGGGTGAGTCCTGTTCAAGTGGTTCCTAAGAAAGGGAGATGACTATTATTACAAATAATAAAAATGAGCTGATACCCACTAGAACAGTCACTAGTTGGCGTGTGTGCATTGATTATAGGAAGTTAAACAAAGCCACATGAAAGGACCATTTTCTTTTGCCTTTTATTGACCAGATGCTTGAGAGATTGTCTGGATATCCCTTCTACTGTTTTTTAGATGGTTATTCAGGATATTTTCAAATTTCTATTATACCTGAGGATCAAGAAAAAACCACATTTACTTGTCCATATGGAACATTTGCATATAGGAGAATGCCATTTGGGTTATGTAATGCACCTGCAACTTTTCAAAGATGTATGATGTCTATATTCTCTGATATGGTTGAAAAATTCATTAAAATTTTTATAGATGATTTTTCAGTTTTTGGTCCTTCTTTTGATATGTGTTTGACTAACCTCTCCCAAGTTCTACAGCGTTGTGAAGAAACTAATCTTGTATTGAACTGGGAGAAATGTCATTTTATAGTACAGGAAGGAGTAGTTTTAGGCCATAAGATTTCATCTAGAGGGATAGAAGTAGATAAAGCAAAGGTGGAGGTCATTGAGAAATTACCACCACCAACATCTGTTAAAGAAGTGAGAAGTTTCTTAGGGCATGCAGGCTTCTATAGAAGATTTATAAAAGACTTCTCTAAAATTATCAAACCTCTTTGTAAATTATTGATCAAAGATACGCCTTTTAAATTTACTGATGAGTGTTTGGTTGCTTTTAACAGGTTAAAAAAAAATTAATCTCAGCTCCTATCATCACCGCACCTGACTAGAATGTACCATTTGAACTCATGTGTGATGCAAATGACTATGCTATAGGAGCAGTCTTGGGACAAAGAAAGGAGAATGACTTCATGTGGTGTACTATGCGAGTCGAACACTGAATGATGTACAGTTGAACTATGCCACTACAGAGAAAGAGTTGCTCGCCATTATTTTTGCTTTTGATAAATTTAGGTCATATCTTATAGGAGCAAAAATAATAGTTTATACTGATCACTCAGCAATTAAATATTTACTTGAAAAGAAGGATGCAAACCGAGACTAATTCGTTGGGTGCTCTTATTGCAGGAATTTGACTTACAGATTAGGGATAAGAAAGGAGCAGAAAATCTTATATAGCAGATCACTTGTCTCGGTTAGAGTTAAGTAAAGAAATTGAGAACACTGAGGTACCCATTAATGAGTCATTCCCTGATGAGCAATTATTTGCATTACTCACATCTAGTATATCCTGGTATGCTGATATTGTTAATTTTAAGGCATGTGATATTATTCCTCCTGAATTTAATTATCAGCAAAAAAAAAAATTTACATGATGCAAAATATTATTTTTGGGAGAATCCATATTTATATAAGTATTGTCCAGATCAGCTTATTAGGAAATGTGTGCCTGATGATAGAATTAAAAATATTTTAAAACACTGCCATTCATTAGAGTGTGGAGGCCATTTTGGACCCAACAAAACAGCTGCTAAAGTATTACAGTGTGGTTTTTATTGGCCTAACCTGTTTAAAGATGCTATTGCTTTTATTTCTTCTTGTGACCGATGTCAAAGAACTGAAAATATTTCTTTTAGACAGGAAATGCCACTAACCAATATCCTTGAAGTAGAACTGTTCGATGTATGGGGATTAGATTTTATGGGGCCTTTTCCACCTTCTCATTCAAATCAATACATCCTGGTGGCAGTGGATTATGTATCAAAATGGATTAAGGCAATAGCACTTCCTTCTAATGATGCCAAGAGTATGCTAAAGTTTTTAAAGAAATATATATTCACACACTTTGGTATTCCAAGGGCTATCATCAGGATGGAGGTAAGCATTTTTGTAATTGTTATTTGGATTCTCTATTGACAAAATACAGTGTTACTCATCGTGTAGGAACACCATATCATCCCCAAACAAGTGGACAAGTAGAGATCTCCAACCGTGAAATTAAAAGAATATTGGAGACTACTGTTAACTCATCAAGAAAGGACTAGTCTCTAAAATTAGATGATGCATTATGGGCATATAGAATAGCATTCAAAAGACCAATTGGGATGTCTCCGTATCGTCTAGTTTATGGAAAAGCTTGCCATTTACCTGTGGAGCTAGAGCATCAAGCTTACTGGGCAACTAGGTTGGAGAAAAGGTCATTACAGCTTAATGAACTTGATGAGTTCCGCCTCCATGCATATGAAAATACAAGAATTTACAAGGAGAGAATGAAAAGATGGCCTGACAAGCATATTGTGAGGCGTGAATTCCAAGCAGGACAAAAGGTGTTGCTGTATAACTCCCAACTAAAGCTATTTCCAGACAAGCTCCGGTCTAGGTAGTCAGGTCCATTTGAGATTATACAAGTTTTTCCACATGGAGCTGTTGAGCTGAAGAGTGGTGATAGGACCTTCAAGGTCAATGGGCAAAGGTTGAAGGAATACATAGATGGAGGATTTGAGCAACCAAAAACCTCCATATCACTGACATAATGCATTGGAATAGTCAAGCTAATGACTATAAACTAGCGCTTCTTGGGAGGCAACTCACGCAAAATTCTTTTTATTTTCTTTATTTTTTAAGTCAATTTTAATTCTTATTATATTTTCAAGGTTTGAATGGATGTTGTTCACTTTTTGTAGGCACATTGAAGAAGACAAGAGAGATGAAATGGCTGAGGACGAGTTGCAAACTCGCACAAGCGCATAGGCACGCTACAAAGGGGAGTACCCCTAACCTTTAAGAATGCCTTGCTATAATATGTATTGTGATGATGATCTTATCATTGAGCACAATGTCTAATTCAGGTTTGGGGGTGCATTTGCATGAGCATTTCGTGTTAATAATATGGATTGCCATTATGTTTGCATCTTTGTCTTTATTAAAAAAAATAAAAAAAAAAAAAAAAAATTTGGAATGTTGATTCATTGATCACTTGTAAGGATATAGAGGGGGATAATTTTGCCTTTGTGTTATTGTTTGGCTATCTTAGCTTTAAATTTGGAAGTCAAATTCAGGGATTGACTGTTTTAAACTGGTAAATACTTAAATAAAATCTCATATAGGAGATAGTTACTTTTCTTCGCCAATCCTATTTGTGATCTTTGTTGCGTTTGTTGAAATAAAATGTAGACAATTTACTTGAGAGAAATGACATAGGCATTCCTTTGGCATACCCTTTTTGATCCCTTGTATTTTCTTTTCATCCTATCTCATATCTATTGTTCATATTTTTTGAGAATAAATTGATTATAATGGTTAGAGCATATTGATTTTTTAGTTTTTTTCCACTTAAAAAAAAAAAAAAGGGCACAATCTACTCCGCTGTTTCAAGTTGCCTAGTAACTAGGAGCATTCATGAGCCCCGTGTTTGCTTTTACGTCAAATAGTGACTTGAATTATGAGTATGCAAAGCACTTTGAGTATATGACTTGCTGAGTAACTGAGTGCCTTCATCGCCAATATCGGTATTCGCGTAAAAAGGCAAATGATGACTTAAGGAAGAGTGCCAAAGTGTATAGGCTATTCTAAAAGTATAAAATAAAACAAATAAAGGAAAGGATGTAAAGCATAAGTAATTGAGTATGCTCTGATTTATTGTGGTTAATTTATTTTCACTTATGTGACCATAACCACCATTCTTGTTGCTTACTTTCCATTTTTTTTTTTACCCGAAAAAGTCCTATTGATCTCTTGAGTACGTTGTTTGCACTAGTGGAGATGGGCTGATAGGATTTTACATTCAGGATTGGATGTTTGAACCAAATTATCTTATTAAAACCTAAAGGAAGCAGGGTAGCCATTGATTGTACATAATTTTGTTTGAGTATGAATGAGTTTGGAATAGTTAGCTTGTGGGTTTGCCTTTCGGTTTTAGGTTGATGTGGTTAAGCCATGGCATTTGGGTATTTACTCCTTTGTGTCTAGATAGATTTTGAGTATATTAATGTTAAATAAAGTTTTTAGCATTAATTTTTGTTTTAGATTCTCCATTTTTGATTTGGACTTTTCTTTTGCTTTGGGACAACCAAAAACTTAGGTTTGGGGGTATTTGATGTATTGCATTTTTATAGTAATTATTATTATTAGTTTTTAATGATTTTGATGAAATTGGTATAATAATTAACTAAATAAATATAAAAACCTGATATGTTTTATGTCAATTACAGATAATTGAGCCAGGTCACACCTAATTGGGCTTAACCATGTTTTAAAGGTCAAATTAAGTGAAATTTGTTGAGTCCGATTCAGCAGGGTTTGTCATCCGGAGTCATCAGAGTCCATCTCAAAGCAGAATAACCAAATCAAGATATCAATAGACCCCACACCTTATCCTTTTTGGCATCATCTGCCAGAAAAGAAACTAGAGGTGCAGAAAATAAATCAAGCAGTTAATCTCTACCATCTAGTCAACCAATTTAAATTTTGGATATTTTGATGTGAGGACCCCTAAAAGATAAGCTACAGGACTCCAAATTGAGCAAGATTAGATCCTACAAAATTTTGAGAGAAGCAGAAAGGAATATAATTTACAGAATTGAATTTGGATTCTAGATGAGGTGGCTACAGTAGGTTGAAGTTGGTAACAATATTAGACACAACAAGAAACACTCGATACACCCAGATTCTTCTTAGTGTTTCTTGGCACAAAGATCTGATATGGCAACCAATTTTGGGTGGCAAAGAGCTATCTTAGAAAGAATTAAATAGAAGAAAATCAGAGTCCAAACTAATTCTGCATGAGGAGCAAACTTAGAAAGAATTAGAACCAATTCTTGAAAAACTTGATTTGGACAGCCGAAACCTTACTTTGTTTTGCAGATTTTGTGGACCCAGGAAGGTTGAAGAAGGAAGAAATTCTTCTCCTCTAATTAACCATACCTCCTTTCCTTCTTTTACTATAGAAATCAGAATAAAATCAGAAAATTTGGGCAGCATAAGGAGTAGATGGCTGGTGGTTGCTTAAAGCCTATCCAAAGGAGGAGAGATTCTATACCAAATAGAAAGAATGATATATAGAATAAAATCATAGGAAAAATACCACCTTAACCCTAGTCCTAGCCCTATTTAAGGATCCTAAAGCACCAGCAAGAGGGAGAGGAGAATCATCTTTGAAAGCTAGAAATCAAGCAAGGAGAGTTTGGAGTATCTGAAAGATTTGAAGAGAGAATTCATTCGGCTCTGCAATTCCTTCAGAGTTTTTAATTCTTTCTCTTATTTACTTTGAATTTATTTTCTAAAACTCATTGTTAGGATATTTTTGGAGTTTTATTCAAGTATACTTAAGTTTGATTTTGATATGATGAAAAGCTAAATTTCTAGCTAGGGTACCTGATGTAGCTTGGATTCAATTTCAATTGCAGAATCTTGTATTAATTTTCTTTGTTAATGCAATTGTTTGTTATTTGTACTTAATGCTTTTAAGTATTATTATCTTTGGTACTTGATTGATTTCAATTTATAATTGGTACTGGGAAGGAAGATTATAAATTGGAGTTAATAACAAACATCATAGGAATAATAATTCGAGCGGGAGCAGAAGATTTGACCTGTGGGATCTTGGAAATAATGCTTATTGAACTAATTGAAATCTATTTTACTATTGGAAGATAGATTATAGGTTTTTAATTAGTATATTTAATAAGACTCGGGAGAGATTATTAAATAATTTAGAATTATTTATCCTTTCATTAATAATTAAATTTGGATTATTAATCGAAATAACTGGAATTGATAAATGGTCCAAGTGAAATCAGATATACCCTAGTACTTTATCAATCGAATTTTGATTCAGCTTTCATTGAGTTCTTTAGAGTTAATTTTATTTTTCACTGTGATTCAGTTTTGATCGTTTAGATATTAGTAAAATTAGCATTCATTTTTGGTAATTAAACTCAGTCCTCATGGGAACGATCTCTTATTTATCATTATATTACTTGAGCGATTTCGTACACTTGCGAAATAGGCTAACATGAAGCATAAGTCGGAGTCGTTTGAAATATTCAAACTATTTCAAAATAAGGTAGAAAAATAAACTGAGAAGTGTATTAAAACTCTTCGATCTGATCGAGGAGGTGAATACCTTTTCAATGAGTTTCTGACATATCTTGGGAAGAATGGGATTCTCTCTCAGTGGACACCTCCTGGAACACCACAGCATAATGGTGTGTCTGAAAGGAGGAATCGAACATTGTTAGACATGGTTCGATCAATGATGGGGTTTGCTGGCTTGTCGATCTCCCTCTGGGGATATGCGCTTGAATCGGCTTGTTATCTTCTAAATAGGTTCGAGTAAGTCTGTAACCAAAATGCCATATGAGATATGGATAGGACGTAAGCCAGTACTCTCACACCTTAGGGTTTGGGGGTGTCTGACTTATGTTAAACGTTTAATTACGGACAAACTTGGACCTAGGTCTGAAAGTGTTATTTCATAGGGTACCCAAAAGAGACCAAAGGGTATTATTTCTACCTAGCTGATGAGCAAAAGGTGTTTGTTAGCCTTAAGGCAATCTTTTTGGAAAAGGAGTTCCTTGGGAAGGGACTGTTGCCTCTAAAGTCGAACTTGAGGAAGTTCGGTAGGTGGAAAAATCGACACAAGTTGCTGAACCTGAACCGGATTTGGTTAGACTAGATCCGGAGCCCATTGTTCATGCACCCTTAAGGTAGTCTGGTAGAGTACCATGTCAATTGGACAGATACTATGGTTTCTTGGTCTGGCATGGCGATCCTGTCGAACTTGATGAAAATGATGAGGATCCGATCACCTACATGGGATGCAATGCAGAGACCTGACTCTAAGAAATGGCTAGAGACCATGAAATCTGAAATAGAGTCCATGAAGGTCAACGATGTGTGGACATTGGTTGACCCACCCAAAGGAGTAAAACCCATAGGGTGTAAGTGGGTCTTCAAGAGGAAGAGAGGTGTAGACGGAAAGGTGGAGACCTATAAAGCCTATCTGGTTGCCAAGGGATATCGTCAACGTTATGGTATAGACTATGATGAGATATTTTCTTCCGTGGTAATGCTCAAATCCATTCGGATTATGCTTGCGATAGCTGCCCATCTGGACTATAAAATCTGGCAAATGGATGTGAAAACAGCTTTCCTAAATGGAGAGCTGGACGAAGAGGTGTATATGATATAACCTGAAGGGTTCACATCCACAGATGAGTCTAAGGTGTGCAGGCTACAGAGGTCCATTTATGGACTTAAGCAGGCATCCCAGAGTTGGAACATACATTTTGATAGGACGATCAAAATGTATGGCTTCATTAAGAATGGAGAAGAGCCCTGCATTTATAAGTGGGCTAATGGTCCAGTAGTGATATTTCTTGTATTGTATGTGGATGACATTCTCTTAATCGGAATGATGTCCCTGCATTACAGAGAATAAAAATTTGGCTATCATCATAGTTCTCCATGAAGGATCTGGGAGAAGCTTCCTACATCCTAGGGATGAGGATCTATAGAGATAGATCTAAAATGTTGCTTGGCTTATCCTAGTCCACGTACATTGATACTATGCTGAAGAGGTTCAGCATGGAGAATTTCAAGAAAGGCTATCTACCGGTAGGCCATGGAATTTCTCTCTCGAAGAGGGATTGTCCGACAACACCTCAAGAGAGAGCGTATGGATAGAATTTCATATGCTTCGACAGTGGGATCTATCATGTACGCTATGATATGTACACGACCAGATGTGGCATACTCACTAGGGATAGTGAGTAGATACCAATCTGATTCAGGGGAGAATCACTGGAAGGTTGTTAAAACCATCCTGAAGTATTTAAGAAATACTAAGGACCAGTGGCTTGTTTATGGTGAATCGGACTTGAGACTTATAGGATTTACAGACTCTAGTTTCCAGTCTGATCACGATGACAGCAAGTGTGTCGGGATTTGTTTTTACCCTTAATGGTGGGGCTGTCTACTGGAAGAGTTCCAAGCAGCACATAGTGGCTGATTCAGTTTGCGAGGCAGAGTATGTTGCTGCATCAGATGCTGCCAAAGAAGCAGTGTGGCTGAGAAAATTTATCACCGAGCTCGGAGTAGCACCCTCCCTTGTTGGTCCAGTTCTGCTCTGCTGTGACAGCTCTGGAGCCATTGCTCAGGTGAAGGAACTGAAGGCACACCAACGGATGAAGCATATTCTGCGTCGCTACCATCTCATCTGAAAAATCATGGATCAAGGTGACGTCGACCTTCAGAAGATCGACGGAAAAGAGAACTTGGCCGACCCATTCATTAAAGCCATTGTGGTGAAGGAGTTCGATGACTTCAAGTCGAAGATGGGTATTAGATACTGCACTGATTGGTTTAGGCCAAGTGGAGTTGTTGGGAATAGTGTCCCAAAGCCAATCGTCAGCCTATTGATGATTATGCTCTTTCTTGTATTAGTATATAAATTATAAATAAATAAAAATTATTTTGACATTTTTTCATCACAAATTGTTTCATCTTCTAATGAACTCTTGTGTTGTGGTGAAGTCCTTAGGACTATTTAGACTCGACAAAGGAGGATTTGTCGTTTAGTTCTTAAACCTGTTCGCGATCAAATGATATGTTGTTATCGAGGACAACAACTTTTATCAAGTATAGATCGTTGTGTGCCATATGGGTTAGTTGTCCTCTTAACCAAGGAGTGTGGAGACACTGGTATGGCATACAGGTGAGATGTAAGGGTACATCTGCACTGAACGTGACCGACTCCGAAGCTTTTTTTGCTGTCAAGATTTGCTCCGATGGGATATGGGTATAACTGTCCCTCCGACCTGAGACCGCCATGGTGACTTGCAAGCAACTCACTGCACTTAGGCACTGGACTACCTGAATTTCTAATTCAATGACGGAAGGCTGCTGAGTGTAGTCAAGTACTTGACTTGTCGGTGCGTGTGTCAAGATGGGATTGACCACTTCAGTTCAGGAGCTATGTACAGTCGTATTTCAATTTAACAAAATCTTGGCTAGGGTAGTCCTAATGAGGAGTCACAGGAATGTTTGAGTTGAGCACAATTCGGATGATCTAATTAGGGTTGACAGTTTAACCCTGAGTCGTCCTAAACACAGGGGTCAAAAGGGATGAATTATATAGTAACCATATTCGTGTAGGTTCTGAGTATTGTGATTGCGACTATTCGACCTATCCGGACGTCGAGTACCATTACTAGATGGTTACTTCGATTAGTACAGGAATTAGTTCCTGTGCTACCGGCTTAGGTTCGAACCTGCAGGGTCACACACATTAGAGGTTCCTATCTAATCTGATGGCTGGTGAAGAGTCCTAATGCTCGTGGACTTTGAGTCCTATGTATCTGAAACTCTATGATCAAGAATTAGGATTCTCTAATCACGAGTCCACACATTTTGGGTACCGGGATCAAGAGTCCCACTGGTTTGGGATTTTTTGATCAAGATTTAATATCGATGGACTCTGATGCCCGATTGCCCATCGGATTTGGATTCAGTATTTATGAGAGGTTTAATTAGTGATTTAATCACTAATTAACTTAATTTGATTGAGTAATTATTTTTGGATCAAGTCCAATTGAATTGGATTCAGTTGGGTTTGACCCGATTAGGTTAAGTGTTGACCTAATCGCCAAGGTAGTTTGATCCCTGATCTGATCAGGGGTTGGGCTTAGTCAATTCTTGATTTGATTAGGATTTTATTAAGACTTATTAAGCCTAATTAAGTTGCATTTAATTTAGTCTAATTGTGCCTAACCTATTTTGATTAGGTTGGCTCAATTAGGTTGAAACCACCTTTTGAATTCTCTCCCTGCGCCACCTCACTCATCTGCGCCCATTTGAATTCACAAGAAATAACTTCTCGTGAATTTTCTCCCACGAAGAAGCCTTCCATGCCCCTCCATTTGTGCACCATTTGGGTGGATAAAGATGGTTGGTTGGCCATTCAAATTCAAATGAAGTTTGAATTTGAATGGGCAACTAATCCATGTGCCACCTAACCTTTTCCTTTTGTACGCCATTTTCTTTATACATGAGAAAGAGTTTCTCATGTAAACTCTCCATGCGCAAGGGAGCCCACGCCCTTCTCTTCTCATGCCAAGAGTGGATAAGGATGGGTTGGTTGGCATTTGAATTCAAATTCGATTTGAATTCAAATGAGCAACCACCTAGCTTTATCCTCTCACGCGTTTAAGATGAGTCTTGCATTGTTTTAAAAGAGTGAAGAAGGTGGGGCATGTGTAAGAGATTTCTGAAAAAGAAAAGTGGGCGTGAGGAAGCTTTCTCCATGATTTTGAAAAGTTCAAAAATTCCGAGAGGAAAGAAAAGAAAGAGAGTGGGCACAGGGTTTTCTGAAAGCACCCTAGGATTTCTGCCTAGGGTTCGGGAAGTGAGAAAGTGAGCTACGAGTGTCATGAGCCCACAAGGTTTTAGGAAGAGCTTCATCAACCTCTCAAGTACATCTACTGATGATCTGGAACATCCAAGAAGTCGGCAGATCATGATCGAAGGAGTTCGATCAACATCGGCCGTTGAAAGGGTTCTGCAACGAACTAGCATTCGTGAGGAGTCGATCAGACCGGGAGCTTCGTGTGGACGATCTGCAAAAGCCAGATACACTGTGTGACTGCATCGTGATGATCAGACCTTCCGATGGTGATCAGATTGTGGTGATCGATTACTCGCATAAAGGTAATGTGTTCTGAACACATAACAGTAAATATTTATTGTAGAAGTTTGAATTTCAAATTTAAATGTATACTATATATATCATATTTAGATCCTTGTATAGGGTTAATGCATGTTAGTTAATTAGATTAATTAATAATTTCAGCTGTAAAATTGTAATTTAAAAAAATTTTAAAATTATCATTTTACCCTGCACTAAAATTCACTTCACTGAGGGTTTCACATCCATAGATGAGTCCAAAGTATATAAGCTTCAAAGATCTATCTATGGATTGAAGTAGGTATCTAGGAGTTGGAACATGCATTTTGATAAAGTTATCAGAACGTATGGCTTTATTAGGAACAGAGAAGAGTCCTGCATAAATAGAGAGTGATCAAAAAGGTTGCTTGGATTATCCCAGTCTATGTACATAAACATCGTGTTGAAGCGATTTAGCATAGAGAATTTCAAGAAAGACTATCTCCCGATAGGCCATAAAATTTCTCTCTCAAAGAGGGATTGTTCGACAACTCCTCAAGAGAGAGAGCATATGAGCAGAGTTCCATTTATTTCGACAGGAGTTTTATAATATACACCATGATATGTACAAGACTAGATGTGGCATACTCGCTAGGGATAGTGAGTAAATATCAGTCTGATCTAGGAGAGAATTACTGAAATGTCGTAAAGACCATCCTTAAGTATTTAAGAAATACTAAGGACTAGTGGCTTGTGTATGGTGAAACTGACTTGAAACTAGTGGGGTTCACTGACTCCAACTTTCAATCAGACCAAGATGATAGCAAGAGTGTGTCAGATTATATTTTTATCTTGAACGGTGGAGCAATCTGTTGGAAAAGTTCTAAGTAGCACATTATGGCTGACACTATTTGCAAGGCAGAGTATATCGTGGCATCCGATGCTGCGAAGGAAGCTATATGGTTGCGAAAGTTCATCGACAAGGTCGGAGTGGCACCCTTCATCAATGACCCTATCCTGTTATATTGCGACAGCACTGGAGTCATTACTCAAACCAAGGAGCCGAAGTCCCATCAGCACAGCAAACATATTCTTCATCGCAACCATCGTATCTGGGAGATCGTGGATTGAGGTGATGTCAACTTTCAGAAGATCGATGAAAAAGAGAACCTAACCAATCCATTTACTAAAGCTCTCAAAATTCAAGAGTTCGATGATTACAAGTCAAAAATGGGTATACGATACTGTACGGATTGGCTTTAGTCCAAATGGGAGTTGTGAGAAAATGTATCTCAAAACCAATTGTCAGCCTATTGATGATTGTGCCCATACTTGTAATTGTATATGAATTTTCATTAATAAAGATTATTTGGCTTTTTCATCACATTTTGTCCATCTTGTTTTGAACTCCTATATTGTGATGAAGTCTTTAGGACTATAATTAATCGATAAAGGAGGATTTGTCATTTTGCCCTTAAAAATATTTGCGACCAAATGATATGCTGTTAATAGGACGATAGCAATATCAAGTTGTTAGATGTATGCCCAAAATGCCAGATCGGCTGACACATTCTTTTACAGATCTAAGGGTAAATTTATAATTTTGACTATAAATGAATAAAAGGGTTATTCTTCTATCACATTGTGTACATTGTGCCTGTGATACATCCTTTGAGTTAGTAGAAATGTAAATTCATATTTTCAAGAGTTAAAAAATTAAGACATGAATTTACATAACTAACTCATAAACAGCTCCTGACCATAGGATCATCACGAGGATGGTGATCAATCTGGAAGGTTGGTGTATGATCACTTCCTTAGGGTAGATGTGTCTTGAGTCTACAGTGTAGAGACATCGGAGTGAGAGTACAGATATTCGTTGAGAACGAGAGTACTGAGCATGACCATATCGAGCAGTCATAAGGAAGTCTACCTTCTCGTCGATGACTAGCTCGATGCTGCAGTTGTGTGTCTAGTTCTTTGACCTGAGGTGCATCGACAGTTTACCTTGTGTGTTATAGTTTGACTACACCATAACTCGATGTCCTAGCCATTCAGAACCCTGAGGTGTATGTTGGCTGTAGCATATTCATTGTAGGAACTAGGTCGTACCAAGATGGGATCTATCAACTTCGGTAGATGAGAGGAGTAGTCCTATGATAATTGAAAGATCGAGTCCTTAAGCCCATGGCCATGATGGAGTGAAATAATGGAAAAGAGTTTTCCATTAAGATTTCACATCGGACTCGGATCGATCGATTAACTCATATGACTGATGTTGGGTTTGACGAGTTCACCTTAACCCTAATTCAGTCGAAACTCATGATAGAGAAACTCAATCACACAGGTAGCTGCACCGAGAGGTTGTCTTCAGTTCTGATGGGTTGCCACCACATACTACTAGGTGTCACTGGTAGATTTTGGAAGCAATTAGAATGATATTGATGATCGATCATTCTAATTATCTGAATCAGAAGAGTTCTGATCCATCGAAAGGAGTTTCGATGATGAGATCACGACATGTCTCATTACCATACAAAATTGAACCTAACTGGGTTATACAAACAAGGGTTAGGTCTGGATGTCATCAATTGGACTAACTCAATTGTTTTGGATTAGATCCAATTAGGTTCAAGAAAATCGTGCTAACACACGATTGAGCCTAACTTTCTCCTCATGTAATCTTTTCTGTCTCTACTGAGCCAAATATGATTTCACTCATCCAGAGAACCTTGAGAAGGTTTCTCTCAGTTTAAATGAAGCTTGTCCAACTCAGAAAAGGCTTGTCTTAATTCATGAGATGAATTTAAGACAACACCTGCTAATTCCTAGCACCTGCCAATTTCATTTTAGGACATCTGTCAAAAGTTGACATATGGATCTTAAACTGAAGAGGGCTCATTGGAGGATTTTTGTGGAGTGTCCATATCCAAAACCCAATTGAATTGGGTGCCATAATCAGATTATGGCATGAGCCCAATTAAAGTAGGCGCCCCAAATGGATAAGAACCAAAGAGTCCTGATAAACATGGACACTTTGGTGCCACCTTGATTGAGCTTATCCAATGTTGGGCCAACTTAGGAGAGAGGGTGGGGTTCTTATCTGATGCGATCAGATGATAATACTCCACCAATCAGAATTTTTTCAGAATTTATTAGAATTTTCTAATTGATTGAATGATGTGGCACTGCGTAGCATACCGGGTCTATATAAACCCTGCTGCGCCTAGGGTTTCGTGGAAGAAATTATTTTATGCACAAAATCTAATAGCTGCCACCCCTCTACCCTCTTCTCTACATCCTCCCTGCTCTCCTTCCTCCCCTCTTCATGTCCAAAGAGTTGGACATCCATCTAGCAAAGAACCAAGATGTGGTGATGCCTGGAACAGAAGGCTATAGGACATCTTCGACAGGCTGCTGCTCCAACTTCAAAAGGAGTTCTGAAGCACTTTCAAATTAGATAAAGATCTGATTTTTGGAGCATTGATTCATGAGGAGAAGAATTCCAGATCCTACCCGAGTAGATACTGGTAGAGGCCAGGTGCTTGCTACATCAGAACTTCGGGCTGTGCAGAGATCATCTACAGGGTAATCAGATTACCCTTGAGATACTTCTTCTTTCATCATAGATTTAGATTTAATTTAGATTTTAAATATTAGATAATAAAATTAGATCTAGAGAATTAGATCTAAAATATGTAGGATAATTTTTTTTTTAAATTATTTCGCCCCAGATTTGATGAAATCTGGAAGATCCTACGAGGAAAAACAATTTTTCCCCCTTCAAGTGGTATCAGAGCCAGGTTGTTGGCTCTATTTCAGATCTAATTTAGATCTGATTTTAATTTTTATTTATCTGATATTAAAGAATTTCAGATGTACATCAAATATGATAGAATCTAAAATTAAAATATTTAAAATTAAATCTAAGAAGATCTAACATGCATAAGATGCATGACTAGACTAGGATTAGTTGAATCCATAAATGGTCTTAAGTTTTATATTTTAATAAGATTAAAATATGAATTAAATCTAATTTATTTTCTATTTTTTTGATGTTATAAATGTTATAATCAGATCAAAAAATAGAAAATAAAATTTTAATTTTTTCATAAAATTGATCTGCAGCATGCCTAGACTAGTTGTAGAATTGTTCCAGTAACTTGTCTAGAATAGATTTAATTTTGAATAGTTCAATTTAAATCTTATTTTTCAGATATTACATGTGATGTATCAGATCTGAAATTATGTTAATTAGATTAATTTTTGATACATGAGATATATGCAAAGCATATATTAGTTAGATCTTAAATTGTATATGTGATATGTTAATTTAGATCTAACTAGTTTTGTAGTTAAATTTATATTTCTGATTAAGGTGTTCCTCATGGCCGTCCAGTCATAAGAACAAAGTAGGATTTTAAGACCTCTCTTCCCATTCAATGGAGTATTCATATGACGTATAGGAGTGCCATGCGTTCATCCTTAATCAGAAATCAAAACTTACTTTTCTGCAAAACCCTAGATCCTGAAACCCTAGGATTTATTTTACATGCTTTATTTATGAACCTAAACTTAATTAATGAATTAAGCTTATGAAATTAAGTTAGGTCTAAAATTGAGAATTTCAAATCTAAGATATTTTCATAAAATTGGGTTCGGACTTAGGTAGCTCAATTAGGTCTAGCGGTTGATCAAACCGAATCAAGAGTTGATTAGGTGGGATCATGAAAGCTAATAATTGACCAGCCTAATAGGATTAAGTCTGGGTCAAGGTCGAATCACATTTAGATATGACACGATCAAGTTAAGACCTAATTTGGCTCAGTGGTTAGAGCCTGGATTGTAGGCTAACCCAATTAGTTCTGGTTCGACAATTTGGTGTCTAAGGTAAGTTGGGCAGATGCGACCAACTGGTTTTTAATTGGGAGCTACTCGA
This sequence comes from Elaeis guineensis, assembly GCF_000442705.2. NCBI lineage: Eukaryota > Viridiplantae > Streptophyta > Magnoliopsida > Arecales > Arecaceae > Elaeis > Elaeis guineensis. Next base: position 49,595,221 of record NC_026004.2, read on the forward strand.
CTCGAATGCATTCTTGTCGAGTTAACGTCATATCCCTCCCACCGGTCTCACTTACCTGGCCATATGTGTCGACTCAGTTCTGATTAAAGGTGGCTAACAATTTGAGCTAACCCATGCCACTAAGTTAGTCATAATTATTATGACTATGTCAAGTCAAGTTTAATGAGACCTAAATAAATCTCCCTAAAAAATATTAAGTCTAGGTCTTCCACCATTGTGGATGTGCGGGCCCTTTCCGGGGTTGATTGTTCTCGGCTGGTTACAGTGGCTCAGTTGCACCGGGAAGATGCAATCATATCCATTAGGCATTGGATGCTACGGATTAGAGGATGGGTTGGACTCAATATTTCGGATATGGTGAGGGACCCAATCAGGAATCTAGTTCGTGCAAATGGTGGATTTGACTTAACTAAGGATTGGAGCAATATCTCGGACATGGTGAGCTTCATGAATTAGAGACCAAGTTTTGGGTGCACCATGATTAGAGAATCATTGGACAAGAGTTGTCCACTCATCGATTGACCCATCACCAATAATTGTTAGGTAAGGTGGTGAGCCAATCGGTGAGACTGCACCACCCACTAAAAACATTGGTCACGGAGATTTTCACATCTCTACCAAGGGAGTGTAGGGATCTGAGAAAATAGTGGGAGCCTAATTTGTTTAAAAATAAAAATTCTAAACAAATTGGTTGAGTCTGATTACAAAATCTAACTAGAAACTTTTGACTCTCTATAGGAAACATGTCTGCCTCAAACCCCCTGACCAAAATTCTAGACACCCATAGACTGACTGGACCCAATCTCAAGGACTGGTTGAGGAACTACAGAATTATTCTGGGTTCCAAAAAATTGACTCATTCTTGGACCAGGACCCACCTACCATGCCAGCACGTCCAACTGCTGAACAGAGAGCATCTCTGGAAAAGTGGATAGATGATGATAACAAAGTAAGGTACTACATGTTGGGTGCAATGTTTGATGACTTGCAGTGCCAACATGAGAATATTTTGACTACCCGCCAAATGTTGGCTCACCTGCAAGAGTTTTTGGTGAACAGAGTCGCGCGGCCAAGTATCAAGTCTGTCAAAGACTTTTTAAGGCCAAGATGCATGATGGGTAGTCAGTCCAAGATCATTGTTTGACAATGATCAAGGATCTTGAGGAGCTTGAGAAGCTCGGTATCATCTTAGACAAGGATTTTCAGATTGATGTGATCCTTCAGTCCTTGTCCGATGCATATGGTCAGGTCATCATGAACTTCCATATGCGTAAGATGCAGTGTACCTTGGCCGAGTTAATAAATTGCTGGTTACGGCTGAGCTTTCTATGAAGGGTTCAAAAGGCTCAGTTTTTACTGTGGAGTGGACTTCTTCCAAGAGAAAGTCTTTTGGAAAGACAAAGAAGTCTGTGAAGAAGCAGAAGGTGGATGGCAAGAAGAAGAAGACAAAACGAAGAAGAAGGCTGCTGATAAGAGAAAATGTTTCCACTGCCAATCAGACAGCCATTGGAAGCGAAACTGTCCTCAGTACCTGGCCACCCTGAAGAACAAGAAGGATGGTCCTTCTGGAGGTATGCTCATTTTAGAATCTAATCTTACAGTTTCTTCTGCATCCAGTTGGGTGCTTGACTCTGGTTCTAGTGCTCATTTGTGCACTTCTATGCAGGGTCTTGAGGAGAGCAGGAGGCTGAGGGATGGAGAGATGATCCTATGCATCGCGAATGGAACAAGAGTTGTTGCTGTGACCGTGGAAACCTACCCTCTGTGATTACCGTTAGGATTATATTTATTTCTTAGAGATTGTTATTATGTGCCTGCAGCAAGCAGGAATTTGATTTCTGTTTCATGTTTAGCACAAGAAGGCTATGTGATTAGCTTTCATAAGGACTATTGTAATATTTTTTATGAAAATAATAAAGTTGCATATGGTTTTTTTATTAACGGTCTCTATCAGCTATATATTGATGTATCTGTATTTAATATTGAGCAAAATGTGAATGCCATAGGAATTAAAAGGCCTAGAGATAGTCTAAATGATAAGTATCTGTGGCACCTAAGGCTAGGTCATATAGCGGAAGATAGGGTTAACAAATTGAAGAAATCTGGACTATTGAGTCCGTTGACTTCCGAGTCATATCCAGTTTGTGAATCATGCCTTCAAGGCAAAATGACCAAGCTTCCTTTTGTGGGACATGGGGAAAGGGCCACAGACCTACTTGTCCTAGTACATACGGATGTGTGCGGCCCATTTGATGTGTCAGCTAGAGGCAACTACATCTACTTCATTACCTTTACCGATGATATGTCTAGGTATGGGTATGTATTTCTAATGAAACACAAGTCTGAAGCTTTTGAAAGGTTCAAAGAATTCAAACATGAGGTTGAAAAACAAACAGAAAAGTCCATTAAGGTTCTTCGATCAGATCGAGGAGGTGAATACCTTAGTTGGGAGTTCCTAGACTATCTTAAGGATAATGGCATAGTTTCTCAATGGACTCCACCTGGAATACCTCAACTCAACGGGACGGAGAAATCAGACCCTATTAGATATGGTCCGTTCCATGATGAGCTTCACAGACCTCCTCGAATTTCTTTGGGGACATTGTCTCATACAGTAATTTATGTATTGAATAGGATTTCCTCTAAAACCATTCCTACCACACCATATGAGATATGGCATGGTAAGAAGCCAAGTCTGAATCATCTCAGAATTTGGGATTGTCCGGCTCATGTCAAGAGACAGCAGGCGGACAAGTTAGAGTTCAGATCTTTTAGAGCTCGATTCATAGGATATCCTAAAGAGTCATTAGGATACTATTTCTATATTTCGAAAATCACAATGTGATTGTGAGTCGAAATGCTATTTTTTTTGAAAAACAGTTTATTCAAGATGGTGGCAATGGAAGAATAGTTAAGCTCAAGGAGAATGTCTCCCAAGAGCAACGAGCTCAAGAACTTGAGGAACCCAATCAATTAGAACCAGTCCCAACACAACCTCTTCCACCTTGTAGATCGACTAGGGTTTTCCATCCTCCTGAAAGGTACTTAGGTACCATACAAGAAGAAGTAGAGGAAATATTCCTCATAGAAAATGGGGCTCATGGTGATGACCCCAAGACCTATGACGAGGTGATATCAGATATCGACTCCAAGAAATGGTTAGAGGCAATGAGATCAAAAATTGATTTGATGCACTCAAACCAAGTCTGGACTTTGGTAGATCCACCTGAAGGTATTATACCTATTGGGTATAAATGGATCTTCAAAAGAAAGATAGGTGCAGATGGGAATGTGGAGACATTCAAGACTAGGCTTGTAGCGAAAGGTTATAATCAGCGCGAAGGCATTGACTATCAGGATACCTTTTCGCCCGTAGCCATGCTAAAATCCATCCGCACATTGCTTACTGTTGCAGCCTATTTCGATTATGAAATATGGCAGATGGACGTGAAAACAGTGTTTTTAAATGGACATCTTGAGGAAGATATATATATGGAACAGCCGCTTGGTTTCACCTCCAGTATGATGATCACAAGATCTGCAAGTTGCAAAGGTCCATTTATAGACTTAAGCAAGCATCTCGGAGTTGGAATACTCGTTTCAATAATGTGATCAAAATGTTTGGTTTCATCAAGAATGAGGAGGAACCATATGTGTTCAAAAAGGTCAATGGGAGCGCAGTTGTCTTCCTCGTACTGTACGTAGATGACATCCTCCTAATTGGGAATGACATTCTCATGTTGACCTCAATCAAAGTATGGTTGTCTAAGGAGTTCTCTATGAAAGATCTAGGAGAGGCATCCTTTATATGGGTATTAAGTCCATAGAGATAGACCAAATAGGATGCTGGGACTTTCACAAAAGATGTACATTGAGGAGGTGCTAAAAAGGTTTAGCATGGAAAACTCCAAAAGAGGTTTATTACTTTTTAGACATGGCATTCATCTCTCCAAGAAGATGTGCCCTAGCACAGCTGAGGAGATTGAACGCATGAGCAAGATCCCTTATGCTTCGGCAATAAGGAGCCTCATGTATGCCATGCTATGTACATGACCTGATATAGCCCATGCTGTGAGTGTCACAAGTAGATATCAGTCAAATCCAGGAGAAGAGCACTAGACTTCTGTGAAATGTATCTTTAAGTACTTGAGAAGGACTAAGGATATGTTTCTAGTCTTTGGGAATGGAGAACTCCAAATTTAGAGATATACAGACTCAGACTTTATGTCTGATATATATGATCGAAAGTCGACATCTGGAAGTCTGTTCATTTGCAATGGTGGTGCAGTTAGCTGGAAGAGTTCCAAGCAGACGGTGATTGCTGATTCCACCATGGAGACAGAGTACATTGCTGCATCAGAAGCTGCGAAAGAGGCATTCTGATACAAGAAGTTTACCGCAGAGCTTGAAGTGATATCTTCGAATGCCATACCTCTTTACTGCGACAATAATAGCGCAATAGCCCTAGCTAAGGAGCCAAGGTCTCATCAGAAGTCTAAGCACATCGAGCGATGATTCCATCTGATCCATGATTATCTCGAAAAGGGTTATGTCGAGGTCAAGAGAGTCGACTCCATTGGGCCAGCAAAAGATCGAAGCCCACCTTGAGAAGATAGGACTTAGATATGTAGCCAATTGGCATTAGGTCAAGTGGGAGTTTGTTAGATGTGTGTCCTAGATGCCAGATCGGCTGATACATTTTGTACAGATCTAAGGACAAATTTGTAATTTTGACTATAAATGAATAAAAGGGTTATTCTTCTATCACATTGTATACATTGTGTCTGTGATATATCCTTTGAGTTAGTAGGAATGTAAATTCATATTTTCAAGAGTTGAAAATTTAAGACATGAATTTACATAACTAACTCATAAACAGCTCCTGACCATAGGATCATCACGAGGATGGTGATCGATCGGAAGGTTGGTGTATGATCGCTTCCTTAGGGTAAATATGTTTTGAGTCTACGATGTAGAAACATCGGAGTGAGAGTACAGGTATTCGTTGAGAACAAGAGTACTGAGCGTGATCATATCGAGCAGTCATAAGGAAGTCTACTTCTCGTCGATGACTAGCTCGATGCTGCAGTTATGTGTCTAGTTCTTTAACCTGAGGTGTATCGATAGTTCACCTTGAGTGTGTTATAGTTTGACTACACCATAACTCAGTCTCCTAGCCATTCGAACCCTGAGGTGTATGTTGGCTGTAGCATATTCATGGTAGGAACTAGGTCGCACCAAGATGGATCTATCAACCTCGATAGATGAGAGGAGTAGTCCTATGATAATTGAAAGATCAGTCCTTAAGCCCATGGCCATGGCAGAGTGAAATAATGGAAAAGAGTTTTCCATTAAGATTTCACATCAGACTCGGATCGATCGATTAACTCATAGACTGATGTTGGGTTTAACGAGTTCACCTTAACCCTAATTTAGTCGAAACTCATGATAGAGGAACTCAATCACACAGGTAGCTGCACCGAGAGGTTCGTCTTCAGTTCTGATGGGTTGCCACCACATACTGCTAGGTGTCACTGGTAGATTTTGGGAGCAATTAGAATGATATTGATGATCGATCATTCTAATTGTCTGAATCAGAAGAGTTCTGGTCCATCGAAAGGAGTTTCGATGATGTCGATGATTAGATCACGACATGTCTCATTACCATACAAAATTGAACCTAACTGGGTCACACAAATAAGGGTTAGGGTCTGGATGTCATCAATTGGCTAACTCAATTGATTTGGATTAGATCCAATTAGGTTCAAGGAAATCATGCTAGCACAAGATTGAGCCTAACTTTCTCCTCGTATAATCTTTTCTGTCTCTACTGAGCCAAATATGATTTGACTCATCTAGAGAACCTTGGGAAGGTTTCTCTCAGTCTAAATGAAGCTTGTCCAGCTCAGAAAAGGTTTGTCTTAATTTATGAGATGAATTTAAGACAATACCTATTAATTCCTAGCACCTGCCAATTTTATTTTAGGACATCTGTCAAAAGTTGACATATGGGTCTTAAACTGAAAAGGGCTCATTGGAAGATTTTTGTGGAGTGTCCACATGCCAAAACTCAATTGAGTTGGGTAATATAATCAGATTATGGCATGAGCCCAATTAGATTTAAAGTGGGCGCCCCAAATGGATAAGAACCAAAGAGTCCTGATAAACATGGACTCTTTGGCGCCACCTTGATTGAGCTTATCCAATGTTGGTGCCAACTTAGGAGAGAGGGTGTGGTTCTTATCTGATGTGATCAGATGACATCACTCCACCAATCAAATTTTTTTTAGAATTTATTAGAATTTTTTTATTGGTTGAATGATGTGGCACTGCGCAGCATACAGAGTCTATATAAACCCTGCTGCACCTAGGGTTTCATGAAAGAAATTGTTTTATGCACAAAACCTAATAGCTGCCACCCCCTACCCTCTTCTCCATGTCCTCCCTACTATCCTTCCTCCCCTCTTCATGTCCAAAGAGTTGGACGTCCATCTGGCAAAGATCCAAGGTGTGGTGATGCCTGGAACAGATGGCTGCAGGACATCTTCGACAGGCTGCTGCTCCAACTTCAAAAGGAGTTCTGAAGTACTTTCAAATCAGATAAAGATCTGATTTTTGGAGCATAGATTTGTGAGGAGAAGATGTTCCAGATCCTGTCTGAGTGAATACCGGTAGAGGTCAAGTGCTTGCGTGGCTACATCAGAACCTCGGCTGTGCAGAGATCATCTACAGGGTAATCAGATTACCCTTGAGGTACTTCTTCTTTCATCATAGATTTAAATTTAATTTAGATTTTAAATATTAGATAATAAAATTAAATCTAGAAATTAGATCTGAAATATGTTGGATAATTTTTTTTTAAAATTATTCCGTCCCAGATTTGATGAAATCTGGAAGATCCTACGAGGAAAAGTAGTTTTCCTCCCTTCACAAGTATTGGTTGTTGTGTGCCATATGAGTTGCTTGTCCTCTTAACCACGGAGTATGGAGACACTATTATGGCATACAGATGGAATGTAAGAGTATATTCGCATTGAACATGATCATTTGTCAAGCACTCTGCTGTCAAGAGTAGCTTGTAAAGGGTATGGGTATAAGTAATCCATGTGATGGATTTGAAAGATTGAAATACAATGTGGTCAACTATATTAGAGTTGACAGTCAAACCCTAGGTCAAATGGATAAATTTTACGGTAACCATATACCAGTAGGTTCTAAAATATTGCTTTGCAATCTTTCGACCTATCTGGATGTCGGATCCCATTGCTAGATGGTTATATCGATTAGTATAGAAAGTTGTTCCTATGCTATCGGCTTAGGTTCGAACCTATGGGGTCATACACATTAAAAAATTCGATCAGATCTGATGGCTAAAGAGTCCAATTAGATTGTGACTCTGGTGAAGAGTCCCACTAGTATTGGAACTCTGGAGGAGAGTCCCATTGAGACTAGAACTCTACTATTGATGAAAAATTAATTAATAATTAGATTACTAATTGATTCAATTTGATTGAGCAAAGAGCTTTAGATCAAGTCGAATTGAATCTAATTCAATTCGACTTAGATTGGGTTTGATATGATTAAGCCTGATTGCAAAAATTTGATCCTGATTCGATCAGGACTTGGGCTCAGCTAATTCCTAATTGGGTTAGAAAATTATTGAGATAATTAGGTTTCTAATTTGATTAGATTCATTTCTAAGATTGAGTTCAAAACAGATTTGATTTGATTTAGAATTAATTTAGAAATGATGAGTCCAAGCCAATAGAGACTCTATCTCCTTATCCTTGCACCACCCTGGACCCATGCACCTCATTTCAATGCCAAATTAGGTTTGGCTTGAGGTTTTTAGCATCAAGAGAGAGAGCTTAATAAGAGGAGGCTGCAAAGCATGATGAGTCATGATCCTATTTCTGCCTAATTTGAATGCGATCCGAATTAGAGATAAGGAGAAAGAAAAGAAAGAGATTTTTCAAACATGGAAAGAGAGGAGGCGCCAATTGAATTTTTTCTATTTTTCTTTGAGGAGTTTTTGGGTATGAAAGACTCCTGGTTCCTTCCTCACACCAACTCTTAATTTTAGAAATTTTTGGGATGCCCAAAAGGTGTTTGGCGTGGACTCTTTGGCACCCTCTCCCTTGGATCAAAACCCTACCCTTGTCTATTTAAAGGGGGCTTCAATTGTTGATGCGATATGCCAAGTGTCTTGTAGTTTATTTTTTCTCTAGAGCTCCTTCTCTTCTCCTCTTCCTCCTCTAGATCTTCTCTTCATTTGGAGCATCCAAGACTTTTGCAGAAGGAGAAATTAGCCTCAAAGATCCTTGCAAGCTAGCACTTCCAAGGAGCCTAATCTGCGCCGGTCTTCGTGTGGATATTCTGTAGAGGTTGGATGACTTTGTGTAGCTGTAAGCAACCTGAAGGAGAGCCTAACCAAGTTTTAGACCAGTAGAGATCAAGAGTTTTTAGTTCGACAATGATTTCTGAACTTCCTTACTCATTTTTGTTAGATTTAACTATTATATCTAGATGGCAGCATCGATTAGATCGATGTAAGTTTTATTTTTAGATGTTGTGAGCATGTTAAATCATATTATATATCTTGGTATGGTAGTCTAGATTGGATCTTATGCATATAATTTAGATTAAATTATTTAATCTTTTAGTCTCACTGCATAAAATTTTTGAAATTACATGCACAGCACTGCCAGTATTTCCTACATAAATTGTCCAGATTAGCAAATGGAACTAATTAAATAACCACCGCACTTGAAACACTTCTTAGATACTAATTGATTAATAGATTTAAGAAATTGGTTAGCTTCTGATTCATAACACTACGACTTAATATAATTTTTAAAAGGGCTTTAATAGTCTTATGCACATCCTAACTTAACCAATCATAATGATGCACTATTATAGTTGTATCATAACAACTAATCATTAAATGAATGCATCTAATCTTGTCTCTAAGATAAATTAACATGATCATAATCATAACATCATGCATCTAAATATATCTCTAAGATATATTAACATGATCATAATCATAACATCATGCACCTAAATATATCTCTAAGGTATGTTAGGGTTTGGATGTTCAATTGGGTTCAACTGATGATCCGACTTGAACCAAATCTAAAACCCTAGTTGGACCACAATCAAGACTACATTCCAACCTTTGACTGTATAAATCAAGGTAAGCTCTAATACTACTGTTGGGTTTTGGTGGTGCAGTGGAAGGTCTAAGTGTTTAAAATTTTCATTCAAAACATCTTAGCACATCGAAACCATAGAACCCAAAATCCCTTGACTATAGCAATCAAAGCATAATTAAATTAATTATGGACAAGAGGAATACCTATAATGCTTAATCCAATTTTCACTAGGAATCCAAGTGTTCACCCTTCAATGATGATCCACATGAAAATTGATCCAAGACAGTACTCCTTGAATCTTGCTTCAAGAGTTTTAGCCCCAGAACTTGACTAGCCTAGTACCGATCGAGTTTCACCAAGAACCTGATTTCACTCTCACTCCACCTTCTTTGGACTTTTGATTTCTCTCTTTTAGAACCTCCCTCACTCTTGTCTGGACCTAATTAGGCTATGTCCTAAGTATCAAAGCCTTGTCCTAAGACTAAGAGGGGATGTAAGAAAGAAAGGAGAAGCAAGGAGACAAAATTGGAAAGTTTTCTGAGTTGTGTCGGACACCTAATGCACAAGGCCTTTTATAAGCAACAGAGGGGTGCCTAAAAGAAAGGACACACCCCATTTAAACGCCATATAATATCTACATTTTAGGTTATTTAAGAGTCTTCAAACATAATGACTCTTCTGCCTGATATGTCAATCACCTTCTCCTGTGTGCATGCGTCAATGAAGAGGCTTATTGGCGTTTGATCTCAATTCAGAATAATCCAAAAATGGCCATGTGGAAAGGAGACTCAAATCTGATTTCAAATCTCCTAATAAGGTAAGAGCAGATACCTCCTTCTACTTAAAGCAGAAGGACTCTTCTCACATCGCATCGCTCTTCCTCCTTATCACCACATGCGCACCCACACACAAGGGCATTTTAGGCATCCTTCTGAGCATCAGATAAATATGAAAAAATTCTATATAAATAACCATTTAAAATTAGATTCAAAAAGGCACACAATTTGATAGGTTGCTTTTCATTCAAATCAAATTTGAATAGCAAAAGGACTCTCCAAATGCGAGGAGTCGCGTGAGTCAACTTTTGTGTGCATGTCCTCTTACTCTTTCCATCTTTCTATGCCATAAAAAATCAAAAATATGAACATCTCAATCTTTGAGATGGGTGCTAGAGGATAGAGTGCAATGTGAGCTACCACATGTATCTTAAACCAAATCAAAAGGACTCATTCCTTCTGCTCATGCCAATACACGTGCGCCCTTCATTTTTGCACCCCTAAAGTCTAACCAAGCTTGGACTCTAGGTAATGGCACCCCATAAGGCTATGTGGCACCATCTAGTGGCTGCCACACCTAGATCTAAACCCAAATTAGCCCATGGCATAATTTAATTTGATCAAAAAGCAAGATCCGAATCGATTTTGAATCTGATTCAAGGAGCTAGGGTTTCCACACGTGCTAGCATGCTCACCAAAAATCCTGATTAGATCCAAAAATCCAATCAAACTTATCAAAAAGATCTTTGGTTAATTTCTTTATGTGTGTGACCCATTGAGTTTCATATCTAATCAGTAGTAGGTATGGATGCAAGTCGATCTAATTTGATTAGACTCCTAATCGATTAAGATCTAAAACGAGCTAACTAAAGTTTAGCAATTAGAACCCATTCTAATTAGCGATCGAATTAAACTCTTTAATTCGATCAAGCCTATGCAAGTCAAGATTGACGTCTAGCAACATATCATGACTATCCAAAAGATGTAAAACTTGATGAAAATACTAAATATACCCTTCAGTGGCAAGTTGCCGTGCAATTCAATCCTTCAATCATCCCTTCATCCCAAAATATTCATGAGTATGGAGTTACATCAAACTCAACCATATATTCATATTGATTCTCCATCAACCAATGATAACTCTAATGATAAAGTATTAAAAACTCTTTCTAATCTTCATCCTTCTTTTGATTAAAAGACTTTTCCTAAGTCATCTAGAGATGAGAATTCACAGGATGCCATCTCCTCTTATCAAGAGTGATCGATCCTTATTTTCCCGACTCACGACCTTCATACATACTCTACCATATCTAAAATATCCCATACATGTCTTAATGCCATGCTTGGGTATGCATCAAAACATGGGTTCATGTGCATAAGATTCCATGATGATCTCAGGTCTAAGGATCACTCGCACAACTCCTACTTAGAGAACCATCTTTTAACAAATAAGTAAGGCTCCATAAGGTGTTCTCTATTGGTGAGTCAATTTAGTGAACTCTCTCAAATGAACATCTACATCCTTGTATTAGTGTCTCTACACAAATGGCTAGTGAGATCAGCCACCCTCTACATCGAACATATATACGATATGTCAGACTATCCAGAACATTGATCCCCGACTCAATACTCCCACAATCAGGAATGTTTAAGATTAAGATTTTAGATTTTACAAGCATGACCCATTCATGTCTTCTAAAACAATTACCCTAATCTTTGGGATTCATCATAATCTTAAACATAGTAAGATGCAGCAAAAATAATAAATCAATGTCTCATTTTATTATCATATAAAAAATATCATTACATAAGTTGGAAGCTTATAAAGAAAAATTTTATCACATCACTCATGCGATTGACTTGTAGGACACTCTTCATTCAGTTACCGTATGATTCAATCTCTCTATCATGAGTCCCGACTGGATGGCGGATCATAGATAAATCATCAAATCTCAGCATCGGTCATATGATATTTTCCATTAGCTCAAGTCCGACTGTGATTCTTATGACACTCTTTTCTATCAATTACACTGCTATGGCCGCAGACTTAAGGACTCAGCCTCTTAAATCCCATAGGACACTCCTTTTGCTAAGATCGATTGATCCCATCTAAATATGCATCCTACTCTCACAGTAGACCAATTATCATCAACATCCATAATAAAGACTCATTAAGGCCATGTTTATGTGTAGTCAAACTCCAGCAGCCTCACTGTGAGCAGTCATAGCATCACAGGTCAAAGGACTATTAACATAACTACAGCATCGAGAAAGTCACTAACGAATGAGTAGACATCTGTTGGGTTCTGATTTAAAACTAAACAAATCAATAGCTTTAACATATAAAACTATCGAGCCGAACTCAAACCTAGAATCACCTTGTCGAAGTCGATCAAAACAAAACAAGCATGCAAAAGAGATAGAATTTTATACTTTTATTAAAAATAAAAAAATGGCACATTGGTGATCTCCATGAGATTTCAAAGTAGAAGTCCTCCAACAGTGATCCACACAAAAGTTGACCAAGGTCCTTCCTAACCGGTGCACCACCGCAGCCTTGTCTTTTTAAGAACACTGTCAGCTCCGAACTCAAAGAACGATCGCGCCAAAGCCCAGTTGCTTCCAAACTTACCACCAGGATTATGCCAAGAAGGCACTCTTCAGATGTCTCACAACCTAGAATTTGATTTTTGGCTCCAACACATGAAAAAAATCAAACCCTATGGCACATTAGCAACACTTGCTAATTCTGTCACCACCCTTCTTACAACTTTTGCCACTCAATTTCTCCTTGCCTTTTTTCATAGATTTCTTTTAGAATTTTTTCACTAATTCACATGCCACTTATCTCTGGTTTCCACCCAAATTCCTAGCACCTAGGCTATATGGGATGTCCCATATATATAAGGGACCAAGGGGAGCCAACCTTTGGTGCTCCACTTTCTCACATAGTGAATAAATTCACCATGTAGAATTATGGTGCTAGAGAGCCTTCACACAGAAGGACACTCTCTCTTCTGCATGCTATAAAAATCCTATCTTTAATTGTTATTAAATCATAAGAGATCAAGTTGAGAAATTAAGGCAACGTGTTAAGATAAGAGTCTTCATGAAGAAGGACTCTTCATCTTCACATGCTAAAATGAGTGGGGCAGCAATTAATTTTTGGTGTGGCTTCTGGTGGGTGCAGAGGAGTCCTTCTCCACTTGAAATTATTTCAAGTTGGGTAGGAAACCAATTAAGATAGACCTAATCCCATTAGGCCAAAGACAACCAATTTAGGAACTTGGGTAATATAATGTGGTAGCATATTTAATTAACCCATAGAATTTATATTAAACTCTAATTAAATCAGACCAAAGCCAAATCTCAAAGTGTGTGATCCATTGAATTTCAAATCTAGCCAGCAGTGGACCAAGACTTTCGATGTAACCCTAATCTGATTAGATTAGGTCACCCAAAGAGTCTCAATCAACTAGGACTCTTCTTAATTGATTCTAGAATTAAATTCTTATTCTGATGAGTCCACAAGTCAAGATTGACATCTAGCAATATGTCACGACTATCTAAAAGATTTAAAATTTTAGTGAAAAATTATCAAAATATCCTTCAGTGGCAAGTTACTGTGTAATTCAATCCTTCAGTCAAACAATATCCCAAATAAGCTTTGGGCATGGAACATGTCAAACCCAACCACTTATCTTTATGTATCTCGATCTGAAGGCGATGATTCAGTTGATGATACATTAGAAACTTTTTTTAATTATCATTCTGTTTTGGTCAAAGACTTTCAGAATCACGACCTATGAGATCACATAGGATGTTCCCTCTCCTTATTAGAAGTGACTGATCCCTTATTGATCACTCACAATCCCTATGCACACTTTACTATATTCAGAACACCCCATACAAGGATCAGAGAACTAAGTTAGGAAATGAATGAAATCATAGATCCATGTACATAAAGTACCATGATGATCTCAGGTCAAAAGATCACTTACACAACTCCCACTAGAGAATCATCAGTTGACATATAAATAAGACTCCATCTGATGTTCTCTCACAGGTCTATTCAGTGAACTCATTCTCTAATGAGCACCTATATCCTTGTATTAGTGATACCATACAAGTGGTTGTGAGATTAACCATCCTCATTTCTGAGAATACATAGGACATGCTAGTCTTATCGATATCATTGATCCCCGACTCAATGAACTAACGACTAAGAATGTTTTAGGCCATGGCTATCAAGGATTTAGATCTCACTAGCATGATCTCATCACGGTCCTAAAACTATTGTCCAGACCTATAGGGTTTATTATAATCTTAAACAATAAGATGTAGCATATGATGAATCAAAAATATCTATTTTATTAATAAATTAATGTCAACTATATAAGTCTGGAAGATAAATTATAGAAAATATCCTATCGCATCCTATATGCGATTGGCTTGTAGGGTATTATTTTTTCAGTCTCCCACTTGCACTAAAGCTAATCGCTCCTATAGTTGTTACCCATCTATTAAAGTGGCGGTCAAACTATTGCATTGACAAGGCTTTAGTGAATGGATCTATTATATTATTTTTGATGTCAATTCGCTCTACGATCACATCACATCTTTTGACTATCTCCCGAAAGAGGTGGAACCATCTTAGGATGTGTTTGGATTTATGATGAGACCTTGGTTCTTTAGATTGAGCAACTACCCTAGTATTATCACAATAAAGGGCATAGGTTGTTCAATCCTTGGAACCACATCCAACTCTGTGATGAATTTTTTCATGCAGATGGCCTTTTTAGCAGCCTCACTTGCAGCAATATACTCAACCTTAATGACCAAGTCAACAATAGTTTTCTGTTTGAAATTTTTTCAACTTACTACACCACCATACAGAGTGAACTCATATCCAGATATAGATTTGCTATTATCCAGATCAGATTGAAAACTAGAATCAGTATAACCTTCTAGTTTTAAATCAGATCTTCCATATATTAGAAAAATATCTCTAGTCCTTCTCAAGTACTTGAGTATATTTTTTACAGCTTTCCAATGATCCTCCCTGAGATCAGCCTGAAATCTTCTTACAATGCCAAGGCATAAGCCACATCAGGCCTGGTGCATAACATAATATAGATAATTGATCCTACAGTCAAAGTATAAGGAATAGAACTCATTCTATTTCTCTCTTCAGGTGTCTTAGGAAATATCTTCTTAGAGAGTTGTATGTCATGATCCATGGGCAAGTAACATCTTTTACTTCCCTCTATGTTGAACCTCTTCAACAAAAGATCAATGTACCTAGACTAAGACAAGCCTAGCATTCTTTTTGATCATCTCTATAGATCTTTATACCTAGTATATAGTATTAGATGTATGTCCTAAAAGCTAATATGACTGACATATTATAATATATCTAGGGCATAATTTTATACTTAGTAGTATATTGATATGATCAATAAAAGGGGTAAGTTCTTTTTCATTCAAGTGTAATGTATCCTTGAATCATCCATGGAATTAGTTTCGATACATATTCTCAAAGTGTTGAGAATTAGAGACACGTATTTAATTCTTAAAGGCTCCCGATAGGCTTTCGGTCATAGGATCATCATGAGGATGATGATAGATCCAAATAGACTAACACACAAATCGCTTCCTTCGGGATAGATGGGTCTCTAATCTACCATGTAAAGACACAGGGCAATAAGTGCGAGTGGTTGTTAGAGAACAACTGGCGCTAAGCATGACCATATGAGAGTACTTGGATTTCTATTCAATCGCCAGTGATTATCTCGATGCTGTAGTTGTGTGACTGATTTTTTGACTTGAGATGGTACTGCTACTCCAGTGAGGCTGCTGGAGTTTGATTGACACATAAACATGGGTCTCGATAAGTCCTTGTAGTAGATGATGGCGATAGTTGGTCCATTGTAAGAGTGGGTATGCATCAAGATAGGATCTATCAATCTTGATAGAGAGGAGTAGTCCTATGGGATTTGAGAGACTAAGTCCAAGAGTGTGGCCACAATAGTGTGATTGATGGAAAAGAATTTTCATAAAAGTCATAATGGACTTGAGTTAATCAATCTTTATATGACTGATGTTGATGTTTGACGATTTATCTATGACCTGCCATCTAGTCGGAACTCACGATAGAGGGACTAAATCATACGTTAACTACACCTATAGGTTTATTTCAATTCTACAGGATTGCCACTATATACTGCTGGGTGTCACTGGTGGATTATAAGAACTCACTAGGATTATTCTGGATCGACAATCCTTGCTGAGTTAAAGTAGAATTGTTCTGACCCATTGAAAATAGTTTCAATGATATGATGATGAGATCATTGTATATCTCACTATCAGATAAATTTGAACCTACGGGGTCATAAAACAAAGAGATTAGGCCTGGAATAAAAAATTAAACTTATGAAGTGTCAATTGGGTTTAGAGAAACCCATTGGGATCATGGTAATCTTGCTAGCACATGGTTGGATCTAATTCCTCTTTCCGTTGGGATTACTTATTTGATAAGATAATTCTAACTTAATTATCTACTAATAACCTACATGAATAAGATTCATGAGACTCTAATTATTGGGTGTCTAAGATTATGGATCATATAAATTAAGGATGCAAGTCCCTTATGAATCTCCTTGATAGTTATTATGAGGTACCACTTTGATTTGATCAGTTTGGATGTGTCCATTAATTAGAGGGCCCTTGGTTTTCATATGGGGTATCTCTTGGGTGCAAAAGAGGGCGTCTAATTATGGGTACAAGGGCTCCAATAGTTGGCACCTAATGGGCTTCCTAAAGTAAATTGGATAACTTAAGTTAATAGGAATCCTAATGCAAGTAGGACTTGTATTATATGATTGAATAGGATTCAATCCTTATGTCTATTTAAAGGGACCTCCCTTAAGGTCCTAAAGCATAAAATCCAGCAACCCCTCACACCCAAAGGCTCTCCCCACACCTTCTCTTCCTCTCCCTCTCTCTGCTCTTGGGTGTTGTATACACCCCTTCCTTGGGATGCGCATCCCAATGAGTTCCATGCCCAAAGGAGTTTAGGTGCCTCTTTCTTATTGGTTTCTAGCATCTGATAGCAGCATATAGCAAAGAGAAACTCTAGAGAAGAGAAGAAGAAGAAGATCAAGGAGAAAGATCAAGTGTTGATCGTGATCCAAACTTCGTTCAGATTCAGTAGGCTGAATTTTGAAGAATTAAAATTTAGATTGTAGAAGACTGTTCCAGCCTGATCTTGAGTGGATACTTATAGAGGTTGGATACTTATATGGCTAATAGAGAGCCTCGTCTCTTCCAGATCCAGTTTTGAAGAAAGAAATTACAAAACAGGTATGTGATTTGATCACAATCTGAATTTCAGCATATATCAATTTTAGTATATGAAATAGATTCATATGGTTTTATATTTTTATGCATGCAAAATTCAGATTAAAAATATTTTAATCTTATTCTCTACTATGGTATTTAAAAAATAAAAATTTTGAAATACATATGCATGCACTAAACCTAGAATTCCAATAGTGGTATCAGAGCCACGGGTTCATATGCTGAATTTTGACATACATATTTTTGAAAAGATTTCAAAATTAATTTTTTTCTTTGATACATGAGATGTATAGATGGATTAACTAATCTAAATTTTGATTTTTAATTTAATATTACAACATATAAATGATATATAATTTCATGCATAGATCTAAATTTCATCTAGAAAGAGTTCTAGTTATGTTCATATGAAATATAGATGCATGCATGAAATCTAAATTTTTTTTATGATCTGAATTTTGATTCATATATGTGATATATGATTGCATATTTAGATTATAAATTTATTTTTAATCTCATTCATGATTAGTATATAAGATATATGATATTATACTAAGATCTGAAATTTTGTTTAGATCTGATTTTATATGCATATATATGATACATGTTTGTATGCTAAAATCTAAAAATTATTTTTATATTCTAAAATTTATTTTAATGTAATAAATTTAGATCTGAAATATGATTTTAGAATCTAAAATTTGTGTTTGTGCATGAGGGTTTTTGTCATAGAAAAATCAAAAATTAGGTTATGTAATAGGATTACATCTAAGATTTTTGATTTGAGTCACATGGGTCTAATTCGATTAAGTAATTAGTCAAACCGAGTCAAGTGTTGAATTTAGTTAGATCAATTAAGTTAATGATCATACAATTATTGTTGATCAATTCGATTGAGTCCCATATGTAGAATCAATTAACCTAAGGACCTAATTTGGCTCATTGCATATTTAGATTATAAATTTATTTTTAATCTCATTCATGATTAGTATATAAGATATATGATATTATGCTAAGATCTGAAATTTTGTTTAGATCTGATTTTACATGCATATATATGATACATGTTTGTATGCTAAAATCTAAAAATTATTTTTATATTCTAAAATTTATTTTAATGTAATAAATTTAGATTTGAAATATGATTTTAGAATCTAAAATTTGTGTTTGTGCATGAGGGTTTTTGTCATAGAAAAATCAAAAATTAGGTTATGTAATAGGATTACATCTAAGATTTTTGATTTGAGTCATATGGGTCTAATTCGATTAAGTAATTAGTCAAACCGAGTCAAGTGTTGAATTTAGTTAGATCAATTAAGTTAATGATCATACAATTATTGTTGATCAATTCGATTGAGTCCCATATGTAGAATCAATTAACCTAAGGACCTAATTTGGCTCATTGGTTTGAGCCCGATTCACTTGAGCTAATCGATTATGATCAATCGACCTATTGGTGTCTAAGGCAAGTTAATGAGATATGGTTATTTAATTGGTTCTGTTAGTCGATCTGGCCAATTTATTGGTGTCTTAGGAAGGCAACGGGGGGACCCCCACCGATCTCCATTTACCTAGCCAATTTGGAAGATTGGATCTTAAATTAGATTGCTTAGCAATCGATTTAGCCCATACCAGTTAGATCGGTCATATGATGACTAATTAAATGAGGCCTAAACCCAAATTTCTCTACAAATATTAAGTTTGTAGGTCTTCCATCATTGTAGATGTACGACGTGTTACCGATGTTGATTATTCTCAGCTGATCACAGTAGTTCAGTTGCATTGGAAACATGCAACCACTCTATTAGCATGGAGTTGCTCTGAGATAGGGATGGGGTTGGACCCAATAACTATTAGGTAAGGGACCCAATGATGACCTTGCACCTGTTTGTGAATGGTGGGTTGGGCTTAACTAAGAAGTGTGGGCAATAACTGTTAGGTAAACCCACATGACTTAGAGATCAAGTGGCTGCAATATGCTTAGTGAAGCATCTAGGCAAAGAGTCACCTATGCATCGGTGTGCATGCTACCAATAATTGTTAGGTAAGGTGCATGTCATCGGTGGAACCGCAGCACTCACTAGGAATCTTTTATCGTGTTAGGATTTTCGTTTCCTTTCAGAAGAGTGGAAGGATCTAAAAAATTAGTGGGAGTCATTATTTGCAGCTTAAAGTTTTTAGATGCAAATTAAAACATTAAGAACAAAAGTCTAACTTGAATCTCTACTCTAGCAATTAAACCATCATGTTAGCCTCAAACCCTCTAGCTTGCATCCTTGAAACCAACCATTTGATCGATAACAATTTTAAAGACTGGCTTAAAAATCTCAAGATTGTCCTGACCTCGAAAAAGTTAAGCCTTGTTTTCGACCAAGATCCTGTTGTGTTGCCAAACCATCCTACTACTGAGCAAAGAGCTACTTTTGAGAAGTGGACAGATGAAGACAGTTGAATCAAGTATTATGTGCTAGCATCCATATCAAACGAGTTGCAAAGCCAGCATAAGTATATGCCCACTGCCTAGGCTATGATCACTCATCTACAAGAGTTGTATGGTGAGCAGAGCCGTACTGTATTTTTGAAGTGTCCAAGAGATCTTCAACCTGAAGATGCGTGAAGAGCTATCTATCCATGAGCACTGTATGACAGTGATCAAGGACATTGAGGAGCTAGGGAAGCTCGGGCTTAATATGCAAAAAGAATTGCAGATGAATCTGATCCTTCAATCCCTTACCAGTTCATACAGTCAATTCATCATGAATTTTTATATGAACAAACTTGACTGCACTATTTTCGAACTTGCCAACATATTGGTCACAATGGAGGGTACCTAAAAAAATTCAAGGGGTATGTTCTCACTGTGGAGCATACTTCTTTCAAAAAAAAGTCTACTGGAAGGAAGAAGGTTAAATTCATAAAGAAGCAGAAGAGAGAGAGCAAGCCAAAGAAGGATGGTCCAAAGGTAGCTGAGGCAAAGGAAAAGTGTTTCCACTGTCATGCTGAAGGCCACTAGAGGCGAAACTGTCCGAAATATCTGGAGAGCCTCAAGACCAAAAAAGATGACAAACCTTCGAAGGTATGCTCGTAATAGAATCTAGCCACATAGTTTTTTCTACTTGTAGTTGAGTATTAGACTCTGGCTCGAGTGCTCAATGTACCTCTATGCAGGGTCTGATAGAAAGTAGGAGGTTGAGAAAGGTGACATGATCCTTCGAGTCGAGATTACTGCAGAGGCCATCGATATTTATCCTCTTTGATTACCGTCAGGAGCTTCATTAGATTTGAATGACTGTTAGTATGTTCTTGTAGCTAGTCGGAATTTGATTTTTGTGTCTGTACTAACACAGAAAGATTTTGAAATTAGTTTCAATAAAGACTTTTGTTCCATTTATTTTCGAAATAAATTGGATGAATGAGGTCTTTTAATTGATAGTCTTTAACACTTGCATGTTGATACGAATGTGAACTTAAAAGGGCAAATAGTGAGTACCGTAGGTTAAAAGAGATCCCGAGATGTGATTAACCAGAAGTACTTGTGGCACCATAAACTAAGCCATAGTGGAGAGTGTTGGGAATAGTGTCCCAAAGCCGATTAATCGTCAGTCTGTTGACGGTTGTGCTCTTTGTTGTATTAGTACATAAATCATAAATAACTAAAAGTTATTTTGATATTTTCATCACAAATTGTCATCTTCTAATGAACTCCTATGTTGTGGTGAAGTCCTTAGGACTATTTAGACTCGATAAAGGAGGATTTGTCGTTTAGTCCTTAAACCTATTCGCGACCAAATGATACGTTGTTACCAAGGACAACAATGTTTATCGAGCATAGGTCATTGTGTGCCATATAGGTTGGTTGTCCTCTTAACCAAGGAGTGTGGAGACACCGGTATGGCATACAGGTAAGATGTAAGGGTACATCTGTACTGAACATTACCGACTCCAGAGCTATCTCTGCTGTCAAGATTTGCTCCGATAGGATATGGGTATAAATGTCCCTCTGACCTGAGACCGCCACTGTGACTTGCAAGCAACTCACTGCATTAGGCACTGGACTACCTGAATTTCTAATTCAGTGATGGAAGACTGCTGGGTGTAGTCAAGTACTTGACTTGTCAGTGCGTGTGTCAAGATAGGATTGACCACTCCAGTTCTGGAGCTATGTACAGTCATGTTTCAATTTAGCAAAACCTTGGCCAAGGTAGTCATAGTGAGGAGTCACAGGACTGTTTGAGTTGAGTATGACTTGGATGATCTAATCAGGGTTGACAGTTTAACCTTGAGTCATCCTAAACACAGGGGTCAAAAGGGATAAATTATACAGTAACCATATTCACGTAGGTTCTGAGTGTTGCGATTGCAACTATTCAATCTATCCGGATGTCGGGTACCATTGCTAGATGGTCACTTCGATTAGTACAGAAATTGGTTCCTGTGCTACCGGCTTAGATTCGAACCTGCGGGGTCACACACATTAGAGGTTCCTATCTGATTTGATGGCTGATGAAGAGTGCTAATATTTGTGGACTATGAGTCCTACGTGTCTGAGACTCTGTGATCGAGAATCAGGATTCTCTGATCACGAGTCCCACACATTTTGGGTACCGGGGTCAAGAGTCCCACTGGTTTGGGACTCTTCGATCAAGGTTTCATATCGATGGACTTTGATACCCGATTGCCCATCGGATTTGAACTCAGTATTTATGAGAGATTTAATTAGTGATTTGATCACTAATTAACTCAATTTGATTGAGTAATTATTTTTGGATCAAGTCCAATTGAATTGGATTCAGTTGGGTTTGACCCGATTAGGTTAAGAGTTGACCTAATCGTCGAGATGGTTTGGTCCCTGATTTGATCAAGGGTTGGCTTAGTCAATTCCTGATTTGATTAGGATTTTATTGAATCTAATTAAGCCTAATTAAGTTGGGTTTAATTTAGTCTAATTATGCTTAACCTATTTTGATTAGATTGGTTCAAATGCTTAACCACCATTTGAATTTGAATCCTTGTGCCACTTCATATCTCTGCGCCCATTTGAATTTACGAGAAGACACTTCTCGTGAATTTTCTCTCACGCAAAGCCCTTCCCACGCCCCACATTTCTGTGCCACATATGTGGATAAGGATGGTTGGTTGGCCATTCAAATTCAAAACAAAGTTTGAATTTGAATGAGCAACCAATCCATGCGCCATGTCCTTATCCTCTTTAGCGCCCCATATCTTACACGAGAAAGAGTTTCTCGTGAAACCTTTCCATGCACAAAGCAGCCACGCACCTTCTCTTCTCACGCCCAAGTGGATAGGGATAAGTTGGTTTGCATTTGAATTCAAATTTGATTTGAATTCAAATGTGCAACCACTTATCTTTATCCTCTCATGCGGATAAGACACGTTTTGAACTGTTTTAAAAGAGATAGGGAGGTAGGGCGTGCGTAGAAATTTTTTGAGTGAGAAAGTGGGGCGTGAGGAACCCTTGTGCGTGAGTAGGAAGTCTAAAACTTCTGAGAGAAAAAGAAAGAAAAGAAAGAAAATTGGGCGCAGTGTTTTCATGTGTTCCCTAGGGTTTCAGCCTGGGGTTCGGGAAGTGAGAAGGTGAGCTACGAGTGTCGTGAGCCCACCAAATTTTAGGAAGAGATTCATCAACCTCTCAAGCATACTTGCTGATGATCTGGAGCATCCAAGGAGTTGGCAGACATCGATCGAAGGAGTTCGATAAGTATTGACTGTCGAAAGGGCTCTACAATGAGCTAGCACTCGTGAGGAGCTGATCAGATCAGGAGTTTCGTGTGGATGATCCGTAGAGGCCAGACAGCTATGTGGCTGCGTTGCGACAATCAGATCCTTCTGACGGTGATCAGATTGTGGAGATCGACTACCCGCATAAAGGTATTGTGTTCTGAACACAAAATAGTAAATTGTTTACTATTCGAATTTGAATTTCAAATTTAAATACATGCATGCTATATATCATATTTAGATCCTAGTGTAGGATAAATACATATTAATTTATTAGATTAATTAATTATTTCCGCTGTAAAATAGTGATTTTGAAAAAGTTTTAAAATTATCATTTTAACCCTACACTCAAATTTCACTTCAAATGGTATCAGAGCAGGTTCTAAGATATGATATATGAATTTACATGTGTAGATTAAGTTGTAATCTAAAAATTTAAATTTGAAATTTAAAATTCAAAATTTAAAATTTGAATTTTGAAAGTTGTTCGAAATTCAAAATTAAAAAATTTTAAATTCAAAATTTAAAATTTGAATTTTGAAATTTAAAATTGAAATTCAAAATTTGAAATTTGAAATTCAAAATTTGAAATTTGATTAAAATTTCAAATTTGAAATTCAAAATTTAAAATTCAAAATTTAAATTCAAAATTTGAAATTCAAAAAATTTGAAATTTGAAATTTGTTTGAAATTTGAAATTCAAATTTAAATTTGAAATTTAAATTTAAATTTTGAAATTGATATATTTAGATATACTTGATCGAAGTAGCAAGTAATCTAATTGGGTTGGTTGCCATGGTCGTCCGGTCATAGGAGAAAAGTAGGGTTTAAAGGCCCTCTCCTCCCATTCGATGGGGTCTCCTATGGCGGTAGGGGTGCCGCTGCAATTATATCCCATGCAGATGAAGCAGCGAAAGGACTTAATTGTAAAGGTTCAATTGTAAAATTTATCATGAATGTGTTAGATTAGATCTAAAGGAATATTCATGATTTATTTTGATTGAGTTATTTTCTGTTATGTAATTAGCAATAGGATTGCTATTTATGAAATGTGCTGATCTATTTGTGAAATGAGTCAACATATTTGGTGAACAGAAAATAAAACCTTTCAAATTTGAAAATTATTTTCGAAAAGCCAAACCCTGACCCATCAGCCCAAATACTTAATTAAAAGAATTAAGTGTTGTCAAGTTGGTCTAGAATTGTAAATTAAGATCTAAGATAATTGCATAAACTTGTGGGTCAATGGGTTAGATAGATTAGGTCCATAATTGGGTTAGACCTAAGGTTAGCTTAAAGAAATGGACTAAATTAGAGTAATTGGTCAAATCTAATCAAAAGTTGAATTAGATTAAGTCAAGGACACTCTAGACTCAACTCCAATAGTTGTAGTTGAATGGGTCCATGTCTTTAGGTAGACCAAGATGGACTTAATTCATGGCTACGTGGTGGAACCCTATTTACTAAGTTGATCAAATTAAAACTAATGAACCGGTTGGTGTCTAAGGTAAGTTCGGCAGTTTGACCAGTGGTTCTTAAGTGAGAGCTACTCGCATTGATTCGATCTCTGACGAGTTAATGGCATATCCCCACCACTGATCTCACTTACCTGGCCAACCTGGTGAGTTAGATTTTGATTAGATCACTTGGTGATTAGGGCTCATCCATGTCATTAGGTAAATCAGTATGACTGATTTAGGTGCTCCTAATGCCGGCTTTAATTAAATCTTTTTTAATCTGACTTGGTGAAGTCAGTGGGAGGATTGAAATTGGCTGGTTAATTTCTTCTCTTCCTTCACTTAATAAAATCCTCAAATTATTAGGTCCTAAAATGATTAAGTTATAGTGATAACTAAGTCATAGCCTCCCATTAAGTGAGTGATAATGAGTCCATTAGTTTAATAATCATTGGAGGCCCAAAGGCCTGGTGCTTATTGACTAATGGAATTATCATTCATAGTATGATAATTTGGTTTGAGTCTTTCTGATGGTGGTCAGGTTGGCCGGCCAAAGTCTGGCCTGATTATTTATTGGTCTGATTCACCAAATCAAGTCATGTTAATGGTTGGACCTAACCAGATTTTTTCAGTGGAGACCAAAGCCTACTACTGATTAGGTTCTGGGGCAAAATTGATTACTAGAAGTTGTTTAGAGAAACAACTGGTAATGAACCTACCCATAGATGCACATGGGTTGACCAACCAAAGTTAGGCTCGTGTGTAGTCTGTGTGGATTCTAGTACCCACTAAGGAATTAAAGTAATTCTTCGAATTGGAGTTTGAGGCTACCAGTTCGTAAAAATATTGGGAGAAACTTTAGACTAAAGTCCAAGTCTTTAGTATTAATAATTTATGTACTAATAAGGTCTGATTTTCTTTATGCAGCTATGGCCACTACTCTGTCGCTCCGGTCATTATTAGATAATGACAAACTCATGGGACCTAATTTCGATAGTTGGTATCGAAAATTAAAAATCATCCTTGAGCATGAGCAGATCCTTTATGTTGTAACAGATCCGACACCCAAGGAGCTAGCCCCGAACGCTAGAGGGACGGTCCGAGACACTTACCAGAAGTGGCTCAATGATGGACCACCGTTCGATGCATAATGCTGGCGGCAATGAATGATGAGTTTAGCCATAGGTTTGAGAACGTCCAGCCATAGGAGATGCTTCAAATGTTGAGCGACTCCTTTGGCATGCCTAACGACGTTGAAAGTACAAAACTAGTTGTGCCATTTTCAGTGCTCGAATGAGGGATGGGGCCTCAGTCACCGATCATGTACTGTACATGATCGAAATGATTGAGCGTCTAAATAAACTGGGCTTTCCCCTGCACAAGCAGCTCGGTAAGGATGCGATCCTTAATTCATTGCCCAAGTCCTTCCTCCCCTTCCTTACTCATTTTTGAATGACAAAGCCTGCAGTGAACTACCACGGCTTGTTGGGATTGCTGCAGAACTTTGAGAAGGACACCAACTCCATAAGGAGTCGGTGAATGTTGTGGGAGGATCTTCTTCTGGTCGTCGACCCTTTAAGAAAGGGAAGAAGAACAAGAAGAAGAAGAACAAGAAGGTGTAGCCGCATGCTGGGACATCTGCACAGGGTCAGACCAAGAAGCGCAAGCCCGACCAGAGCCAGGCGGAGTGCTTCTTTTGCAAGAAGCAGGAGCACTGGAAGAGGAACTGTCCTCTATACATTGCCTCCCTGGACCCAAACAGGCCGAAGAAGAAGCAAGGTAATTATATGATAATACCTTGTAACTTTTTCATTTGTGATACTACTGCCTGGGTATTGGATACCAGAAGCCCTTATTATATTTGCAATTCGATGCAGGGTCTGTAGGTCAGTAGGAGATTTGATGATGGCGAGAGGTTCCTGAACGTTGGAGATGGAAGCAAAGTTCTAATTCTAGCTTTAGGAATCATGAACCTTGTAATCAATTCTCGTAATATAATTCTAAGTGAATGTCACTATTGTCTAATTTTTTATTAAATATTATTTCTGTAGGCTTTTTGGCCATTTACGGTTATCAATTTTTAATAAAAGAAAATGTTTGCAATATCATTTTGAATGGTGTTACAATGTTTGTTGGACAACTAGATAATAGAATTTACTTACTGTCACAGCCTGTTAATGTAATTCAAACCTCCAGTAAACACCTAGAATAGATAATGTGTCAGATGTCTACCTTTGGCACTGTAGGCTAGGTCATATCAATAAGAACAGGATAAACAAGTTGGCTCAAGAAGGAATTCTTGAAGTTGGTGATTGTGAATCACTTCCAACCTGTGAGTCCTGTCTTCTTGGAAAGATGACCAAGTCATCTTTTACTGGAAAAGGAGAGCGAGCCAATGAACTCTTGAGTCTGGTACATTTGATGATGTATGTGACCCATGAGCTCAAGTGCAAGAGGTGGATATTTCTACTTCATAACCTTCACAAACGATCTATCAAGGTATGGGTATGTCTATTTAATGAAGCATAAGTCGGAGTCATTTGAAATGTTCAAACTATTCCGAAATGAGGTAGAAAAACAAACTGGAAGTGTATTAAAACTCTTCGATCTGATCAAGGAGGTGAATACCTTTCCAATGAGTTTTTGACATATTTAGGAGAGAATGGGATTCTCTCTCAGTGGACTCCTCCTGGAACACCACAGCATAATGGTGTGTCTGAAAGGAGGAATCGGACCTTGTTAGACATGGTCCGATCCATGATGGGGTTTGCTGGTCTGCCGATCTCCCTCTGGGGATATGCGCTCGAATCGGCTTGTTACCTTCTAAATAGGGTTCCGAGTAAGTCTGTAACCAAAACGCCATATGAGTTATGGATAGAACGTAAGCTAGTACTCTCACACTTTAGGGTTTGGGGGTGTCCGGCTTATGTTAAACGTTTAATTACGGACAAGCTTGGACCTAGGTCAGACAAGTGTAATTTCATAGGGTATCCAAAAGAGACCAAAGTGTATTATTTCTACCTAGCTGATGAGCAAAAGGTGTTTGTCAGCCTTAAGGCAATCTTTTTAGAAAAGGAGTTCCTTGGTGAAGGGACTGTTGCCTCTAAGGTCGAACTTAAGGAAGTTCGGCAGGTGGAAAAACCGACACAAGTAGCTGAACCTGAATCGGATTTAATTAGATCAGATCGAAGCCCATTGTTCATGCACCCTTAAGGCGATCTGGTAGAGTACCACGTCAACCGGACATATACTATGGTTTCTTGGTCCGGGATGGAGATCCTATCGAACTTGATGAAAACAATGAGGATTCGATCACCTACATGGATGCAATGCAGAGACCTGACTCTGAGAAATGGCTAGAGGCCATGAAATCCGAAATGGAGTCCATGAAGGTCAACGATGTGTGGACATTGGTTGACCCACCCGAAGGAGTAAAACCCATAGGGTGTAAGTGGGTCTTCAAGAGGAAGAGGGGCGAAGACAGAAAGGTAGAAACCTATAAAGCCCGTCTGGTTGCCAAGGGATAATGTCAACGTTATGGTATAGACTATGACGAGATATTTTCTCCTGTGGCAATGCTCAAATCTATTCGGATTATGCTTACAATAGCTGCCCATCTGGACTATGAAATCTGGCAAATTGATGTGAAGACAGCTTTCCTAAACGGAGAGCTGGACGAAGAGGTGTATATGATACAACCTAAAGGATTCACATCCACAGATGAGTCTAAGGTGTGCAGGCTACAGATGTCCATTTATGGACTTAAGCAGGAATCCCGGAGTTGAAACATACATTTTGATAGGACGATCAAGACGTATGGCTTCGTTAAGAACGGAGAAGAGCCTTGCATTTATAAGTGGGCTAATGGTCCAGTAGTAGTATTTTTTGTATTGTATGTGGATGACATTCTCTTAATCGGAAATGATATCCCTGCATTACAGGGAATAAAGATTTGGCTGTCGTCACAATTCTCCATGAAGATCTGGGAGAAGCTTCCTACATCCTAAGAATGAAGATCTATAGGGATAGATCTAAAAGGTTGCTTGGCTTATCCCAGTCCACGTACATTGATACTATGCTGAAAAGGTTCAGCATGGAGAATTCCAAGAAAGGCTATCTACCGATAGGTCATGGAATTTCTCTCTCGAAGAGTGATTGTCCGACAACACCTCAAGAGAGAGAGCATATGGGTAGAATTTCATATGCTTCGCAGTGGGATCTATCATGTACGCCATACATGTACATGACCAGATGTGGCATACTCACTAGGGGTAGTGAGTAGATACCAATCTGATCCAAGAGAGAACACTAGAAGGTTGTTAAAACCATCCTAAAGTATTTAAGAAATACTAAGGACCAGTGGCTTGTTTATGATGAATCGGACTTGAGACTTATAGGGTTTACAGACTCTAGTTTTCAGTCTGATCACGATCACAGTAAGAGTGTGTCAGGATTTATTTTTACCCTTAATGGTGGGGCTGTCTGTTAGAAGAGTTCCAAGCAACACACAGTGGCTGATTCAGTTTACGAGCAGAGTATGTCGCTACATCAAATGCTGCCAAAGAAGCGGTGTGGCTGAGAAAATTCATCACCGAGCTCGAAGTAGCACCCTCCCTTGTTGGTCCAGTTCTGCTCTATTGTGATAGCTCTGGAGCCATTGCTCAGGCGAAGGAACCAAAGGCACACCAGCGGACGAAGCATATTCTGCATCGCTACCATCTCATCCGAAAAATCATGGATCGAGGAGACGTCGACCTTCAGAAGATCGACGGGAAGGAGAACCTGACCGACCCATTCACTAAAGCCATTGCGGTGAAGGAGTTCGACAACTTCAAGTCAAAGATGGGTATTAGATACTGCACCGATTGGCTTTAGGCCAAGTGGGAGATTGTTGGAAATAGTGTCCCAAAGCCAATCGTCAGCCTGTTGACGGTTGTGCTCTTTGTTGTATTAGTACATAAATCATAAATAAATAAAAGTTATTTTGGCATTTTTTATCACAAATTATCATCTTCTAATGAACTCCTGTGTTGTGGTGAAGTCCTTAGGACTATTTAGACTCGACAAAGGAGGATTTGTCATTTAGTCCTTAAACCTGTTCGCGACCAAATGATACGTTGTTACTAAGGACAACAATGTTTATCGAGCATAGGTCATTGTGTGCCATTTAGGTTGGTTGTCCTCTTAACCAAGGAGTGTGGAGATACTGGTATGGCATACAGGTGAGATGTAAGGGTACATCTGCACTGAACGTGACCGACTCCAAAGCTATCTCTGCTGTCAAGATTTGCTCCGATGGGATATGGGTATGAATGTCCCTCCAACCTGAGACCGCCATGGTGACTTGCAAGCAACTCACGCACTTAGGCACTAGACTACCTGAATTTCTAATTCAGTGACGGAAGGCTGCTGGGTGTAGTCAAGTACTTGACTTGTCGGTGCGTGTGTCAAGATGAGATTGACCACTCCAGTTCTGAAGCTGTGTACAGTCATGTTTCAATTTAGCAAAACCTTGGCCAGGGTAGTCCTAGTGAGGAGTCACAAGACTGTTTGAGTTGAGCATGACTTGGATGATCTAATCAGGGTTGACAGTTTAACCTTGAGTCGTCCTAAACACAGGGGTAAAAGGAATAAATTATACAATAACCATATTTATGTAGGTTCTAAGTATTGCGATTGCGACTATTCAACCTATCCAGACATCGGGTACCATTGCTAGATGGTCACTTCAATTAGTACAGGAATTGGTTCCTGTGCTACCAGCTTAGGTTCGAACCTGCGGGGTCACACACATTAGAGGTTCCTATCTGATCTGATGGCTGATGAAGAGTCCTAATGTTTGTGGACTATGAGTCCTACGTGTTTGGGACTCTGTGATCGAGAATCAGGATTCTCTGATCATGAGTCCCACACATTTTGGGTACTGAGCTCAAGAGTTCCACTGGTTTGGGACTCTTCGATCAAGGTTTCATATCGATGGACTTTGATACCCGATTGCCCATCGGATTTGGACTCAGTATTTATGAGAGATTTAATTAGTGATTTGATCGCTAATTAACTCAATTTGATTGAGTAATTATTTTTGGATCAAGTCCAATTGAATTGGATTCAGTTGGGTTTGACCCGATTAGGTTAAGAGTTGACCTAATCGTCGAGATGGTTTGGTCCCTGATTTGATCAGGGGTTGGGCTTAGTCAATTTCTGATTTGATTAAGATTTTATTGAGCCTAATTAAGTTGGATTTAATTTAGTCTAATTGTGCTTAACCTATTTTGATTAGGTTGGTTCAATTAAGATTAAACCACCATTTGAATTTGAATCCCTGCGCCACTTCATATCTCTGTGCTAATTTAAATTCACGAGAAGAAACTTCTCGTGAATTTTCTCTCACACAAAGCCTTTCCCACACCCCACATTTGTGCGCCACATAGGTGGATAAGGATGGTTGGTTGGCCCTTCAAATTCAAAACGAAGTTTGAATTTGAATGAGCAACCAATCCATGCGCCATGTTCTTATCCTCTTTAGCACCCCATATCTTACATGAGAAAGAGTTTCTCGTGAAACCTTTCCACGCACAAAGCAGCCACGCACCTTCTCTTCTCATCCCAAGTGGATAGGATGAGTTGGTTTGTATTTGAATTCAAATTTGATTTGAATTCAAATGTGCAACCACTTATCTTTATCCTCTCACGTGGATAAGACACGTTTTGAACTGTTTTAAAAGAGATAGGGAGGTGGGGCGTGCATAGAAATTTTTTGAGGGAGAAAGTGGGGCGTGCGTAGAAATTTTTTGAGAGAGAGAGTAGGGCGTGAGGAACCCTTGTGCGCGAGTAGGAAGTCTAAAACTTCCGAGAGAAAAAAAAAGAAAAGAAAGAAAATTGGGCGCAGGGTTTTCAGTGTATTCCCTAGGGTTTCAGCCTGGGGTTCGGAAAGTGAGAAGGTGAGCTACGAGTGTCGTGTGCCCACCAAATTTCAGAGAGAGATTCATCAATCTCTCAAGCACACTTGCTGATGATCCAGAGCATCTGAGGAGTCGGCAGACATCGATCGAAAAGTTCGATCAGCATCGGCCATCGAAAGGGCTCTACAACGAGCTAGCACTCGTGAGGAGCTGATCAGACCGGAAGCTTCATGTGGATGATCGCAGAGGCCAGACACACTGTGTAACTGCGTTGCGACGATCAGATCCTCCTGATGGTGATCAGATTGCGGAGATCGACTACCCGCATAAAGCTATTATGTTCTGAACACAGAACAGTAAATTGTTTATTGTTAGAATTTGAATTTCAAATTTAAATGCATGCATGCTATATATCATATTTAGATCCTAATGTAGGGTAAACATATATTAATTAATTAGATTAATTAATTATTTTCGCTGTAAAATAGTGATTTTGAAAAAAATTTAAAATTACATTTTACCCCTGCACTCAAATTTCGCTTCAGAGAGGACAGGATAAACAGACTGGAAAGGATGGGATCCTTAGCTCTCTTAATCTAGAGTCATATCCAGCTTGTGAATCCTACCTTCAAGAAAAAATGACCAAGTTGCCTTTTGTAGGACATGGTAAAAGGGCCACAGAGTTACTTGCCCTAGTACACATCTATGTGTATGGACCATTCGATATGCAGGCTAAGGATGGTTATACCTACTTCATTATTTTACCGATGATTTGTCTAGGTATGGGTATGTGTATCTAATGAAACATAAGTTTGAGGCCTTTGAAAAGTTTAAGGAATTCAGGTATGAAGTAGAGAAGCAGACTGACAAATCCGTTAAGGTTCTTTGATCTGATCGAAGAGGTGAATACATTAGTCAAAAATTTTTAAGAATCTTATGGACAACGGTATAGTCTCTCAGTGGACCCCTTCAAGAACACCTCAGCTCAAAGGGGTATCCGAAAAGAGGAATAGGACCCTATTGGATATGGTCAAGTCCATGATGAGCTTCGCTGATCTATCCTTATTTCTTTGGGGACATATCTTGTTAACTGTCATTTACTTATTGAATAGGGTTCCATCAAAATCTGTTCCTACCACACCATTTGAGATATGGTTCAATAAGAAGCTGAGTCTAGGTTATCTTAAGACTTGAGGATGTCCGACCTATGTCAAGAGATAGATGGCGAAAAAGTTAGAGGCTATATCTATTATAGCTCGCTTTATAAGGTACTCAAAAGAATCCATGAGATACTACTTCTACTTTCCATAAGACCACAATGTGATTGTGAATCGAAATGCCATGTTCCTAAAAAATAATTTATCTAGGATGGCGGCAGTAGGAGGTTAGTGGAACTCGAAAAGAAGATCTCTAAAGAGTCTAGAGCTATAGATTCTCAAGAACCCGTAGTCTATGAGCCAGTAGTTGATGTTCCTCTGCCACCTCGTAGATCTAACAGGATCTCCCAACCTCCTCAAAGGTACATGGGTATGCTTACAGAGGAAGTAAAGGAAATATTTCTTATGGGAGATATTGGTCATGATGATGATCCCAATACCTTTGACGAGGCGATGTCTGACATCAATTTCAAGAAATGGTTAGATGCTATGAAGTCAAAAATTGACTTGATGCACTCAAACCAAGTCTAGACTTTAGTGAATCCACTTGAAGGTATTGTACCTATTGGATGTAAATGGATCTACAAAAAGAAGATAGGTGCCGATGGAAAGATAGAGATCTATAAAGCTAGGCTTGTAGCTAAAGATAGTCAGCGCGAGGGCATTAACTATCAGAAAACTTTTCGCCCATAGCCATGCTGAAATCCATCCACACTTTACTTGCTGTTGCAGCTTACTATGATTATAAAATCTGGCAGATAGATATGAAAACTTCCTTCCTGAATGGATATCTTGAGGAAGATATCTATATGGAGCAGCCTATGGGTTTCACGTCCGGTGATGGTAATCACAGAGTTTGCAAGCTGCAAAAGTTCATATACAGATTAAAGCAAGCTTCTCGAAGTTGGAACTATCATTTTGATGAGGCAATCAAATCATTTAATTTCATAAAAAATGAAGAACCTTGTGTATACAAGAGAGTTAGTGGGAGTGCAATCACCTTCTTTGTACTGTGCGTGGATGATATTCTCCTCATTGGGAAATATATTCCATACTGACTACGGTCAAAAGATGGTTGTCTAAAGAATTCTCCATAAAAGACATAGGAGAAGCATCCTATATTCTTGGAATAAAGGTCTATAGGGATAGATCTAACGGATGCTTGGCCTGTCACAAAAGCAGTACATAGAGAAGGTGCTGAAGAGGTTCAGCATGGAAAACTCTAAGAGACATTTTTTACCTCTTAGGCATGGTATTCGTCTCTCCAAGATAATGTGCCTGACCACGTCTGAGGAGATTCAGCACATGAGTAGGATTCCTTATGCTTCGACAATAGGAAGCCTCATGTATGCTATGCTGTGTACTCGACCTGATATTATCCTTACTGTGAGTGTCACGAGCAGGTATCAGTCGAATCCAGATGAGGAACACTAGATAGCTGTAAAGAACATCCTTAAGTACTTAAGAAAGACTAAGAATCTGTTTTTGATCTTTGGAGGTGATTCTGAGTTGCGATTCGATTCGAGAGTGTATTCTTATTCGATTTACTAGAAGGGTTCTGAGTAATCGATCAACGGAGGCTGAGTGTGCTATAGATGTGTAGGATGAATTCTGATTTTAATATTAGTTGTAGAACTGGATGTCATACCATGACATAGTACTACAAAGACAATGGCACAATAGCCCTTACTAAGGAGTCAAGGTCTCATCAGAAGTCCAAATATATAGAGCATCGATATACGTGACTACCTCATATCAAAGTGCAAAGAGTAGACTCCACGAAAAATATGGCAGATCTGCTGACTAAGTAGTTGAGCCAACCCAAAAATAGAAGTCCACTTGAAAAGATAGAACGTAGATTTGTGGCCAATTGGTTTTAGTCCAAGTGGAAGATTGTTAGATGTATGTCCTAAAAGCCAATATGGCTGACACATTATAATATATCTAAGACATAATTTTGTACTTAATATATTGATATGATCAATAAAAGGGATAAGTTTTTTTTCATTCAAGTGTAATGTATCCTTGAATCATCCATGAAATTAGTTTTGATACATATTTTCAAAGTGTTGAAAATTAGAGACATGTATTTAATTCCTAAAGGCTCCCATTATAGGATCATCATGAGGGTAATGATAGATCTAGATAGACTGATGCACAAATCACTCCTTCAGGATAGATGGGTCTCTTATCTACTGTGTAGAGACATAGGGTGATAAATGCAGGTAGTTGTTAGAGAACAACTGAAACTAAGCATGACCATTCGAGAGATCACTTGGATTTCTATTCAATTTCAGCATATGAAATAGATCCATATGGTTTTATATTTTTATGCATGCAAAATTTAGATTAAAAATATTTTAATCTCATTCTCTGCTACGGTATTTAGAAAATAAAAGTTTTGAAACACATATGCATGCACTAAACCCAGAATTCCAACATATAGGATGCCTTACCCAAATCTTTCATGGAAAACTTTTGTGATAGCCATGTCTTGACCGATTGCAACATCGAGATATCATTCCCAATGATCAGTATGTCATCCACATATAAGATCAAGAAGATAATAGTACTCCCACTAGTCTTCTTGCACACATAAGTTCATCCATATTTTTTGATGAAGCCAAACATTTGATTATCTCATCAAAACAAATGTTCTAGCTCTTCGATCTTGTTTTAATCCATAAATGAATCTATTCAGCTTGCATACCTGATTTGCTCTCTTACTAGAGATAAATCCCTCTGGCTGAGTCATATAAACTTCTTCCTCAAGGTTTTCATTGAGAAAGATAATCTTGACATCCATCTGTCAGATCTCATAGTCATGGTATGCTGCAGTAGCAAGCATTATCCGAATAGACTTGAGCATGGCTACCGTTGAAAAGGTCTCTTTATAATCAACACCTTATTTTTATCTGAAATATTTTGCCATCAGCTTGGTCTTATAGGTCTCTATCTGGCCATCTGCTCCAATTTTCTTTTTGAAGATCCATTTCAAGCCTATTGGGGTCACACCCTCAAGCACATCAATCAAAGTCCAAACTTGATTGCTATACATGAAGTCTATTTTGGATTTCATGGCATTGAGCTATTTATCAGAGTCACTCCTCATGACAACTTCTGAATAGATCATAGAATCATCATTCTCAATAATGTGGGATTTATTATCATTCTCAATGACAAACCCATATCTGAGTGGTACATTACGTACTCTACTTAACCTTCGGAGAGGGTGTGTGAAGTGGCTATGCCTCAACAATGGGCACATCTGGTTGAGAACTATTTTGTGAATCCTGGATGGATTGTAGGTTTTGAACTTCCACAAATTCAACAGACCTCCCACTGTCTCCTTCTGGATAAACTCTTTCTCTAAGAATACAATATGCCTACCAACAAATACCTTTTGTTGAGTAGGGTTATAGAAGTAGTATCCTACACACTCTTTGGGATAACCTACAAACTTGTATTTTTTGATCTAGCATCCAGCTTATGTCCATCAACATTTTTCACATAAGCCGAACAACCCCAAATCTTAAGATACTTAAGATTGAGTTTTTTTTCTTTCCATATTTCATATGGAGTGCTAGAAACAGATTTAGAAAGTACTTTGTTTAAGACATATATTGCGGCCTTGAAAGCATATCCCCAAAAAGATATTGGAAGATCCGTAAAGCACATCATGGACCACACCATATCTAATAAGATACAATTCCTCCTTTCCGTAATTTTATTTAATTGTGGAGTATAAGATGTCCATTGAGAGAGTATTTCATTTTATTTTAAATAATCAAAAAAATCACTAGATAAGTATTCTCCTCCTCGATTAGATCGAAGAGTTTAAATACTTTTACCAGTTTATTTCTCAACCATTCTTCGATACTCTTTAAATTTATCAAAGACTTCAGATTTGTATTTCATTAAATATACATATCCAAATCTAGACTTATCATCAATAAATGTGATGAAGTAAGAGTATCCATCTCTGATTTGAGTCGACATTGGACCACAAACATTAGTATGTACAAGGTCCAATATGTCACTTGCCCTTTCTCTATGTCCAGTAAATAGAGTCTTGGTCATTTTTTCCATGAGACAAGATTCACAAGTTCCATATGATTCATAATCATAAGAATCAAAGAAATTATCTTTGTATAACTTGTTAATTCTTGACTCATTTATATGACCAAGTCGGTAGTGCTAGAGGTATGTGACATTCACATCCTCTCTCTTTTTTTTCTTCATATTATCAATATGCAATATTTTATTATTAAGTGAAAGAAACAAAATGCCATTATCAACAAAAATATTTTCATAATATTCGTTAGAAAAATATATAGAACAATCATTGTTCTTTGCATTTATTTCAAAACCTTATTCCAATAATAATGATACAAAAATAATATTTCTAATGATATTTGGAATATAATAATAGGTCTTCAGTTCTAAAACTTTGCCTGAAGGTAACTTCAAAATTTTGGTTCTTATAGCTTCGGCCTGAATGGACTCTCCACTAGCGTTGAACAGCTCGAAGTCACTTTTATTCAGACTTTTTATTTTCTGTAGACCTTGCAACAATTTGTAAAGGTGTGAGCCACAAGCGGTATCTAATAATACCTAAGAATCTAAAATTGAAGTATTTAATAATAAGTTAGTTTGTATCATATACAAATCTTTAGCAACATTTATCGATTTCACGGTTGTAAGGTATTCCTTGCAATTCCTCTTCCAGTGGCCCTCCTTGCCAGTGATAGCAAATACCTTTGGCAGAGATCTTTTTTGCCTTCTTCTTGGAGATGCCAGTCTTAGAGTTTATTTTGTCTTAGAACTCTTCTTCACCTTCTTCTTGTTGATCTTATCGACAAGAAGTACCGAAGCTTTTTTACCCTTAAAATGGCTCTCTGCTATTTTCAACATGTTCAGCAACTCTGGTAGGCTGATGTTTAGTTTGTTCATATGGTAATTTATAACAAACTGAGAAAAAGAGTCAGGAAGAGACTGCAGGATCAAATCCTGACTCAGTTCACCATCCATAGCAAAATCCAGTTGTCCCAAATGAGTAATCAAATCATCATCTTCAGAACATACATTTGCAAAGAGGTACCTTCAGTCATGCAGACACGGAATAACTACTTTGATATCTCATATCGAGTAGTTTGACTTTGATCCCCATATAACTCCTTAAGATTAAGGAGTACAGAGGGAACATCTCTGTCCTCATGCTGCCTCTGAAGCTCATTACTTATGGAGGCAAGAATGATGCATTTGATAGTCATACTGTCATTTTTCTACATCTTATATATGCCCCTTTCCTCTTCGGAAGCATCTTCCCCAAGTGAATCTGTGCAGGTGTATCCAAAATGTAGGAACCTTTCTTCTGAGTGAGAACAATTCTCAAGTTTCTTAACCAGTCCATGTAGTTAGGTCCGATCAATATGTTTGCATCTAATATGCCTCTAAATGATAGTGAGGATGCCATATAAGAACACAATATATATAAGCAGACAACTCATGATAACATGCACAACTAGATTAGGACTTTTATCTATTTGTGTCGCCCACTATTTTATCAAACTTCATAGCCCTTAAGTATGAAAATCGAGAAACATACTAATGTTTCTTAGTAGGGTTGAGATCCCTATTCCTCACAAACACTTTGCGGATAGCATAACAAGTATTCATGAGTTCAAGAGTAGGTAACTCTTTACCAATTGTACCTCTACAATTCTCAATATTTTTTTTTCTGGCCTCTAGATCACATATAGTCTTGTGGATAGTATAACAAACTATAGTGTTCTAGTTAAGTTGACCTTTCAATCCCATATGGTCATACTTAAATAATGCTACCCTTGTGGATAGCACAACAAAGTAACACTATTCAAAATATGCCATAAGCATCAAAATGCACTTGGTCAACATCATATCAATTTTTATAGTAAGCTTTGTGGATAGCATAATAAGCTCACTAAGATCTTGACATATTCTATCAACCAAGTCTAAAGGAAGGCCCTTGTAATGTCTACATCACTAAATAATCTAAGTTCGAAATTCAATAAAACCAAATTGACCAGGTCAGTAGGTGGGAGTCTCTCTGTAACTTTTCTTAAACACCAACAAAATTGGTCAAGCCTGCATACGAACCTAATTAGAAAATCACCTTTCACACTTTCCTCGACACCAATTAATCAAAAGAATTCGATTTTTGATTTGAAGTGAATCCCGACATTACAACTTAATATAATTTTTAAGAGAATCTTTGAACTGGTCTCGGCATATCCTAACTACAATTACATAAAATGTGAAGTGAATTTCAGTGTAGGGGTAAAACGGTAATTTTAAAACTTTTTCAAAATTACAATTTTACAGCAAAATTATTAATTAATCTAATTAATTAACATGTATTAACCCTACACAAGGATCTAAATATGATATATATAGCATGTATTTAAATTTGAACTTTAAACTTCTATAGTAAACATTTTACTATTATGTGTTTAGAACACATTACCTTCGTGCAAGTAGTCAATCGTCGCAGTCTGATCACTGTCAGGATGGTCTGATCATTGCAATGCAGCCACACAGTATGTCTAGTCTCTACGGATCATCCACACGAAGCTTTCGGTCTGATCGGCTCCTCACGAATGCTAGTTCGTTGCAAAATCCTTTCGACGGCTGATGCTGATCGAACTCCTTCGATCGGTGTCTGCCAACTCCTCTGATCGGCTGGTGCTTGAAAGGTTGATGAAGCTCTCCCTGAAGTTTGGTGGGTTTACAACACTCGTAGCTCACCTTCTCACTTCCCGAACCCTAGGCAGTAACCCTAGGGTACACACAGAAAACTCTGCATCTAAAATCTTTTCTTTTCTCTTCTTTTCTTTTCTTTTCTCATGCACCAAGCTTTTCTCACACCACCTTTCTCTCACAGATCAGATGTTCTCATGCCCCACCTTCTCATCCCTTTTAAAACGGTGCAAGACCGCATTTTTACCGCATTTTTACCGCGTGAGAGGATAAAGCTAGGTGGTTGCTCACTTGCATTCAAATCGAATTTGAATTCAACTGCCAACCAACCTATCTTTATCCACTGAAGGCATGAGAAGGGAGGGGCGTGAGCTTCTTTGTGCATGGAGAATATACACGAGAAACTTTTTCTCGTGTAGAATAAGTAGCGCACAAGTGGATAAGGTGGCGCATGAGATTAGTTGCCCATTCAAATTCAAACTTTATTTGAATTTGAATGGCCAACCAACCATCTTTATCCACTCAAAATGGCACACAAGGGAGGGCGTGGGAAGGCTTCTACATGGGAGAAAATTCACGAGAACTTGTTTCTCATGAATTCAAATAGGTGCAGGTGAGATGAGGTGGCACAGGGAGATAAGTCAAGGTGGTTTCAAATCTAATTGAACCAACCTTATTAAAATAGGTTAGGCACAATTAGACTAAATTAAACCCAACACAATTAGGTTTAATTAGGCTCAATAAAATTCTAATCAAATCAAGAATTGACTAAGCCCAACCCCTGATCAGATCAGGGACCAAACCACCTTGGCGATTAGGTCAACTCTTAACCTAATCTGGTCAAACCCAACTGAATCTAATTCAATTGGACTTGATCCAAAAATAATTACTCAATCAAATTGAGTGAATTAGTGATCAAATCACTAATTAA
Source organism: Elaeis guineensis (assembly GCF_000442705.2). Lineage (NCBI taxonomy): Eukaryota > Viridiplantae > Streptophyta > Magnoliopsida > Arecales > Arecaceae > Elaeis > Elaeis guineensis. The sequence goes on from NC_026004.2 coordinate 49,635,435, forward strand.
ACCTCTCATAAATACTGAGTCCAAATTCGATGGGCAATCGGTTATCAAAGTCCATCGATATGAAACTTGGATCGAAGAGTCCCAAACCAGTGGGACTCTTGACCCTGGTACCCAAAATGTATGGAACTCATGATCAGAGAATCTTGATTCTCGATCACAGAGTCCCAGACACATAGGACTCAGAGTCCCTAAGTATTAGGACTCTTGATCGAAGAGTCTCCAGTCCAGTGGGACTCTTCACCAGCCATCAGATCAGATAGAAACCTCTAATGTGTTTGACCCCACAGGTTCGAACCTATGCTGGTAGCACAGAAACCAATTCTGTACTAATCGAAGTAACCATCTAGCAATGGTACTCGACGTCCGGATAGGTCGAATAGTTACAATCGCAACATTCAGAACCTATGCAAATATGGTTACTGTATAATTCATCCCTTTTGACCCCTGTGTATAGGACGACTCAGGGTTAAACTGTCAACCCTGATCAGATCATCCGAATCGTGCTCAACTCAAACAGTCCTGTGACTCCTCACTAAGACTACCCTGGCCAAGTTTTGCTAAATTGAAACATGACTGTACACAGCTCCTGAATTGGAGTGGTCAATCCCATCTTGACATATGCACCGACAAGTCAAGTACTTGACTACACCCAGCAGCCTTCTGTCACTGAATTAGAAATTTAGGTAGTCCAGTGCCTAAGTACAGTGAGTTGCTTGCAAGTCACTGTGGCAGTCTCAAGTCAGAGGGACAGTTATACCCATATCCCATCGGAGCAAATCTTGACAGCAGAAAAAGCTCCGAAGTCGGTCATGTTCAATGCAGATGTACCCTTACATCTCACCTGTATGCTATACCAGTGTCTCCACACTCCTTGATTAAGAAGACAACCAACCCATATGGCACACAATGACCTATGCTTGATAAACGTTGTTATCCTTGGTAACAACGTATCATTTAGTTGCGAATAGGTTTAAGGACTAAACAATAAATCCTCCTTTGTCGAGTCTAAATAGTCCTAAGGACTTCACCACAACACAAGAGTTCATTAGAAGATAAAACAATTTGTGATGAAAAATACTAAAATAATTTTTATTAATTTATAATTCATATACTAATATAAGAAAGAATACAACCGTCAACAGGCTGACGATTGACTTTGGATACTATTTCCAACAATCTCCTACTTGACCTAAAGCCAATCGGTGCAGTATCTAATACCCATCTTCGACTTGAAGTTGTCGAACTCCTTCACCACAATGGCTTTAGTAAATGGGTCGGCCAGGTTCTCCTTCCCATCGATCTTCTGAAGGTCGACGTCACCTCTATCCACAATTTTTCGAATAAGATGGTAGCAGTGCAGAATAGATGGTAGCAGTGCAGAATAGGTTCCCAGAGTTGTCACAATAGAGCAGAACTGGACCAATAAGGAAGGTTGCTACTCCGAGCTCGATGATGAATTTCCTCAGCCACACCGCTTCTTTGGTAGCATCTAATGCAGCAACATACTCTGCCTCGCAAACTGAATCAGCCACAGTGTGCTGCTTGGAACTCTTCCAGCAGACAGCCCCACCATCAAGGGTAAAAATAAATCCCGACACACTCTTCCTGTCATCATGATCAAACTGGAAACTGGAGTCTGTAAACTTCATAAGTCTCAAGTCCAATTCACCATAAACAAGCCACTGGTCCTTAGTATTTCTTAAATACTTCAACGTGGTTTTAACAACCTTCTAGTGATTTTCTCCTGGATCAAATTGGTATCTACTCACTACCCTAGTGAGTATGCCACATCTGGTCATGTATATGTCATGACGTACATGATAGATCCCACTACCGAAGCATATGGAATTCTATCTATACGCTCTCTCTCTTGAGGTGTTGTCAGACAATCCCTCTTCGAGAGAGAAATTCCATGGCCTATCGGTAGATAGCCTTTCTTAAAATTCTCCATGCTGAACCTCTTCAGTATAGTATCAATGTACGTGGACTGGGATAAGCCAAGCAACCTTTTAGATCTATCCCTATAGATCCTCATCCCTAGAATGTAGGAAGCTTCTCCCAGATCCTTCATGGAGAACTGTGACGATAGCCAAATCTTTATTCCCTATAATGCAAGGACATCATTCTCGATTAAGAGAATGTCATCCACATACAATACAAGAAATACCACTACTAGACCATTAGCCCACTTATAAATGCAGGGCTCTTCTCCGTTCTTAATGAAGCCATACGTCTTGATCGTCCTATCAAAATGTATGTTCCAACTCCGGGATGCCTGCTTAAGTCCATAAATGGACCTCTGTAGCCTGCATACCTTAGACTCATCTGTAGACGTGAACCCTTCAGGTTGTATCATATACACCTCTTCATCCAGCTCTCCGTTTAGGAAAGCTGTCTTCACATCCATCTGCCAGATTTCATAGTCCAGATGGGCAGCTATCGCAAGCATAATCTGAATGGATTTGAGCATTGCCACAGGAGAAAACGTCTCGTCATAGTCTATACCATAATGTTAACGATATCCCTTGGCAACCAGACGGGCTTTATAGGTCTCCACCTTTCCGTCTGTGCCCATCTTTCTCTTGAAAACCCACTTACACCCTATGGGTTTTACTCCTTCGGGTGGGTCAACCAATGTCCACACATCGTTGATCTTCATGGACTCTATTTCGGATTTCATGGCCTCTAGCTATTTCTCAGAGTCAGGTCTCTGCATTGCATCCATGTAGGTGATCGGATCCTCATCTTTTCATCAAGTTCAACAGGATCGCCGTCTCAGACCAAGAAATCATAGTATCTGTCTGATTGATGTGGTACTCTACCAGACCGCCTTAAGGGTGCAGGAACAATGGGCTTTGGATCTGATCTAACCAAATTCGGTTCAGGTTCAACAACTTGTGTCAGTTTTTCCACCTGTCGAACTTCCTCAAGTTCGACCTTAGAGGCCACAGTCCCTTCACCAAGGAACTCCTTTTCCAAAAAGATTGCCTTAAGGCTGACAAACACCTTTTGCTCATCAACTAGGTAGAAATAATATCCTTTGGTCTCTTTTGGGTACCCTATGAAATAACACTTGTCAGACCTAGGTCTAAGCTTGTCTGTAATTAAACGTTTAACATAAGCCGGATATCCCCAAACCCTCAGGTGCGAGAGTACTGGCTTACGTCCTATCCATATCTTATATGGCGTTTTGGTTACAGACTTACTCAGAACCCTATTTAGAAGGTAACAAGCCGATTCTAGCGCATATCCCCAGAGGGAGATTGGCAGACTAGCAAATCTCATTATGGATCGAACCATGTCCAATAAGGTCTGATTTCTCCTTTCAGACACACCATTATGCTGTGGTGTTCCAGGAGGAGTCCACTGAGAGAGAATCTCATTCTCCCCAAGATATGTCAGAAACTCATTGGAAAGATATTCACCTCCTCGATCAGATTAATACACTTTCCAATTTATTTTTCTATCTCATTTCAGAATAGTTTGAACATTTCAAATGACTTCAACTTATGCTTCATTAAGTAGACATACCCATACCTCGATAGGTCGTCTGTGAAGGTTATAAAGTAGAAATATCCATCTCTTGCACTTGAGCTCATGGGTCCACATACATCAGAATGTATCAGACCCAAGAGTTCACTGGCTCGCTCATCTTTTCCAGTAAAAGGTGATTTGGTCATCTTCCCAAGAAGACAGGACTCACAGGTTGGAAGTGATTCACAATCACCAACTTCAAGAATTCCTTCTTGAGCCAACCTGTTTATCCTGTTCTTATTGATATGACCTAGCCTACAGTGCCAAAGGTAGACTTCTGACATATTATCCATTCTAGGGCGTTTACCAGAGGTTTGAACCACATTAACAGGCTGTGATAGTAAGTAAATTCTGTTATTTAGTTATCCAACAAACATTGTAATATCATTCAAAATGATATTACAAACATTTTCTTTTATTAAAAATTCATAACTGTACATGGCCAAAAGGCCTACAGAAATAATATTTAATAAAAAACTTGGACAATAGTGACATTCACTCAGAATTACATTACGAGAGTTGATTACAAGGTTCATGATTCCTAAAGCTAAAATTGGAACTTTGCTTCCATCTCCAACGTTCAGGAACCTCTCACCTTCATCAAATCTCCTCTGACCTGCAGACCCTGCATCGAATTACAGATATGATAAGGACTTTCGATATCCAATACCCAGGCAGTAGTATCACAAATGAAAAAGTTGCAAGGTGTTATCATATAATTACCTTGCTTCTTCTTCAGCCTGTTCGGGTCCAGGGAGGCAATGTATAGAGGACAGTTCCTCTTTCAGTGCCCCTGCTTCTTGCAAAAAAAGCACTCCGCCTGGCTCTGGTCGGGCTTGTGCTTCTTGGTCTGATTCTGTGCAGACGTCCCAGCATGCGGTTGCACCTTCTTATTCTTCTTCTTCTTGTTCTTCTTCCCTTTCTTAAAGGGTCGACGACCAGAAGAAGACCCTCCCACAACATTCACCGACTCTTTATGGAGTTGGTGGTCCTTCTCAAAGTTCTGCAGCAACCCCAACAAGCTGTGGTAGTTCACTGCAGGCTTTGTCATTCGAAAATGAGTAAGGAAGGGGAGGAAGGACTTGGGTAAAGAATTAAGGATCACATCCTTACCGAGCTACTCGTGCAAGGAAAAGCCTAGTTTACTTAGGCACTCAATCATTTCGATCATGTACAGTATATGATCGGTGACTGAGGCTCCATCCCTCATCCGAGCATTGAAAATGGCACAACTAGTTTTGTGCCTTTCAACGTCGTCAGACGTGCCAAAGGAGTCGTTCAACATTTGAAGCATCTCCTGCAGCTGGGCGTTCTCGAACCTGCGACTGAACTCATCATTCATTGCCGCCAGCATTATGCACCGAACAGTGATGCGGTCGTTGAGCCACTTCTGGTGAGTGTCTCGAACCGTCCCTCTAGCGTTCGGGGCTGGCTCCTCAGGTGCCGGATCCATTACTACATAAAGGATCCGTTCATGCTCAAGGATGATTTTCAATTTTCGATACCAGCTATCGAAATTAGGTCCCATGAGCTTGTCATTATCTAATAATGATCGAAGCGATATAGTAGTGGCCATAGCTGCATAAAAGAAAATCAGACCTTTATTAGTATATAAATTATTAATACTAAAGACTTGGACTTTAGTCTAAAGTTTCTTCCAGTATTTTTATGAACTGGTAGCCTCAACTTTCAATTCGAGAAATTACTTTAATTCCTTAGTGGGTACTAGAATCCACACAGACTACACACGAGCCCAACTGGTAGGTTCATAACCAGTTATTTCTCTAAACAACTTTTAATAATTGATTTTGCCCCAGAACCTAATCAGTAGGCTTTGGCCTCCACTGAAAAGATCTGGTTAGGTCCAACCATTAACATGACTTGATTTGGTGAATCTGACCAATAAATGATCAGGCCCGACTTTGACCGGCCAACCTGACCACCATCAGAAAGACTCAACCAAATTATCATATTATGAATGATAATTCCATTAGTCAATAAGTACCAGGCCTTTGGGCCTCCAATGATTATTAAACTAATGGACTTATTATCACTCACTTAATGGGAGGCTATGACTTAGTTATCACTATAACTTAATCATTTTTAGGGATCTAATAATTTTTGAAGATTTTATTAAAGGATAGAAGAGAAGAAATTAACCAGCTAATTTCAATCCTCCCACTGACTTCACTAAGTCAGATTAAAAAGGTTTTAATTAAAGCCGGCATTAGGAGTACCTAAATCAGTCACACTGATTTACCTAATAATATAGGTGAGCCCTAATCACCAGGTGATCTAATCAAAACCTAACTCACCAGGTTGGCCAGGTAAGTGAGATCAGTGGTGGGGATATACCATTAACTTGTCAGAAATCGAATCAATGCGAGTAGCTCCCACTTAAAAACCACTGGTCAGACTGTCGAACTTACCTTAGACACCAATCGGTTCATTAGTTTTAATTTGATCAACTTAGTAAATAGGGTTCCACCACATAGCCATGAATTAAGTCCATCTTGGTCTAGTTAAAGACATGGACCCATTTAACTACAACTATTGGAGTTGAGTCTAGAGTGTCCTTGACCTAATCTAATTCAACTTTTGATTAGATTTGACCAATTACTCTAATTTAGTCCATTTCTTTAAGCTAACTTTAGGTCTAACCCAATTATAGACCTAATCCATCTAATCCATTGACCAACAAGTTTATGCAATTGTCTTAGGTCTTAATTCACAATTCTAGACCAACTAAACAACACTTAATTCTTTTAATTAAGTATTTGGGCTGATGGGTCAGGGTTTGGCATTTTGAAAATAATTTTTAAATTTAAAAGGTTTTATTTTCTGTTCACCAAATGTATTGACTCATTTCACAAACTGATCAGCACATTTCATAAACAACAATCCTATTGCTAATTACATAACAGAAAATAACTCAATCAAAATAAATTATGAATATTCCTTTAGATCTAATCTAATACATTCATGATAAATTTTACAATTGAACCTTTACAATTAAGTCCTTTCGCTGCTTCGTCTGCATGTGATATAATCGCATCGGCACCCCTACCGCCATGGGAGAACCCCATCGAATGGGAAGAGAGGGCCTTTAAACCCTATTTTTCTCCTATGACCGGACGACCATGGTAACCAACCCAATTAGACTACTTGCTATTTGGATCAAGTATATCTAAATATATCAATTTCAAAATTTAAATTTCAAATTTCAAACTTTAAATTTTAAATTTTAAATTTCAAATTTTAAATAAATTTCAAATTTTATATTTTTGAATTTTAAATTTTGAATTTTAAATTTTGAATTTTAAAGTTGAAATTTCAAACAAATTTCAAAATTTAAATTTTGATTTTCAAATTTTTGAATTTTGAATTTCAAATTTCAAATTTCAAAATTCAAATTTTGAATTTTGAATTTCAAAATCCAAATTCAAATTTCAAATTTAAACTTTTAAATTACTACTTAATCTATGCATGCAAATGTATATCATATTTTAGAACCTGCTCTGATACCATTTGAAGTGAATTTCAATGTAGGGATAAAACGGTAATTTTAAAACTTTTTCAAAATTATTATTTTACAGTGAAAATTATTAATTAATTTAATTAATTAACATGTATTAATGATGCGTAGTCATTGATAGTACCAAAAATAACTCTACTCACTACGTAGATTAGATGAGTCGAGATCGTATCTTCAGGGACCTTGGGCTAAGTTGAGATTGCAAAATAAAAAAAGAAGCATTGTTTTGATTTAAAAAATAAATTATCTTAAAATTGATGTAATTAGAAAATAAAGAGCTCGAGAGTTTTGAATTAATTTTGCACTAGTAGAGTTGTATCTCTTTTTTTTATATTTAAATAGATACGATTAATCTTAAAAAAATACCTATCTTTCCTCGGCACGCCCCGTATCCATAGATCATGGTGCATCTCTGGAAAGTACTAGGTAAACAACTCTTCTTTCCTCAGCACGCCTCGTACCCGTAGATCATGGCGCGTCTTCAGAAAGTAAAAGTTGTTCCTAATATTAATCTAACAGAAAAGCAGAAATAAAAGCATATGAAAGAGAGCAAATAAAGAACTCATGACGATTTAAATAAAAAGCATAATCTTTATTGCATATAAAGAAATATAAAAAAGTTTAGAACAATAAACCCACTCTATGTTATTACAAAATTTCTTCTCCACTCCCGAGACTGCTAGCCTAGCTGCTCATGGAGTCCCTTTCTCTTCCTCTATGCAAGGCTCTAGAAGAATTTCTGGGCTCTCCCTCCAATGGAAGTACAAAAGCCTTTTTATAGGTGTTAGGAGGGAGGAGTTTTACATAGTTTTCTAATGTGGGACTAAAGAAAATACTAAGGACTAAAAGATGGATGGATGAGATGGAAAGATCACCAGCAGATAAAGAAAATACAAATTCTTCCTCTTGAAGTATTTTCAAGTATTAAATTTTTTCCTTTAATTTTAAGATCCCTCTGTTCGCCACTGTGTCCACCTCGCCAAACTCCCCGCGAACCCGTGCGCCCACGCTGCCGCGCCGATGCCGCGCTCGCTGCCGCGATGCTGCACCCGTGCATCCGCCCGTGCGCTCCTTCCACGTGAACCCTTTAACTGTTTACACTCCTTTACAAAAAGAAACTTTTGTTTCTTTGAAATGACATCTATATCCTTTTTGGGTTCCTTGCATAGTATCTTCATTTTCTATAATACCATATGCATCCTTCTTTTATTTAATTTTTATTTTAAATCTAATTTTCTTCAAACTTGAGTCTTTTTAATCTACGAATCGGACTCTTTGTATCGGCGATCACCTTTCCTATAAAATATAAAAAAAAGTATCAAATTTTTAATAAATAAAATAAATTAAATATAATTTTCTACTTTAAATGACTTAAATTAAGTGTTTATATCACACCCCCAACTTGAATTTTGCTCGTCCTCGAGTAAAATAGATATATCTGCATTGTGTACCGACTCGGTCTTGAATAAAAAGTTAGGTTAGGCATCCCAAAAGGTAGATGATACCTGGTCAGACTATTAAAGAGATATTTCATTGGATTATCAATTTGGCCTAATTAGTGGCTGAGTATTAACTAAAGAAATTTTAAAAGCTTTTCTTTCACCAACTCCCCACTTTACTCTTTAAATCTTCTAACTTAATATGAGAGAGATTTATTATCTTCTTACAATTTAGTCTCCTTATTATCTACTATTTTTTTTTTAATATTGCCCACCTTTTTACGCGAACCACAACGCTTACTTAGGTGAAAGGACCCAGTTACTCAGTAGAAAACTAATATTTTTTTTTAAGTAAATTTTAAGGAGAATTTTTGCATACCTCGACCTTTCCACCCAATCTCTCATGAAGCAGATTCTTTATTGAGATCAGTAAGAAGAGGGTTGTAGAATCACTCCTAAAATTTGGTCTAGTCTAAATCCTACCATTCATTGGGTTTTCTTAATAATTTATTCCTCAGTATCTCTAAAATTATCTTGACCATTAATTATTCATTGATTAGGATGCCTAATTGACTCTTAATCAAAATAAAATTCAGATACACAAAATTAATTATTTCTGACCATACTCGAGGATTTGATTAATTTCCTTCCCCCCGCAACTTAATCTACATTGTCCTCAATGGAGTAGGAAAGCAAAGAAAATAAAAGGAGAGAGTGCACCTGGGATAATTTTACTTCGGAAGTTGAAGATAGCTTCATTGATTAATAGGCTCTTGTTCTAAATTTCTGTAGCTGCAGTAAAGTAAAAAAAATATGAAATCGTTAGGTTGCCTCTCAACAAGCGCTAAGTTTTACGTCTTCAGCCAGACGTCAAGTTTATTGACAAACTCTTCCATACAGAGCGATCTTTTATTCTTAAAAAAAATAAAGATCAGTTAAAACAAAATAAAAAAAATTTGGATTGCCTCCCAAAAAGTGCTAAGTTTAACATCTTCAGCCAGACGCTAAAAGAGTGTCTATCCTATTCCTGCTCGAATCTTAACATGAGTGTCGATCTCTCTTTCAAAAATAATATGTCCCAATACAATTCCTTTCCGCACCATGAAATGGCTCTTTTCTCAACTTAGGACAAGATTTATCTCCATACACCGTTTAAGAACTTTGGAAAGATTATGGAGACAATTCTCAAAGGTGGTTCCAAACACAGAAAAATCATCTATAAAAACTTTAAAATATTTGTCCACCATATCCGAAAAAATGGCCAGTATGCACCGTTGAAATGTAGCAGTTGCATTGCAGAGCCCGAATGCATACACCGAAAAGCGAAGGTGCCATAGGGGCAGGTGAAGGTAGTCTTTTCTTGATCATCCGAAAATACAGGTACTTGATTATACCCTGAATAACCATCAAGAAAATAGAAGAAACTTTGTCCTGCTAACCATTCTAAGATTTGATCGATGATGGGCAATGGAAAATGGTCCTTCCTAGTAATGGCATTTAATTTTCTATAATCTATGCATACTCGCCATCCAGATGATATGCGAGTGGGAAGCAGTTCACCTTCTTCGTTCTCAACCATAGTAATACCTGATTTCTTAGGTACTACTTGAGTGGGACTGACCCATTTACTATCGGATATGGGGTAGATGATTCCAGCATCTAACTACTTTACCACCTCTTTATTTACTACTTCACGCATGTTTGGGTTCAATCTCCTCTGCATATCTCGATGGGGTTTAGCATTTGCCTCAAAATGAATATGGTACATGCAAATAGAGGGATCAATTCTTTTTAAATCGGCAATGGACCAACTAATAGCCTCTTTGTGTTCCTTCAGAATACCAACCAATTGTGCTTCCTGATTAGTGGTCAAGTCTGATGCAATGATTGCCGGGAGGGTGTCGTTGGGTCCTAGAAATACATACTTGAGCGTAGCAGGAAGGGGTTTCAATTCTAACATAGGTGGTGATTCTAAAGATGGACTATTGGTGTACTGGCTAATGTGGGCAATGGCTCATACTTGATTGTCCATGGAGGAGTGGTTTTATCGTGTGGTGTATCCAACAAGGTGCTAACTTCTTTCATATATCCCTTAAAGTCATACACTCCAAAGTGAGCCAAGTAAGTATCTAAGGGGTTTGGTGCTAGAATTGTGGGTGTTGCATCTTCTATAATGTCTTCTAGTGTATCTACTTCGAAGCAACTATCCATTGATGGTCCTTGGGAAGCACCAAACACATTCGGTCTTAGTTTCTTATTCCCAAACGATACATCCATGACTCTTGTCCTACAATTAATGCATGCATTTATCGTAGCTAGGAAGGGTCGTCCTAAGATAATGGAATTTATCTTGGGTTGCCACTTAGTTCCATGTCGAGAACCAGAAAATCAATCGGAAAGTAAAACTCATCTACCTTGACCAAGACATCCTCAAGCATTCCACATGGTTCCTTAATTGATCTGTCGGCTAATTGCAGTGTGACTGATGTGGGTTTCAGTTCTTCGAATCCAAAAAGTTCGTACACCGAACTAGGTAAAAGATTCACACTTGCCCCTAAGTCCAGAAGAGCTTTTTCAATGTGATAATCTCTAATAACATAGGAAATGATGGGGGCTCCTGGGTCCTTAAGCTTTGGAGGAGTGGCATGCTGGAAGACAGAACTAGCCTGTTCAGTGAGGCATACTTTCTTTGGGATTTGTGATCTAGATTTACGTTTTTGGGTGCACAAATCTTTCAAAAATTTGGCATAAGCAGGGACCTGTTTGATTGCATCTAGAAGGAGAAGATTAATTTGGACTTACTTAAACAATTCCAACATCTCGTCGAGTCTTCTTCCCTTCTTATCTGCAGAAATAGGGGCTTTCAGGGCATCCGAAAATGGGACTTTAGGCAAGTAAGATGATTCCAGTGCAGTTGGTTCATTCTCTATTTTAAGGTCCTCCTTGTTCTTGGGTGATTTGGCTTCGGTTAGAGGTTTAGGATCGGTCTCATTGGTTTTACTAGTGTGTTCAATGACCTTTCCACTTCTCAGAGTCATGATTGATTTAGCGTGTTCAGAAAAAGCTTCTGGGGTATTAGAGCTCTCAATCACAAATTGCCCTCTTGGGTTGCTCTCGGATTGGCTAGATAATTTTTCTCCTTCCCTCCTACTGAATGCAGTCGCTAGTTGACCTATTTGGGTCTCTAGCTTAGCAATGGATTATGTGTGGGAGTTAAAGGTCTGAGTGTTAACTTCTAATCGTTCTAGTGCTTTCAAAACTTTTTCCTCAAAAGTTGAGCTGTGACCAATAGTAGACGGTTGAGGAACATTTTAAAATTGATGGTATGGTCCATGCCTATATGTTGGGTCCTGATATTGAGGTTGAGGTAAGGCAGGGCCAACCACTGGTTGTGGTCTCCAGGAAAAATTTGGATGGTTTCTCCAGTCGGGGTTATAAGTGCTCGAATATGGATCGTTTCCTGATCTGCGAGCTTGTTGGACTTGAGCTTGCTGAACCTGCTCATGCACAAACTCAGAAAATTGAGGTGCGGCTGGGCATTCACTAACAAAATGGTTCGGACTTGCGCACAATGCACAAACTTCTTGGATTGGGTTAGGTAGAATCGGGGATTGTCCAGTATTTAGAAGACGGTCTAATTTTTGGGACAGTTCATCTACCTTACTGTGGATATCTATGACGTTTCCAATCTGATAAATTTCACTTCTTTTTTATTGAAGCATGGGTTGTTCTCTAGAAGTGGCAGACATATGATGTAGGGAATTCTCACTAAGTGTTTCAAAGAGCTACCAGGCGTCATCCTCACTCTTAAGCATGAATGTCCCACCACATGATGATCAACCATTTGTCGGTGTTTCTCCGATAGACCATCATAAAAACATTGATAAAGTTGCCATTTAGGGACAGCATGGTGTGGACATTTACGAATGAGGTCCCTTAACTTTTTCCATGTCTCATGAAAAAGTTCACCCTCCAATTGGGAAAAACTAGTGATAGCTTTTCTTATTTGATTTGTTTTTCCAATTGGAAAGTATTTCTTGAGAAATTCTCTCTGAAGATGTTCCCAAGTTGAAATGGTTATAGAGTCTAAGGAGTTTAACCAATGCTTGGCTTTGTTCTTAAGTGAGAAGGGGAACAGTTTCAACCTAAGGGCATCATCGGAGAAGTTTTGGATTTTTATTGTGGAATAAATTTCAAGAAATTCATCCAAGTATTTGTATGGGTCCTTGTTACTAAGTCTATAGAATGATGGCAACATTTGAATAATGCTAGACTTAATCTCATATTGGGTAGCTTCTACTGGAGGTGCTTGAATGTATGGAGAGTAGGTATACGAGGATGGAGTGAAATATTCTCTCAATGGGCGTGGAGGATTAGCCTCACCAGGTGCAGCCATGTTTCTAACTCGGATAGTCCTAAGAGTCTTTTCTAATTCTTCATCTAATGGTTGCAAGTTGGGTTTTAGTGATCGTCGACCTAACATGCAACTAAAAGGTCTATATAGGACTATCCTAGTCTGTTAAGGATTATTATTATTATTATTATTATTATTTAAGAGGAGAAGAGAAGAGAGAAAAGAGTTCTAAAGAAAAGATCCTAAGAAGTCCTAAAACTAATAGAAGAATTAGTTGTGGTTAGATTTTAATTACAATCAAGTTAGCACGCAATGGACTCTCTATCCTAAAGTTACCCTAGTTCTAGACAGCTCCTAACTGTAGTTAACCTTCAAGCCCTCCAAGTCGGAGCTTGACCAACCAACTGGCCAGATAAGTGTAAGGTTGGTGGGAGTCCCCCCGTTGCTTTCTTTAGACACCAATTAAATTGGCCAAGTCAACGAACGGAACCAATTAAAAACCACCTTCCTTCGGGCCCGGTCGTCCCGCAAACCACTTGCCTAGACACCAGCTAGCTGACCAAGTCTAACCTAGTTCAACTCTCAGGGTCACTTGTCCTAATGAGCTCAAAATCCTTAGGGGTCAACGTCTAATTAATTTTAGATTAAGGTCTAGGTTATGCAAATGCAAGGGAGTGATTTGTGGGCTAAGGAAGGGTGATCAAATCTCCACCTTATCTTAGTTAATGGGTTGCGCCCTTAAAGTTAATTATGGAGATGCAATGCAAAGAAACAAAGTGTCCAATAAAGTTAGAAATTTTTATATTTGAGATTACGCTATTTTAGTTAAATGTTATGAAATGTCAGTGGTTTTTTTTTTTTTAATTCAACCATGCCAAGGTCCTTGGCAATGGTGCCAAAATTTGATGCGTAGTCGTTGATAGCACCAAAAATAACTCTACTCACTACGTAGGTAGGATGAGTCGAGATCGTATCCTCAGGACCTTGGGCTAAGTTGAGATTGCAAAATAAAAGAAAGAAGCGTTGTTTTGATTTAGAAAATAAATTATCTTAAAATTGATGTAATTAAAAAATAAAGAGCTCGGGAGTTTTGAATTAATTTTGCACTAGTAGAGTTGTATCTCTTTTTTTTATATTTAAATAGATGCGATTAATCTTAAGAAAAATATCTATCTTTCCTCGGCACGCCCCGTACTTGTAAATCACGGTGTGTCTCCAAAAAGTACTAGGTAAACAACTCTTCTTTCCTCGGCACGCCCCATACCCATAGATCATCGCGCGTCTTCAGAAAGTAAAAATTGTTCCTAATATTAATCTAACAGGAAAGCATAAATAAAAGCATATGAAAGAGAGCAAATAAAGAACTCATGACAATTTAAATAAAAAGCATAATCTTTATTGCATATAAAGAAATACAATAAAGTTTAGAACAATAGACCCACTCTATATCGTTACAAAATTTTTTCTCCACTCTCGAGACTGCTAGCCTAGCTGCTCATGGAGTAGTCCCTTTCTCTTCCTCTATGCAAGGCTCTAGAAGAATTTCTGGGCTCCCCCTCCAATGGAAGTATAAAAGCCTTTTTATAGGTATTAGGAGGGAGGAGTTTTACATGGTTTTTCAATGTGGGACTAAAGAAAATACTAAGGACTAAAAGATGAATGGATGAGATAGAAAGATCACAAGCAGATAAAGAAAATACAAATTCTTCCTCTTAAAGTATTTCCAAGTATTAAATTTTTTCCTTTAATTTTAAGATCCCTCTGTTCGCCACTGTGTCCGCCTTGCCAAACTCCTCGTGAACCCGCACGCCCGTGCTGCCGCGTCCGATGCCGCACCCGCTGCCGTGATGCCGATGCCGCACCCGCACGTCCGCCCGTGCGCTCTTTCCGCGTGAACCCATTAACTGTTTACACTCCTTTACAAAAAGAAACTTTTGTTTCTTTAAAATGACGTCTATATCCTTTTTAGGTTCCTTGCATAGTACTTTCATTTTCTATAATACCATATGCATCCTTCTTTTATTTAAATTTTGTTTTAAGTCCAATTTTCTTCAAACTTGAGTCTTTTTGATCTACGAATCTGACTCTTTGTATCGACGATCACCTTTCCTGAAAAATATAAAAAGAAGCATCAAATTCTTAATAAATAAAATAAATTAAATATAATTTTTTACTTTAAATAACTTAAATTAAGTGTTTATCAATTAACTCTACATCAGGATCTAAATATGATATATATAGCATGCAATTAAATTTAAAATTTAAACTTCTACAGTAAATATTTTACTGTTATGTGTTCGGAACACATTACCTTCGTGCAGGTAGTCGATCGCCGTAGTCTGATCACTGTCAGGATGGTCTGATTGTCATAATGCAACCACACAGTATGTCTGGCCTTTGCAGATCATCCACACGAAGCTCCCGGTCTGATCGACTCCTCACGAATGCTAGTTCGTTGTAGAACCCTTTCGACGGCTGATGCTGATCGAACTCCTTCGATCGATGTCTGTCGACTCTTCGGATGCTCTGGATCATCAGCAAAGATGCTTGAGAGATTGATAAAGCTCTCCCTGAAGTTTGGTGGGCTTACGACACTCGTAGCTCACCTTCTCACTTCCCGAACCCTAGGCAGTAACCCTAGAGTACACACAGAAAACCCTACGTCCAAAATCTTTTCTTTTCTCTTCTTTTCTTTTCTTTTCTCACGCACCAGGCTTTTCTCACACCACCTTTCTCTCACAGATCAGATGTTCGCATGCCCCACCTTCTCATCCCTTTTAAAATGGTGCAAGACCGCAGTTTTACCATATTTTTACCATGTGAGAGGATAAAGCTAGGTGGTTGCTCACTTGAATTCAAATCGAATTTGAATTCAAATGCCAACTAACCTATCCTTATCCATTGAAGGTATGAGAAGAGAGGGGCGTGGGCTTCTTTGTGCATGGAGAATATACACGAGAAATTTTTTCTCATGTAGAATAAGTGGCGCACAAGTGGATAAGGTGGTGCATGAGATTAGTTGCCCATTCAAATTCAAACTTCATTTGAATTTGAATGGCCAACCAACCATCTTTATCCACTCAAAATGGTGCACAAGGGAGGGCGTGGGAAAGCTTCTGTGTGAGAAAAAATTCACGTGAACTTGTTTCTCGTGAATTCAAATAGGCACAGGTGAGGTGAGGTGGCGCAGGGAGATAAGTCAAGGTGGTTTCAAATCTAATTGAACCAACCTTATTAAATAGGTTAGGCACAATTAGACTAAATTAAACCCAACATAATTAGGCTTAATTAGGCTCAATAAAATTCTAATCAAATCAGAAATTGACTAAGCCCAACCCCTAATCAGATCAAAGACCAAACCACCTTGGCGATTAGGTCAACTCTTAACCTAATCGGGTCAAACCCAACTGAATCCAATTTAATTGGACTTGATCCAAAAATAATTACTCAATCAAATTGAGTTAATTAGTGATCAAATTATTAATTAAACCTCTTATAAATACTGAGTCCAAATTCGATGGCCAATCGGGCATCAAAGTCCATCGATATGAAACCTTGATCGAAGAGTCCCAAACCAGTGGGACTCTTGATCCCGGTACCCAAAATATGTGGAACTCATAATCAGAAAATCTTGATTCTCGATCATATAGTCCCAGACATGTAGGACTCAAAGTCCTCAAGTATTAGGACTCTTGGTTGAAGAGTCCCCAGTCCAGTGGGACTCTTCACCAGCCATCAGATCAGATAGGAACCTCTAATATGTGTGACCCTGCAGGTTCGAACCTAAGCTGGTAGCACAGGAACCAATTTCTATACTAATCGAAGTGACCATCTAGCAATGGTACCCGATATCCGGATGGTCGAATAGTCATAATCGCAACATTCGAAACCTACGCGAATATGATTACTATATAATTCATCCCTTTTGACCCCTGTGTATAGGATGACTTAGGGTTAAACTGTCAACCCTGATCAGATCATCCGAATCGTGCTCAACTCAAACAGTCCTGTGACTCCTCAATAGGACTACCCCGTTCAAGATTTTGCTAAATTGAAACATGATTGTACACAGCTCCTAAACTGAAGTGGTCAATCCCATCTTGACACACGTACCGACAAGTCAAGTACTTGACTACACCCAGCAGCCTTCCATCACTGAATTAGAAATTCAGATAGTCCAGTGCCTAAGTGCAGTGAGTTGCTTGCAAGTCACTGTGGCATCTCAAGTCGGAGGGACATTTATACCCATATCCCATCGGAGCAAATCTTCACAGTAGAAAAAGCTCCGGAGTCAGTCATGTTCAGTGCAGATGTACCCTTACATCTCACCTGTATGCCATATCAGTATCTCCACACTCCTTGGTTAAGAGGACAACCAACCCATATGGCACACAACGACCTATGCTTGATAAATATTGTTGTCCTTGATAACAACATATCATTTGGTCGTGAACAGGTTTAAGGACTAAACGATAAATCCTCCTTTGTCGAGTCTAAATAATCCTAAGGACTTCACCACAACACAGGAGTTCATTAGAAGATGAAAAATTTGTGATGAAAAATGCCAAAATAGTTTTTATTAATTTATAATTCATATACTAATACAAGAAAGAGCACAACCGTCAACAGGCTGACGATTGGCTTTGGAACACTATTCCCAACAAAATGTACTTTACATATTATGTAATTTGACATGTAATCATAAATAGCAATCATATAATTATATCAAAAATCATATAAGAGTGCAATTTAAGTCATAACATATGACAAGCAAAATTGAAATAATAAAGCAATCCCTAATCATATTAGGCATGCAAAACACCCTTAACCATGTATCAACTTAAGCATCACACAACCATGATAATATAAATTTTAAATTATCACAAATTCATAATTTTAATAACTGAAATTTAGAATCATGGTACATATAAAGTCAAAATTACTTCTTTTTGATTTTAAAGATTGATGCTTCAAATCGAAGCAATATTCTTGGCAATATATGAATAAGAATAATTCTATGCTACTACTTTACACTTGTTTAATCGAATCAGATAAGGATGGCTCTGATACCACTGTTAGATTCCAGCCACATAGTGAAAAATAATTTTAAAAATTTTAAAACTAAACAAATCAATAGCTTTAACATACAAAACTATCGAGCCGAATCCAAACCCCAGAGTCACTTTGCCGAAGTCAATCAAAATAAAACAAACATGCAAAAGAGATAGAATTTATACTTTTATCAAAATAAAAAACTGGAATGTTGGTGATCTCCATGAGACTCCAAAGTAGAAGTCCTCTAATGGTGATCCACATAGAAGTTGGCCAAGGTCCTTCCTAACCGATGCACCACCGCAGCCTTATCTTCTCAAGAACACTGCCGGCTTCGAACTCAAAGAACGATCATGCCAAAGCCCAATTGCTTCCAAACTTGCCATCAAGATTATGCCAAGAAGACACTCTTCAGACATCTCACAACTTAGAATTTGATTTTTGGCTCCAACACATAGAAAAACTAAATCCTAAGGCACACTAGCAACACTTGCTAATTCTCTCACCACCCTTCTTATAACTTTTGCCTTTCAATTTCTTCTTGCTTTTTTTCTCAGATTTTTTCTAGAATTTTTTCACTAATTCACACACCTCTTATCTCTAGTTTCCACACAAATTCCTAGCACCTAGGATATATGGGATGTCCCATATATAAGGGACGAAGAGACGTGTCATGGGACCAAGGGTTGCCAATCTTTGGCACTCCACTTTCTCATGCTGTGAATAAATTCACCGTGTGGAATTATGGTACAAGAGATCCTTTACATAGAAGGACTCTCCCTCTTCTATGTGCCATAAAAATTTCATCTTTAATTGGCATTAAATCATAAGAGATCAGGTTGAGAAATTAAGACAATGCATTAAGATAAGAGTCTTCATGAAGGACTCTTCATCTTCACATGCTAAAATGAGTGGGGGGGTAATTAATTTTTGGTGTGGCTTCTAGTAGGCACAGTGGAGTCCTTCTCCACTTAAAATTATTTCAAGTTGGGTAGGAAACTAATTAAGATAGACCCAATCCTATTAGGTCAAAGACAGTTAGGTCTAGGTTAGCTCAAACACTTTGATCTAAACCAATTTAGAAACTTGGGTTAATACAATGTGCTAGCATAAATAATTATCCCATAAAATTTATATTAAACTCTAATTAAATTAGATCAAAGTCAAATCTCAAAGTATATGATTCATTGGGTTCTAAATCTAGCCAGCAGTAGACCAAGACTTTCGATGTAACCCTAATCCAATTAGATTAGGTCATCCGAAGAGTCCCAATCAACTAAGACTCTTCCTAATTGATTTCAGAATTAAACTCTTTTAATTTTGACGAGTCCACAAGTCAAGATTGACGTCTAGTAATATGTCATGACTATGCAAAAAAATTTAAAATTTTGATAAAAAATTATCAAAATATCCTTCAGTAGTAAGTTATCATGTAATTTAATTATTTAGTCAAACAATATCCCAGATGAGCTGTGGACATGGAAACATATCAAACCCAACTACTTATCTTTATGTATCTCAATCTGAAGGCAACGATTCAATTGATGATATATTAAAATTTTTTTTTAATTATCATCCTTCTTTGGCCAAAGACTTCCAGAATCACCGACCTATGAGATCACATAGGATGTTCGCTCTCCTTATTAGGAGTGATTGATCTCTTATTGATCACTACCTCCATGCACACTTTATCATATCCAGAACACCCCATACAAGGATCAGAGAACTAAGTTAGAAAGTGAACCAAAATATGGATCCATGTACACAAGGTACCATGGTGATCTCAGATCAAAAGATCACTTACACAACTCCCACTAGAGAATTATCAGTTGACATATAAATAAGACTCCATCTAATATTCTCTCACAGGTCTATTCAGTGAACCATTCCCTAATGAGTACCTATATCCTTGTATTAATGACCCCACACAAGTGGTTGTGAGATCAATCACCCTCATTTCTAAGTATACATAGGACATGTTAGTCTTATCGGTATCATTGATCTCCGACTCAATGAACCAATGACTAGAAATATTTTAGATCATGGCTATCAAAGATTCAGGTCTCATTGATGTAATCTCATCACGGTCCTAAAATCATTATCTGAATCTATGAGGTTTATTATAATCTTAAAATAATAAGATGCAGTATATAATGAATCAAAAATATCTATTTTATTAATAAATTAATATCAATTACATGAGTCTAGAAGATAAATTACAGAAAATATTCTATCACATTTCATATACCATCGGCTTGTAGGATATTATTCTTTCAATATTCATGTGACTTCTCATGTTGGTCACACTCGTGCTAGTTATTCTCTAACAACCACTTACACTCTTGCTCCAGTATCCCTACACTGAAAACTCAAGACTTATTTATCCAAAGAAAATGATCCATGCACCAATCTATCTGGATCAATCACCGTCTCCATGATGATCCTATGATCGGGAGTAATTTAAGAATTAACCACCAATGATATATGTCTCAAATTCTCAACTCCTTAGCAATATGTGTCATTATTTTGTTAATCCCTGGGATGATTCATACACACATACAACATAAATGATAATAAAACTATCTGTCAAGTACAAAATCATGTCTTAGAAATATGATATGTGTCAACCAAAATTGGCTTCTAGGATATACATCTAACAATCTCCCACTTGTACTAAAGCCAATCTGTCATATACCTAAGCCCCATATTCTCAAGATAGGCTTCGATCTCTCTGCACCTCTATGTGTTTCTACTCAAGGTAGTTGCAATATCGCCACTCTGTGCTTGGACTTCTGGTGAGACCTTAGCTCCTTAGCGAGGGCTACGGTGCCATTATCTTTATAGTGCAGTGTCACAACATCTAATGGTATTACATCTAGTTTCGTAACTAACATAAAAATGAGAATACATCCTACACATCTACTGCATATTTAGCTTCTATTAATCGATTTCTTGAAACCCTTCTAATATACCGAACCAACATTTTATAAGAATACATCCTGATATAGATATTCTATCATCAGCATCAGACATAAAGTCTGAATTGGTATATCTTCCACTCTTAGCTGGGATCCTATTTCAAAAACTAAAAATAAATTCTTAGTTCTTCTCAAGTACTTAAAGATATTTTCACAATAATCCAGCACTCCTAGCCTAGATTCGACTGAAATCTACTTATGACACTCATAGCAAGGGTTATATCAAGTTGAGTACATAGTATGGCATACTCTTATACCCAAGAGGATAGTAGACCTTTCTTAGAATTTTCTATACTGAACCCTTTCAACATCTACTCTATGTACTTTTCTGTGAAAACCTAAGCATCTACTTAGATCTATCTCTATAGACCTTTATATTCCCAAAATATAGGATGCTTGCCCTAAGTTTTTTATGGAGATTTCTATATACAATCACATTTTAACCAATATCAGTATGGGACACTTCCACTGACCTCCACATAAACACATAATTCTTTCTCATTCTTGATGAAATCAAGCATTTCGATTACACCACTGAAACAAATGGTCCAACTCCGAGATGCTTGCTTAAGTCCATATATGGACCTTTACAATGTGATCTCTATCACTAGAAGTAAAATCCATAGGCTACTCCATTTAGATATCTTCCTAAGATATCCAATCAGGAAAGCTATTTCAAATCCATTTCTTGGAGTTGATGTCCAACATCGCCTCGTTATAGGTTTTGATATCATCTTTATGTTTCCTATCTCCCATGAGAAATACTTTCTCTACATCCTCTATAAGATCTAGGAGGATAGGAGATCCTACTAGATCTTTGAGGTGGAAGAGGTACTATAAGGGCTGACTCATCATGAATAAGTTCTGTAGATCCTATGACTCATAGCTCTTTAAAGACTCTCTCTTCGAGCTCAACTTTTCTTCCACTGCTTCATCTTGGATAAATTATTTTCGAAGAAGATAGCATAATGGGTCACAATCACATTGTGATCTTTTAGAAAAAAAATAGTATTCCAAACTCTTTAAGATATCCAATGAAATAAGTTCTCATAAACCTAACCTCTAATATATCCGCCTACTATTGCTTGACACGGGCTGAACATCCCTAAATTTTGAGATGATCAAGACTCAATATCTTACCATGCCATATCCCATACAGTGTGATAGAAACATATTTAGAGGATACTCTATTCAATAGATAAATTTTAAAAATAAAAATATGTTCCTAAAGAAATAAAGATAAATTAGTAAATTTCATCATGGACCAGACCATATCTCATGCAGTCCCACTCTTCTTAGATATCCCATTGAGCTGAGGTGTACTAGGAGGGGTCCATTATGAAACTATGCCATTTTCATGAGATAATCAAAAAATTTCTTACTTGATATTGCATCCTCGATTTGATCGAAGTACCTTTTAGATCTTTTGGTTAGTTTTTCTACTTCATATTTGAATTCTTTAAACTTTTCAAAGATCTTAGATTTGTATCTCATACACATACCCGTATTGTGACTGATCATTAGTAAAGATAATGAAATAGAGACAATCTCTTTTGGCTGGCACATCAAATGTGTACCAAGGCATTATCTCGGTGATCCTTTTTTCTTGTCCCACAAGAGTAGCTTGGTAATTTTTTTGCAAAAAGATGATACATAGATTAAATATGACTCAGCAGTCAATGAGCCCAAAAACTCATACTTTTTCAGTCTGTTAATCATTTCTTCTCCTATATGAGTTAACTTAACATGCCACTTATACTTTAGATTTTTCTCAACTCTGGATCTTTCAAACCTAATGGCACTCACTATATGCTAAATAAATTCACGGATGCATCATCATGTAAATGATAGAGACTATCCCTAAAACCTAAATCTAGATAGTAGTCATAGAGAATAGGTGCCCATGGCTGCAACAGTAACTCTTGCCCTATTACTAATTTTAAGGGTTAGTTCACCTTCCCTCAGCCCTCTACCTTCTCTTAGACCATTTACCAAAGTGCATAAATAGGCAGTAGAGTTTAATACTCAACTGGAAGAAGAAAAAATCGTAAGATTAGTTTTGAGCAATTCTGACATGCCTTCTTAAGGCATGTCCTTGTTTCTTCAGACTCTTTAGGTATGTACCTCTGAACTTTTCAAGATCCTTTAGTTACCAACATACTGACCAATTCAGATAAGGTACTATCATGGTTATTTATATGATAGTTTTGTTGGCGCATGTATGGTGCTCCCAAGCTTTGGGAGACCAGAAGAGGAGCCATGAGCTTGGCTCCAAGATTCTAAAACTGGTTTGGGTCCTAGGGTGAGGATCGATTTAATCTTAGGGTGGAGGTTCAACCCTCCATGGTCATGAAGCCTTAGTTTGTGGGTCTCATCGGGGCTAATCAAAGTTTGGATCAGGTTTGGGTCCATGGGGTTGAGTGCATGATCAGACCATGGGTGTATATGGGTTTAGGTGAGTGCATTCGGACTAGATTAGCCTAGAGAATTTCTAGGCTAGGATTTTGGTCCATATATATGACTATATATACATTGTATATAACCCTAATTTGTGAGGAATGAAAGAAATCTTCTCCCTAACTTCTCCCCCACTCTCTCTGATTTTGCACACCATCCAAGGAGCAGTAAGGAAGGCTTCGTGCGCACCCCCTTGGAAAAGGGGTTGTGAGGCATTAGAAGACTAGCGCTAGCACTAAAAGAGAGTCCAATCTACCTGGGACTCTCTCTCCTAACAAGATCTAGAAGTCCCTGTTGCATAGGGACTCTCTCACCATCTGGATCTCAATTTATGTGCTGATTAAAATAGTAAGGTGTTGAGAAAAATATCTTAAGATTCGGTCCATAATAAGCCTAAAACAAGATCCAAGATGATGAACAGAGTGCAACGAGCCTAAGAACAGTCCAAATGGAGTCCAGACGGAGGAGATACGCACGATAGAAGGCCAACATGGAGGCTAGTACAGCACATGGGCCGTCAAAAGGGGCCCACATAAGGTGCAGGCTTGTGATGAAGTGGGCCAGGCCCAGTGATGGAGCAGGCACGCGGCCCACATGCAAGTGTACCCAACGGGCACGGCCCAACGTGGGCAGCCCAGCATGCATGGCCCAGCGCAGGTGGCCCGATGCGCGCGAGCATGCTGTAGGTGCGGGCTGAGCCCACTGAGAATCATGATCCATGGTGGATCGGGCTCATGGACATGTCACATGGATCGGTCAGGCATTTCCTGCCCAGTTTGTTGTAGTCCACATGGATCGATGGATGGTATCTCGTCCATTTCTCATGACTCATGGTGTTTTGGTGGACCAGGGACTCATGTGTTGCACAATCGGACGGTCGACATGGGTTGTGGTCGGGATTTGATAGCTTGGGGAGGTTCTGGAGTTCTGATAGAAGTGTTTCTACGATCTAAACCCTGTTTGAGGACTTTAAAGGCCTTGTGGGTGAAATGAAGACTGTGGGAGCAGACGTCGTTCAGTAGTGAGTCCTGAGCAGCAGTAGCAGATCGAGTGGAGCCAACAGAGAGCAGAAGCAGGGGTTCTTCAGACAGACTATCAAAGACTGGACAAGGATCATTCCAAGGGTTCGGGGGACCTCCTAGTGAGAGAGAGCTTTTTGTAGAGAAAAGATTCTTGTTGAGAGAGAGGGATTGGTGTATGAAGGTTGAGGGTGTGATCTCCTCTAGTAAATTTTTTCTTTTTCATAGTGAAGCTTGCATGCCTTGTGGAGATGAGCCTTTTGGCTGATCCATGTATTTGATTATATTTCTTTTTTTATTTCTTCTTTCTTCTTGCTGCAACATGTGGTATTGAATCCTACATAGCAAGTGGTATCAGAGCTAGATGGTACTAGGACATAGCTTGCAATAGTGGTGATCAAGATTGAAGATGGAGAAGACAGGCTCAATCAAGGTGTAGATCAACAGATTTGATGAAAAGAGCAATATCTCCTTATGCAAGCGAGGGTGAAGGATATGCTCATCCAGCAAGGGTTGATCAATACTTTCTTATGCAAAGAGAAGCCGACTACTATGGAGGTGTAAGATTGGAAGTAGCTCCAGATGCAAGCGATGAGTATGATCCGCTTGTACCTAACAAATAATATGGTGATCCGTGTACTTGGTGAGACTTTTTCAATGGTGATATGGTCGAAGCTTGAGGAGTTGTACATGGCGAAGTCCCTCAAAATACTCTCTTCCTTTAGAGGTAGTTCTACCAACTGTGGATGACTGTGGGACAGAGCATGCAAGAGCATCTCAACCACTTTAAGAAGATCCTCATCGTCTTCAGCGTTGGTGAGAAAGTTAAAGAGAAGATCAGGATGCTAGTCTTGCTAGCATCACTTTCTTCTTCGTATGAGTCCTTGGTGACTGCTCTTCTAGTGAGGAAGAGCACCATCAAGATAGACGAGATTACCATAATGATTCTTCAGAATGAGGTTCTTAGGAAGGAGAATCCAGCTTTCGAGCTTAGACGGTAGTAGCTCCGCTTTAGCAGTTTTTAGAGGAGCAGTTGGCGGTAGACAGAGCGATAGGAGATCACAACGAGAGTGGTCCAAGCCTAGGATGAGGGATTTGAGCAAGATTAAATGTTACAGGTGCAACAAGTTGGGGCTGAAAGAAGAGTGTCCTATAAGCCAATTGTAAGTGTATTGTGATGGAACTTTTCTTTGTAATTTTTTAACTCATGTAATAACATTTATTATTTGAGGCATTGATTCACCATTTTAGATGTATCTTATTATGTTTAAGATTATGATGAACTCTGAAGATTAGGATAATGATTTCAGGAGACATGAATGGGTCATGCTAGTGAGATCTAAAATCTTAAAATCTTAATTTTAAATATTCCTGATCATAGGAGCATTAAGTCGGGGATCAGTATTTTAGATAAATTGGCAGATCCTATATATACTCGATGGAGAAAGTGACAAATCTCACTAGCCACTTGTGTATGGAACACTAATACAAGGATGTAGATACTCATTTGAAATGAGTCCACTAAATTGACTTGATGAAAGAAAATATTTTATGGAAGCCTTACTTGCATGTCAAAGATGGCTCTCTAAGTAGGAGTTATGTAAGTGATTCTTAAACCTGAGATCACCATAGAATCTTATGTACATGAACTCATATTTTGGTTCATATCCAGGCATGGCATTAAGACATGTACGGGGTGCTCTAAATATGGTAGAGTGTATATGAAGATTATGAATAGGTCAACATGGAATCGATCACTCATAGTAAGAGGAGATCGCATCCTGTATATTCTCATTCCTAGATGATTTAGAAAAAGTCTTTTGATCAAAAGTAGGAAAAAGATTAGAAAGAGTTTCTAATGCTTCTTCATCGGAGTCATCATTGATTAATTAAAAATCAATATGAATATGAGTTTGAGTTTGACATAATTTCATACTCATGAACATATTCAGGGTGTAGGGATGATTGAAGAATTGAATTGCATAGTAACTTGCCACTGAAGGGTATATTTGATATTTCTATCAAATTTTACATCATCTTGATAGTCATGATATGTTGCTAAACTTCAATCTTGACTTATAGATTTGATCGAATTAAAGAGTTTAATTCGATCGTCAATTAAAAAAGATTCTA
This sequence comes from Elaeis guineensis, assembly GCF_000442705.2. Taxonomy (NCBI): domain Eukaryota; kingdom Viridiplantae; phylum Streptophyta; class Magnoliopsida; order Arecales; family Arecaceae; genus Elaeis; species Elaeis guineensis. The sequence continues at coordinate 49,661,936 of NC_026004.2, forward strand.
ATTGTTGAACTCGAGTTAGCTCGATTGGATCTAAATTAGTTAGATTGAAATCTAATCAAATTTGGTCAACTTACATCTGAACTTACTACTGGTTAGATGTGGAATCCAATGGGTTACACACATATAGAAATTGATCAACGATTCTTTTAATAAGGTTGATTGAAATTTTGGATTCAATCAGGATTCCCGATAAGCATGCTAGCATGTGTGGAAACTTTAGCTCCTTGGGAGATTAATTTGGTCTCATCCCTTGCTAATTAGCTAGCCCAATTTGGTGAGAATTTAGATCAGATCGTGCCACATAGAAATAGCCTAAAATGGGATACCACATCTCAAGTTAATGCCAATTATGAAGAGTTCAAGTTGTGAAGGACTCTAGGCACAAAACAGGTTTTGCATGCGCATGTTGGCATGAGTAGGAGTCCTTCTGGCATGGGATTCACATGCGTGTGGTGGCCCTAATCACCCTCTGTCCTCTGGTGCACATCTCAAAGTATGGATGGATTTTTCAGGATTAATATGAGGTAGAAAAAAATTGGAAAGAGGAAGGGTCTCTTGCACGTACGCGATGAAGCATACATCTCTCTACATTTTAGAGAGTCTTTCTCCTGATCAAACTCATTCAAATTGGAACAATTTTTTTGATAATGTTTCACATTTGATCAGGTATTTTTGATGATTTTTTTGAATTTTTTTCAGACTTATCAAATGGCCAAATGGATGCCAGAAACCTCCTTGCATGCATGCATGCGCGGTGATCCGAACTCACATGAAGAGGTGCAAGGATAATATTGTTTCATGAGATTTTTATCATCTTATCAAGTTATCTAGAATCAAAAATGAGTCTCCCATCCATGTAGATTTTTGTAGATTTTTTTGATTTGAGAAGGGATGCAAAAACATCCCTTCTCTGGTCGCACGTGTAGGTGGAGGTGCAGATCGACATATGAGTGATAAGAGTCCTTTGGCTTAAGGGAACTCTTATCTCTGATAATCTAATTAGATAAGCCTCTTAGATGGGGTGTGTCCCTCCCTTTTGGCATCCATCTGGTGGCTATAAAATAGCCTAGGTGATGGGTGTCCAAGGCATTCAGATTGGCTTTCCAATTTCTCTCTGATTACTTTCTTTTTTTTCTTACAACCTATCTTAGTTTTAGGACAAAGCTTTGAAATTTAAGATAAAGTCTTATCTAGTCCTAGCACGGGTTGAGAAGGTCCTAAAGAAAGAGAATCAAAAGTTCGGAGGAAGATCTAAGAGGATCGAGTTAGGTTCTTGAAGAAATCTAATCGGTACAGGGCTAGTCGAGTTTTAGGGGCTAGAACTCTTAAAGTAAGGTGAAGGAGGAGCGCTATCTTTGGTTTAATTTTCATGTGGATCACCATTGGCAAGCGGACACTTGGACGCCTTATGAAAATTGAGATTAGTGCTACAAGTATTCTTCTTATCCAAGTTTAATTTAATTATACTTTGATTGATATAGTCAAGAGTTTCTGGGCATTTGGGTTTCTGATGCGTCAAGTATTTTGAATAAAAATTTTAAATATCTGGTTCTTCCACTGTGCCACCAGAACCCAATAGTGGTATCAAAGCCTACCTTGATCTATATAATCAAAGGTTAAAATATTATCTTGATTGTGATCAAGCTTGGGTTTTTGGTTTGGTTCAAGTTGGGTCAAGGGTTGAACCCAATTGAACATCTAAACTCGAGCATATCTTAGAGATATGTTTTAAATATTAAATGCATGATGTATGTATAGAATTTTTCTTAATAGCTTAGTATTCTAATTGAGATTCATCACCAGACCGTCCAATCATAAGAGCGAGTAGGGTTTAAAGATCCTCTCTTCTCATTTCATAGGGAAATCTTATGGTGTGTAGAGGTGCCACTGTGATGTCCCAAGAAGAAGAACCATGAAAAGAGTATTTTATATTCATGCATTTGATATGCTTAAGTTATTATGTTATAATCATATTGGATGATTATATTTTCATATCTTAGAGTGATTAGATGCCATTATTAGTTGTTATGTTTATACAACTTTGATAGTGCATCATTATGATTGATTGAATTAGGATGTGCATGAGACTATTAAAGCCCTCATAAAAATTATATTAAGTCATAGTATTGTGAACCAACAACTGATTTATTTCTTGAATCGATTAATCATTTGGTATCTAAGGAGTGTTTCAAGTGTGGTGGTTATTTAATTGGTTCCGTTTGCTGATCTGACAAATTTTTATTGGTGTCTAAGAAAAGCAATGGGGGACCCCACCTATCCTAACAATTTCTTGACCAATTGGATTAGTTCAAATCTTGAATAAAGGTGGCTCAGTGTTTTGAACACTACATATGCATTCCTTCATGCCTAGTCAATATCCTATCAAAAATCATAGTAGGTTTGCTGTGATATCCACAAGGCTTGCTATGGAGATTGATGTGGATTTGTCTTGGTGCATATTAGATACTTTATGGCATATTTGGATATTGCTTTATTGTTTGAAAATATATCCTAAAGTCAATCATCTAGATTGTAGATGATTGTGCTCCACACATGTATATAAATTATAAAATGATAAATGTTATCTGGTAGATTCATCATAAAGAATACATCTTCCAAAATAAAACTCAAATGTTATGATAAAGTCCTTGAAACTACTACCAAAATAATAAAAGAGGATTTATCATGTGGTTCTTAAATCCTACTTGCGACCAAATGCTACAATTGTTACAAGGATGATAATTGTATCGAGTATAGGTCGTTGTGTGTCATATTAGTTGGTTGTCCTTTTAACCAAGATGTGTGGTGACACGGGTATAGCATATGGGTGATATGTAGAAGCACTTTACTGTCAAGGACTGCTCTGATAGGATATGGGTATAATTGTCCTTTGGACCTGAGGCTATCTTGGTGACTTGCAAATAACTCACTGTACTTTGATGCTGGACTATCTGAATTTTTAATTCGATGATGGAAGGTTTTTGGGTACAGTCAAGTACTTGTGAAGTCTGAGTGCGAGTCAAGATGAGATCAACAGCTCCAAGTAAAATTGAAGATGATCCATCATTGTATTTCAATTCAGCAAAATTTTGGCCAAAGTAGTTCTAGTGAGAAGTCACAGGATTTTTGAGGTTGAGACGCAATGTGGACTACTCATCCTGGGTTGACAGTTTGACCCAAAATCATCTTTAAGCATCGAGTATCAAAGGGACGAATTATATGGTAACTATATCCATATGGATTCTAGAGTGTTGCTGAGCATACATTCGGCCTATCCAGATATTGGGTCCCATTTGCTAGATGGTTACATCGATTAGTACAAGAATTATTCTTATGCTACCGGCTTAAGTTTGAACCTATGGGGTCACACACATAGAAGTACCTGTCTGATCAAATCGCTAATCGATGATTATGAATCGTTGAAGGGTTTAATTATCAATTTGATTGATGATTAATCCTATGTAAAGGTTGTAATAAATTATTTATTAATGATTGATAAATTAGAAGAATAATTAATTAACAATATGATTGTTAATTGGCTTAATTTGATTGAGCCATGGGGATTGAATTAGATCTAATTGAATTGGATTCAATTAGATTAGTTTTGGATTGATTTGATGCATCTCTATTGAATAATAGGACTTCTTCCGATTGATCTTAGGGATGTATGAATATGATTCAATTTGTTTTATATAGGCTTCGATTGGATCAAACCCTATTAGATAATAGGCTTGATTGGATCAAGCCCTATCATCAAATAGCTTTCCTGATATCCATCAAAAATCAATCCTTGGATCAATGGGGTTTTAATCTAACTAATTTCAAAATCAATTGGGCCCTAATATATTTTATAATTAGGCTAGGATCTAATTAGTTAGTTTGTTATAACTAATTCCTAAGTTAGTTAGGATTGGGTCTAAGAATTAGTTAAAATTTGATCAAGATTCTTGAGTCCTATTTGGAATAGGGCTTGACCAACTTGAAAACCCCATGTTATATATATCTCCATGCCACACCTCCCTTTCACTATGGAAAATTCCTCACGCCCAGGTACACCCTCTCTCTTCTTTCTTCCATGAAGAAAAGGAGGAGGCGTCCCTCCCCTTGCTGTCACCAAAAAGGAAGAAGGGAGCGTCCAAGAGTTGGATGCCCCATTCCTTATGCATCTTGTCTCTCCTCTTCTCCTCCCTTCTTGAAAGGATTTTGTGAGAGTTTGTTGCTGGTTTTTAGGCATCAAAAAGGGGCATCTCTGCTGGTTTTATAACAGAAAATTAGAGAAGAAAAGTTCTTCCCAAAGAGAGAAAGATCAAGGAAGAAGACGGGTCTTCTTTCTTGTGCGTAGCCTTGAAGGAGTTCTTCTTTCAAATTTTTTTTCTATTTTTCTTCAAGATGAAAATTAGATTAAATCTAATTTTTAATGTGAGGATTTAGAGAAGAAATATCAAAAAAACCTGATTGGATATTTGGGGCTTTTTAGAGTTCTAGATCAAGGAAAAAGATGGGTCTTCTTTCTTGTGCACTGCCTTGAAAAAGAAGGAGTTCTTCTTTCAATTTTTTTTTATTTTTTTTAAAATAAAAATTAGATTAGATCTAATTTTTATCATAAAAATTTAGAGGAGAAATGCCAAAAAAATTTGGTTGGATGTTTGGGGCTTCCTGGAGTTCTAGATCAAGGAGAAAAAGGGAGAAGAAGAAAGAAGAATGGTTCTTCTCTTGGGTCTCTCCTTTGGATTTTTTTAAGGCTCAAGATCTCCTATGATTTTTAGCATAAAAAATTAGATTATATCTAATTTTTATCATGAAAAATTAGAGAAGAAAAGTTCTTCTCAAAGGAGTGAAAGGAACCGAGAAAGATTCCCTCTTATGCATGAGAAAATTGGGAAGAAAGGGTTCTTCTCTTGATCTCTATTATAGAGATCAGATGCATGGATCCAGGAAGAAAAGGAGAAGGGTTTCTTATTCTTCATCTTTATCATGTTTCTCTTAGATCAGCTAAAGGATGGTGTCTTCGCGAGCTAGCACTCTCGAAGAGATCGATCAGCACAAGGACTTCGTGTGGATACCCGTAGAGGTCGGACACATGTGCAACTGCTAAGCATGATGAATAACCATCTACTATAGATTTTAGATATGATGATCTGCTACCTACGCTCAGGTATGAAGTTATGAATTCAATTAATATTTAGATATGATTTAAATATAAATTAGATATGTTCTATACTTGCTGAATTAGATTTCAGATGTGTATACATGCATATTAGTTCATGTCATAGATCCTCTATGGTGATTTTAGATTTAATCTATGCATGTATTATAGATTAAATTATTTAATCTATGTATGTTCTGCTATAAATTTTTAAAAATGCATGCACATCACCCACCACACTTCCCTTCAAATGGTATCAGAGTAAGGTTCATTTTGACATGAGCATATATGCATGCAAAGTTGAAATCTAGATTTAGTAATGCAAGAGATATATTATGATCAGATTTTAGATATAATCTAATGTAAAATCAGATCTAATATAATTTAGATTGGATCTAAATCTTTACATATTTGATATGTGAATTAGATTAGATGTTCTGAGTAGCAAAGTACTCAGATTGGATAATCACTAGGCCGTTCAGTCATAGGAGTAAGTAAGGTTATATGACCCTTTCTTCCCATTCAATAAGGTACTCTTCATGGCATGTAGAGGTGCCACTGTGAGGTCCCATGAAGAAGAAAGCGAAAGAAAAAAACTTACTTTTTTACAAAATCTTAGATGTTGAAACCCTATGATTTGTTGTATATGATACAAAGTATGAATTGTATGAAAAGTAAAACATCTAATCTATATGATTAAAATTATTTTAATCATAAAAATAAAATTTAGAATCATAAAATATTTAGATATGATCTAAAGTTTGTTATGATTGATTTTATTTCAGTTTATGTGAGAATTTTTGAATCTAAAATTATGTGATATCTATTGACATACCAACTAAACCGACAGTTTTGAATAAGTTGACTGACTGACTCGACCTAGTTGTCTCAGACTAAACAGTAATAGTTACTGTTTATGATCAGTTAGTCGAACAAGTATCAGACTTAGTCGACTCACTGAAGTGAGCCAACTCAGTTCCAGGGTGAGTCGATCTAGTTTTTGAAACAAAAAATTTTGTATAAAAATAATATAAAATTATTTTATAAAAATTGAAATAGTTTCAATTAATAACCTTAATCCATGTTAATGCTATACTTAATTAAGAATTAAAAAATATATTTTAGAACTAGAATTGTGATTAAAGATCTAATGATAGTACATAAAACATGAGGCATAGGTTAGCTCAAATCAGGTCCTTTCAATTGGGTTAGACCTAAGGTTAGATCAAAGACTTAACGGACTAGAAAGAGTAGTTGATCCAATCTATTCAATAGTTGATTTAGATTAAATCAAGGGTACTCCAAATTAAGAAAAAAATAATAGTTATAATTGATCGAATCCATATCTTTGATCAAACTAAATGGATCTTGATTGAGGCTCAATGGTTGAGCCTGAGTCATTAAGCTGATTAGATCGTTAGGTGACTCGAGTTGACTCATGTTGTTAAGGTTAATCAGTATGGCTGATTTAAGTGCCCTAGACCGACTTATCTCTAATTCTTCTCATGACTTGTAAAGTCAGTGGGAGGATCTATGATATACCGGTTGGACCCACTAGTCACTAGTCCTTTTCATGACTTGATAAAGTCAGTGGGAGGATTTATGACTTGTAGGTCGACTAATATTTTATAAAATAAATTAACCAAATCTTCTAAATTATTAAGTCCATAAAATGAGCTAGTTATGAGGATAACTAGATCATAGCTTCCCATTAAGGTGCGTGATATTGAGTCCAACATTCCAAATAGGCATTGGAGGTGCCACATAACTTGTGTCTATTACGTATTGAAATTATCTCGACTAACTCGGGCCTGGACATCCATTTTGTTGGATACACTTGATGTTGTCATGTTAATGGTTGAACCTAACTAGGATTTTCAGTGAAAGTGCCACATGCCTGCTAAAGGGATGTCTGGGGTAAAATCTGATTGGTAGAAATCATTTGGATAAACAATTAGTTGTGAACCTACCGATGGATGCACTAGGATTGGCCGAGCCACACTCAAGTCTGAATACAGTCTAGGTGGATTCTAGCATAAGGAATTAAAGTAATTCTTCAGATTGGAAGTAGAGGCTACCAATTCGTATAAAATAGTGGGAGAACCTATAGACTAAAGTCCAAGTCTTTAGGCTTAAAATAATTCATATACTGTTTTCTTTTTAGAAAACAGATCTAATTCGTATAGGTCAATTGTTTTCTTTTTAGAAATGGCTAGAAAATTATCGCTCTCTTCACTATTATACAGTGAAAATATTATCAGATCTAACTTTGATAGCCAGTATCAGAAGTTAAGTATAGTTTTTGGATAAATTGATCAAGAAGTCTCATGCTAACCCAAACAGGCTTAGAAGAGAAATCAGCAAATAGTTGTTGGTCAAGATAGTTATATGATAACTCCTTAAAGTTTCTCTATTGAAAATCCTACTATCAAGATATAGGATACCGACAGTATAAGTCATGTTTGCAAATAGTTGTAAATGACTTCAGGATAGCAGAAGATTCAAAAATGGCAAGAGAGTCCTGAATGCAAGACATGGAAGTTTACTCCAGTATTAATATTAGGAATCATCAAGCTTGTTTTGAATCCTGAAGATGTCATTTTAAGTGATTGTCACTATTGTCTAATCTTATTGACAGTGTCAATAAGTATGATTGTTGTAATATCATTATGAATGATACTACAATAATAAGTGGATAATTGAAAATAATATAAACTCAGTACCATAGCCTGTTGGTGTAAAGTACATATCTAACTAGCACCTTAGATTAGAAAATGTCACTAAAGCCTATTTTTGGCATAGTTGACTTAGTCACCTTTTATTGAAAAGGGTGAATGAGCTAGCGAAGTTCTGAGTTTAGTACATATTGATACATTTACACTCATGAATATTAGTGCCAAAAGAGGGCTTACTACATTAAAAATTCTGATGACCTTGTTGGAAAATGTGTCTCAAAAATCAATCGTCAGCTTGTTAACGGTTGAGCAATCTTGTATGGTAATTGATTTGTTAATAAATAAAATATATTTGGTATTTTCATCATAAGCATTCATCTTCTAATGAACTCCATTGTTATGATGAAGTCTTTAGGACTATTTAGATTCGATAAAAAGAGGATTTATCGATTAGTCCTTAAAACTGTTCACGACCAAATGATAGACTGTTAATAAGGACGCAGCTTCTATCGAGCATAGGTCGCTGTAGGCTATATGGGTTGGTTGTCCTCTTAACCAAGGAGTGTGGAGACACTAGTATGGCATACAGATGAGATGTAAGGGTACATCATCATTGAACGTGACCAACTCCAGAGTATTCTGCTGTCGAGAATATCTCTGATGGGATATAGGTATAAGTGTCCCTTAGACCTGAGATCACCTCAATGACTTGCAAGCAACTCACTATGCTTTGGTACTGGACTAACTGAATTTTTAATTTAGTGATGGAAGACTTCTGGACATAGTCAAATACTTACAAAGTCAAAGTGTGATCGAGATGGAATTGACCACTCCAAGAGTTGGAGAAGAATGAGTCACTGTATTTCAATTTAGCAAAATCTTGACCAGGATAATCCATCAGATAGATTTGATATTTTAAAATACAATGTGGACAATCAGATCAGAATTGACAGTTGAACTCTGAGGTATCCTATGATCATTTTGGTCAAGGGGATGAATTATATGAAAACTATATCCACATGGGTTCTAAGGATGTTGTTCTACACATTCGACCTATCCGATCATCGGGTACCATTGTGAGATGGTCACTTTGATTGGTACAAAAATTTATTTCTATGCTACCAGCTTAGGTTCGAATCTATGAGATCACACACATTAGAGTTCATGATCCAATCAGATGGTTGATCAACGATTAAGAATCGTTCTAGGGTTAAATGATCAATACGATTGACATTTAACCTAGTGCAAGTATTGCAGAAGGATCGATTAGCAATTCGATTGCTAATTGACTTAATTTGATTAAGCCAATAGACTGAGATTAAGTTCCCATACGTAATCCTTTGTATAGACATTGAGGCGGATGGACACTAAGATGGAATAGACCTGCTAATATGCTTAATGTACCCGCTGCAATATGATGAGAGTCTATTCCTCCCGGAACAAAAGGATCAAAACCTAATTGAATATGATTTAATTAGATTTAGTTTGGGCTTGATTGGATAAGTCCAATTGGTTTATTGGATAAGCCAAGTGCAAGGAAAAAACTAGTCCTAGTTCAATTAGGACTTGGGTCAACCTAATTTCTAATTTGATTAAAAAATTAAATCAGATTTAAATCTAATTTAATCTGATTAAACTAGGTTCTTAATTGGGTTAAGACCTATTTTAATTAGGTTGATCTAATTTTGATTTGATTTGATTTGAGAAACCAAATTAAAATAAGTTATAAGATAGAATCATAGTAAGACTAAGATTCCACCTTGTGCCACATAAGCCCCCCCACGCCCTCTCTCTTATTCCACGCCAATCCCCTCTTATTTTGTGCGACAAAAATCTTCTCCCAGGCCTTTCCTACATCCAAAAGGTTTCCTCTCTTCTTTCATACGTGGAAAGTGGTTGTGGATCAAATCAAAGTAGAAATAAGTTTGGATTTCAAATTCTATGAGATAGAGTTTTAGAAATCCAAAACTCTTTTCTTTTTGCATCAAATTTATCCAGATTTTTTTTGAGATTTTCATGGCTTTTAGGTTACACTTGTGTACCCTTTGCTGGTGGTCCATGCACAAAAATAAGGAGGAGGCACCCAAGAGTTGGGCACCCCTTATCTTGCCATGTTTGGATAAACCTTGACTAGGTATTTGACCTAGACAAGGACTCTATCATATCTCTCTCTATAAAACGAGTTTCTTTATGAAATTTTTGGAGAACACAAAGATTTGAGAGACCTTTGGGGCGTCCAAAAATCAAAAAGAAAGACCTTTAGGTCATGGAGATATAATAGACACAAGACAAGGTATCTAGGAGAGAGTAAAGAGAAGAAGAAGAGGGTCTTCTTCTAGGGTTGTTAGTTTCATCTCTTCCCTTCCTCCATCTTGAGTTTTCTGAGAGCATCTTAGATCTAAAACTCCTACTTTTCATCTTTTGAAGAGTCCAAATCAAGAAGAAAGAGAAGAAGGATCAGCGCAGTACTAGCATACTGTGCTGATTTCTTGAAGTAGGACTTCTGGTCGAGATTCGTGGGCTCATGTGGATGACTCCTAAAGATCGGATGCATGTGCGGTTTGCAACATCATCCTCAAACCCGGATCAGTAAGGTTAGAATGTCTAACTTGCAAGGTAATAGATCTGATCTATTGTTTAACACATACATTAGATGTAGTATAGAAACATGTTGATATGATCAACATATGTTTATGCTCTATATATTTTAATTTTTGATTTAATACTATGTAATAATCATGTAATAGAATCTTAGATCTAGAGATTCTCTGATTTTAAAAAATAAATTTTGATTTATTTTAATCTTCCGCTATTTGATCTTGAAAAAGTTTCAAGATCTAATCCTGAAACCCTAGATCAGGTTCCTTCAGACCTATCTTGACATGGGTGTGTCTTGCTTATGAGCATAAATTCAAATCAATTAAAATATTCAAATGATTCTGTAATGAGATAGAAAAATAAACTATAAATAGTATTAAAACTCATCGATCGACTGATGAAGTGAATACCTTTATAGTAAGTTTTGACATATCTTAGAGAAAATTAGATTCTCTCTTAATGGACCTCTCCTAGGACATCACTATTTTAAAAAAACGTCTGAAAGAGAGAATTAAAACTTGTTAGACATGCTTCAATCCATTGTGGGGTTGGCCGGTCTGCCTGAGATTATGTTTTAGAGACTACTTGATATGTGCTCAGAACATTTTGAGCAAATCAGTCACCAAAAACTTCATATGGGATATGGACTTAGATAATTCGATATTTTCTTACTTTAATATTTGGGGTGTCAAGCTTATGTGAAATATTCACAAACCGACTAATTTGGATCTTGGTCTAATAAATATTATATTAAGGATATTTTTTCTACCTTCTTGATGGACATGAGATGTTCATGAATCTTAAGGTATTCTTTTTGAAAAAGAAATTTTTTGGTGAAGGAACTGATGCTGCTAAGACCAAGCTTGATGAAACTTGATAGGTAGAGGAACCAACTCTGACACAAACCAACAGAACCAAAGTTAATTAGATCAAATTCGGAGTCCGATGTAAAGGCATCTTTGAGTAGATATAGTAGAGTACCATATCAATCGAACAAATACTTCAATTTCTAGATTCAAGATGGAAATTTGATCTCCCATACGGATGCTATACAGGGATTTAACTTTGAGAAGTGGCTTGGAGCCATTAAATCTGAAATGAAGTCCATCAAGATCGACGATGTATGGACATTCGTTGATTCACCTGAAGGGATAAGACCCATAAGGTGTGAGTAGATTTCAGATGGATAAGAGACATAGACAGAAAGGTGGAGACCTATTAATTTTGTCCGATTGTCAAAAGATTTCATCAAAGTTATAGTGTTGACTATGATGAAATATTTTCCTTACGGTAATCCTTAAGTCTATTCGGATTAAATTAAACTTCTTGAAGTTGGAATATACATTTTGAACGTATAGCTTCATTGAGAATGAAGAAGAATTCTGTATGTACAAATGGATTGATAGTTCTGTAAAAGTATTTTTTGTATTGTTTGGATGAAATTTTCTTAATCAGAAATGACATCTCTATATTACATAGAATAAAAACTTGGTTGTCATTTTTATTTTCCATAAAGGTTTGGAAGGTTATGAGAACCATCTTTAAGTATTTATGAAATACTAAGGACCAATGGCTCGTTTATGGAGAATCTGACCTAAAACCTGTAGAATATTGATTTTAGTTTCTAGTCGAATTGAAATGACAAAGTTGTGTCAGATTGTGTTTTTATCCTAAAAAGATGAGCGACATGCTGAAAAGGTTCCATGCAATATTTAGTTGCCAATTTTATTTATGATATGAAATTTTTTGTGGCATTTGATGCTGTTAAAAACAATTATTTGGTTATGGAAGTTCATTAGCAAGCTTGGAGAGGCACCCTCCATTGATAGTCCAGTACTTCTATATTGACAGCACTACTGTAACCATAGTTCAAGCAAAAAATTGATGTTCTATCTAAAGAATCAAACACTTTCTGCATTGCAATCACCTTATTTGATAGGATCGAAATAAAGTTGACCTTAGGAAGATCGATCGAAAGGAGACTTTATCGACCCATTGACTAGAGCAATCAGATCTAAAGAGTTCAATGATATAAAATGGAATATGGGTATTTGATACCGATCTGATTGGCTTGAGTCCAAGTGAGAGTTGTTGGACAATATACCATAAAACCAATCATCTAGGTTGTAGATGATTGTGCTCCATACATATATATGAATTATAAAATGATAAATGTTATCTAGCAGATTCATCATAAGGAATACATCTTCCAAAATAGAACTCATATATTATGATGAAGTCCTTAGAACTACTACCAAAATGATAAATAAGGATTTATCATATGATTCTTAAATCCTACTTGCGATCAAATGATATAATTGTTACAAGGACGATAATTGTATTGAGTGGAGGTCATTGTGTGTCATATTAGTTGGTTGTCCTCTTAACCAACTTTCGGAGTGATATGTAGGAGTATATTTCACTGAGCACGACCACTTTCGGAGCACTCTGTTGTTAAAGACTACTCTGATGGGATATGAGTATAAGTGTCTCTCGCACCTGAGGCTGCCTTGGTGACTTACAAGCAACTCACTATGCTTTGATGCTGGACTATCTGAATTTCTAATTTAGTAATAGAAGATTTCTGAGTACAGTCAAATACTTGTGAAGTTTGAGTGTGAGTCAGATAGGATTGACCGCTCCAAGTAAAATTGGACGTGATGCATCATTGTGTTTCAATTCAGCAAAATTTTGATCAAAGTAGTCCTAGAGGAGTTATAGGATTTTTGAGGTTGAGACATAATATGAACCACTCATCCTGGGTTGACAGTTTAATCCAAAGTCGTCTTTAAGCATCGAGTGTCAAAGGGGTGAATTATACGGTAACTATATCTGCATGGGTTCTAGAGTATTATTGGACATACATTCGGCCTATCCGGATGTCAGATTCCATTGCTAGATAGTTACATCGATTGGTACAAAAATTATTTTTGTACTACCGGCTTAGATTTGAACCTATAAAGTCACACACATAGAAGTACCTGTCTGATCAAATGATTGATCGACGATTATGAGTCATTGAAGGATTTAATTATCAATTTGATTGATGATTAATCCTATGCAAAAGTTACAATAAATTATTTACTAATGACTAATAAATTAAAAAAATAATTAATTAACAATATGATTGTTAATTGGCTTACTTTGATTGAGCCATGAAGATTGGATTAAATCTAATTGAATTGAATGAATACCCTCCCCTTGTTGAATTGAATTGAATTGAATTTGTTAATTGGCGTCCCTCCCCTTGTTGTCGCCAAAAAGGAAGAAGGGGGCGTCCAAGAGTTGGATGCCCCATTCCTTATGCATCTTGTCTCTCCTCTTCTCCTCCCTTCTTGAAAGGATTTTGTGAGAATTTGTTGCTAGTTTTTGGGCATCAAAGATAGGCATCTCTGCTGGTTTTACAGTAGAAAATCAGAGAAGAAAAGTTTTTCCTAAAGAGAGAAAGATCAAGGAAGAAGATGGGTCTTCTTTCTTGTGCACAGCTTTGAAGGAGTTCTTCATCCAAATTTTTCTTCTATTTTTTTCCAAAATGAAAATCAGATTAGATCTAATTTTTAATGTGAGAATTTGAAGAAAAAATATCAAAAAAATCTAATTAGGCATTTGGGGCTTTTTAGAGTTCTAGATCAAGAAAAAAAATGGGTCTTCTTTCTTGTGCGCAGCCTTAAAGAAGAAGAAATTCTTCTTTTAAATTTTTTTTCTTTTTTTTTAAGATAAAAATCATATTAGATCTGATTTTTATCATGAAAATTTAGAGAAAAAATATCAAAAAAATCTAGTTGGATGTTTGGGGCTTCCTGGAGTTCTAGATCAAGGAGAAAAAGGGAGAAGAAGAAAGAAGAACGGTTCTTCTCTTGGGTCTCTCCTTTGGATTCTTTTAGGGCTTAACATCTCTTCTAATTTTTAATATAAAAAATTAGATTTGATTTGATTTTTATCATAGAAAATTAGAGAAGAAAAGTTCTTTTCAAAGGCATGAAAGGAAGAGAGAAAGATTCTCTCTTATGCATGAAAAAATTGAGAAGAAAAGGTTCTTCTCTTGATCTCTATTGTAGAGATCAGATGCATGGATCCAGGAAGAAAAGGAGAGAGTCTCCTTATTTTTCACTTTCATCATGTTCCTCTTAAATCAGCTAAAGGATGGTGTCTTCATAAGCTAGCACTCTCGAGAAGATCGATCAGCACAAGGGCTTCGTGCGGATACCTATAGAGGTCGGACATGTCTGCGGCTGCCAGGCATCATGAAGAACCATCTACCACGAATTTCAAATGCGGTGATCCGCTACCCACACTCAAATATGAAGTTATGAATTCAATTAATATTTAGATATGATCTAAATATAAATTAAATATATTCTATACTTGTTGAATTTTAGATTTCAAATATGTATACATGCATATTAGTTCATATTATAGATTCTGTATGGTGATTTTAGATTTGATCTATGTATTTATTATAGATTAAATTATTTAATCTATGTATATTTCACTGTAAATTTTTAAAAATGCATGCACATCACCCACCATGCTTTCCTTCAATTGTGATATTTAGAAGAGCAGCATTTTTCATATATGACTGTATGAAAATGAAGGGTCTGACTTCACTAAAAATACTATAGTTTGTTGTGATATCCACAAGGCTATGAGTATTTTTAGAGACAGATTATGTTGAGAATTGTGTAAAATGTAATTGAATAGGTTTTCCTATCTTTAAACTCATTGAGATTTGTTGTGATATCCATAAGATTTCATTGAGGGATTAAGGTCTCAACCCCATTAAGAAATCAGATTAGGGTTTCTCGTTTACCATAGGAGAGGGCTATGGTATCCGATAAAATAGTGAAAGACATAAGTAGTTAAAAGACCTCATCTAGTTATGCATGTCAAACATAAGTGATCTGCTTATATTATTATTCTTTATTATGGCTTCCTTATTTTCACTACATGAAATAGTTTGACCGATCCAAACTGTGGATTGGTTGAGGAACTTGCAAATTAGGTTCATACTAAAAAAGAACTTTGATGTTCTAGATATTTCTAACTATAGATTGGTCAGTAATAATAAGAAGGCAAAAGATATCCCTTTAGATATTATCTATTCATTTTGTGGTAAATTTGGACGTTAGGAGAATAATTATAAGAATTATCTTGCAAGATTGAAGCAAGGTGCAAGTATAGCACTAAAATGTATGTATATGATATAGACCTATTTTTTATTGAGTGGCTTAGATTCTGATACTTGGGTATTGAATATCATTTGTGGATCGCATATTTATAATTTATTACAGTGACTATAGAATATCAAAGATCTCAAAAGAGTGATCTTGAGCTTTATGGTGTAAGTGGAGAGTCCATTAGCACAGAGGCTGTAGGAACATGTATGCTTGATTTATCTTCGGGCAAAATTTTAAAATTAAAAGACTGTTATTACATGCCAAAGATCATTAGAAATATTATTTCTATACCTTTGTTATTAAAATAAGGTTATGAAATAAGGCTAATGGGAAATTGATGTTCTATTTTTTTTCTAATAAATTTTATGACAGTGGTTATATTGATAACAATCTTTTAATTTCTACACTCAATAAAAATATTTTTTATATTAAAAAAAATAAAAAAAGAAGAAGAAGATGTGAATATCACATATCTCTGGTATTGTCGCCTTAGTCATATTAGTGTCAAGGATATGATTATGAAGAATTCTTTGACCCATATGATTATGAATCATTGGGAACTTATGAATCTTGTCTCATAGGTAAATGATCAAGACTCCATTTTCTGAACATGGAGAGAGGGTAAATGTGTTGTTAGTCCTAGTATATACAGATGTATATGGACCAATGATAACTCAGGCCAAAAGAGGATACTCCTATTTTATCACCTTTACAGATGATCTATCAAGGTTCGGATATGTGTATCTTATGAAATATAAATCTGAAGTTTTTGATAAGTTCAAGAAGTATCAAAGTACGGTCGAGAAATAAATTAAAAAAAATATCAAGATTCTTCGATCTGATCGAGAAGGAGAATACTTATCCAGTGAATTTCTTGATCATCTTAAAAGTAAAGATATTTTCTCTGAATGGACCCCTCTTTATACACCTTAGTTAAATGGTGTAGCAAAAAGGAGGAATCACACTTTGATGGATATGGTGTGGTCCATGATGTGCTTTACAGATCTTTCAATATCTTTTTGGGATATGTCCTAGATATGTCGCATATATTTTAAATAGGATACCTTCAAAGTCTGTTGCAAGCACTCCATATGAGATATAGAAGGGAAGATAGCCTAATCTTAAACATCTTAAGATTTGGGGCTATCTTGCTTATGTCAAAACTATTTTTGGACATTAAGCTTAGTGCTAGATCACACAAGTGTAGGTTTGTAGGATATCCTAAAGAAACTAATGGATATTACTTCTACCACCCTACTAAACAAAAAATATTTGTTAGTAGGTACACCACTTTCTTGAAAAATAAATTCATCCAAGAAGGAGACAGTGGGAGGAATATTGAACTTATAGAAGTTCAGTATCTACAAACCAATCTAGAAATACCTATGAAAGACCTTTAATCAGAAGTATCCAGAGATGAGGTACATCCACAGCACACACCTTCTCTTTGAATGTCAGATAAAGTGCGTCAAGCATCGCTGAGATATGGTTTTGTCATTGAAAATGACAATTCAATCAACATCATTTAGGATGATGATCCACTGATCTATTCAAAAGTTGTCATGACTAGAGACTCAGACAGATGGCTGGAAGCCATAAAATCTGAGATGGACTCAATGTACACCAACCAAGTGTGGACATTAGTTGATGCGCCTGAGGGTGTGATCCCAATAGGGTGCAAGTGGGTCTTCAAGAAGAAGATCAGAGCAGATGGCCAAATAAAAACCTACAAAGCTAGGTTGGTAGTGAAAGGTTTCAGACAAAGGTAAAGAATTGATAATGATGAAACTTTCTTACTAGTAGCTATGCTCAAATTCATCCAGATTTTGTTTGCTATAGCAGCATACTATGACTATGAAATCTGGTAGATGGATGTCAACACCACTTTTCTCAATGGTAATATTAAGAAAAAGGTTTATATGACTCAGCTAAGGAATTTCTCTTGAGTGGGAGGGCAAATCAAGTATGCAAGTTAAAAAAATCTATTTATGGATTGAAGCAAACTTCAAGGAGTTGGAACATCTGATTTGATATAACAGTCAAAGAGTTTGACTTTATCAAAAATATGGATGAACCATGTGTGTATAAGAAGACAAGTGGGAGTGTTGTTATATTCTTGATTCTGTATGTCGATGACATACTGCTTATTGGGAATGATATCCCAATAATGTAATCGGTCAAGACTTAGCTATCAAATAAGTTTTTCATGAAAGATTTGGGTAAAGTATCCTATATAGTGGGTATAAAGATCTATAGAGATATATCTAAAAGGATGTTAGGCTTATCTCAGTCATGATACATAGATCTCATATTAAAGAGGTTTAATATGAAGGTAAGTAAGAGAGGTTACCTGCCTATAAGTTATGGTATATGTCTCTCTAAGAAAATGTGTCCTAAGACATCAGAGGAGAGGAAGAGGATGAATGAAATCCCTTATGCTTCGGCTATGAGATCAATTATGTATGCCATGCTATGTACTAGGCCTGATATAGCTTATGCTTTAGGCATAGCTAGCAGATTTCAGGCTGATCCAGAGAAGAATCATTTGAAAGCTGTGAAAAATATTCTGAAGTACCTAAAAAGACTAAAAATATTTTTCTCATATATGGAGGAGGGTCAGAGCTCAAACTACAGAGAGATATAGATTCAAGTTTTCAATCTAATTCAGATGATAGCAAATCAATATTAAGATACGTGTTTATCCTGAATGATGGGACAGTGAGTTGGAAGAGTTCCAAATAGTAGACAGTAATTGACTCAACCACTTAGGCAGACTACATCACTGCTAGTGAAGCCATTAAGGAAACTGTCTGGATGAAAAAATTCATCATGAAATTAGGAATCATTCCTAAAATTGAAAGACCGATGTCACTCTATTATGATAACATTGGAGCCGTTAAGGAACTTAGGTCTCATTATAGATCCAAGCACATCCCCAGACACTTCTACCTCATTCGAGAAATTATAAAGGGATAAGATGTGGTCCTTGAATGAATTGACACAAAGAACAATATAGCAGATCCATTCACTAAGGCCATACCACAGTAGCTATTTGATCATCATCTTAATTGTATGAGATACAAAGGTGATTGGCTTTAGTACAAGTGGAAGATTGAAAGAGAAGTACCCTATGAATCGCAAGTGTGTTGTGATGGGACTTTTCTTTGTAATTTTTCAACTCATGTAATGATATTTATAATTTGAGGTATTGATTCATCATTTTAGCTGCATCTTATTATGTCTAAGATTATAATGAACCCCAAAGATTAAGATATTGATTTTAAGAGATATAATGGGTCATGCTAGTGAGACTTAAAATCTTAATCTTAAATATTCCTGATCGTAGGAGCATTGAGTCGGAGATTAGTATTCCAGATAGACTGGTACATCCTATGTATGCTCGATGGAGAGGATGGCAGATCTCACTAGCCACTTATGTATGGGACACTAATACAAAGATATGAGAGCTCATTTAGAAATGAGTCTACTAAATTGACTCGATGAAAGAAAACATCTTATGGAAGCCTTACTTGCATGTCAAAGATGGTTCTCTAAGTGAAAGTTGTGCAAGTGATCCGTAGACATAGATCACTATGAAATCTTATGCACATTAATCCATATTTTGGTTCATACTCAGACATGGCATTAAGACATATATGGGATGTTCTGGATATGGTGGAGTGTGTATGAAGGTTATAAGTAGGTCAACATAGAATCGATCATTCCTAGTAAGAGAAGATTGCATCCTGTGTATTCTCATTCCTAGATGACTCAAAAAAAAAATTTGGCCAAAAGCAGGAAGGAGATTAGAAAGAGTTTCTAATACTTCCTTATCGTACTCATCATTGGTTAATTGAGAATCAATATGAATATATATTTGAGTTTGACATGATTCCATACTCATGAATATATTCAAGGTGCAGGGATGATTGAAGGATTGAATTGTATGGTAACTTGCCACTGAAGGATATATTTAGTATTTCTACTAAATTTTACATCTTCTGGATAATCATGATATGTTGCTAAACATCAATCTTGACTTGTAGGTTTGATCAAATTAAAGAGTTTAATTCGATCATCAATTAGAAAGGATTCTAATTGTTGAACTCGGGTAAGCTTGATTGGACCTAAATCGATTAGATTGAAATCTAATCAAATTTGATCAACTTGCACCCAAACCTACTGCTGGCTAGATGTGAAATCCAATGGATCACACACATATAAAAATTGGCCACAGACCCTTTTAATAAGGTTGATTGAAATTTTACATTCAATCAGTGTTCCCGATAAGCATGCTAGCACGTGTGGAAATCTTAGCTCCTTGGGAGATCAATTTGATCTCAACCCTTGCTAAATAGCTAGCCCAATTTAGTGGACATTTGCGTCAAGTCGTGCCACCTTGAAGTAGCCCAAAATGGGGTCCCATATCTCAAGTTAATGCCAATTATGAAGAGTCCAAGTTGTGAAGGACTCTTGGTGCAAAATAGGTTTTGTATGCGCATGTTGGCGTGAGCAGAAGGAGGAGTCCTTCTAGCATGGGGTTCAAATGCGTGTGGTGGCCCTAATCACCCTCCATCATTAGATGCACATCTCAAAGCATGAGATGGATTTTTCTGGATTAATATGGGGCAGAGAAAAAATTAGAAAGAGGAAGGGTCTCTCACGCACGCACGATGAAGCATCACATCTCTCTATATTTTGGAGAGTTCTTCTGCTAATCAAACTCATTCAAATTGGAATGACTTTTTTTGATAATGGTCCATATTTAATCAGATATTGTTTATAATTTTTTAGATTTTTTTCAGACTTATCAGAAGGCCAAATGGATGCCAAAAGCCTCCTCGCATGCGCGCACGCTCGATGATCAGAACTTGCATGAAGAGGTATGAGGATAACAACCTTCTGTGAAATTTTTATTACCTTATTAAGTTTTTTGGAATTAGAAATGAGTCCCCTATCCATATGAATTTTTGTGGATTTTTTTGATTTGAAAAGGGATGCAAAAATATCCCTTCTCTGGTCATGCATGCAGGTTGAGGTGCAGATCGACGTATCAATGATCAGAGTCCTGCTTGAAGGAACTCTTATCTCTGATAATCTGATCAGATAAGCCTCTTGGATGGAGAGTGTCTCTCTCTTTTGGCATCCATCTAGTGGCTATAAAATGGCCTGGGTGCTGGGTGTAGTCGAGTTCTAAGGGATAGAACTCTTGAAGCAAGGTGAAGGAGGAGCACTATCTTTAGTTTAATTTTCGTGTGGATCACCATTGGAGGGCGGATACTTGGACACCTTATAAAAATTGGGATTAGCACTACAGATATTCTTCTTATCCAAGTTTAATTTAATTATACTTTGATCGATATAGTCAAGGGTTTCTAGGCATTAGGATTTTCAGTGCGTCAGGTATTTTGAATGAAAATTTTAAATACCTGCCTCTTCCACTATGCCACTGGAACCCAACAAGGGCATCTAACTAGAGATTACCCACAACAAAGAGATCGGACGAGGACTACTGCAGTGACGGCCAGTAACAAGTTAGAGTATAATATCCTGGAGATATTTGATGAGGTATTTATTTCTTTCTAGCGGTGGATTTTTGATTCTACATGCACCTATCATGTATGTTGCAGAGAGGAGTTGTTTGACTCTCTAAAGGATAATGAGGGCACTGTTCATCTATCGGATGGATAAGCTATATGATTAGAGGCATCAGGACAATCAGTTGGAGGACACATGATAGTACAGTGAGAAAATTAGAGAAGTCTAATATATATCCAATTTTAGATGAAATTTTATCTCACTGAGCAGATTGGATTCGATCGACTACAAGTGGAGCACTGGTGAAGGATTCTTGAAGGTTTTGTGTGGTGATAGGATGATATTGGATGAGAAGAAGAGGATGAGAAGATATTACTATCCAGTGGAAAGTCCAGTATGAGGTGGAGCTTTAGGAGCCAAGAGGAGCCTAGAGCGAGGTGGAGCTCTAGAAGGAGGTGGATCGGGCACGAGGTGCGAGACTTAAGAGGATGACAGACGATATCGCAAGGTGAGATTTCTATTGCCATAGGAGGCTACCCCAAGCAGATCTCAAGTCAGGAGGAGCATAATATATGATAGAGATAGGATAGAACAGCCTGGGTCAACTCTTATGTTTATCCATCCATGATCAGTAGGCATTTGCCTCAGGATATGGGGGTGAGAAGATCCAGAAGCTCTCAGAGTTAGGAGGAGACTGAATATTGAGTCGAAGTAGAGATTATTGCAAAAAATATCTCGAGATTCGATCCATAATAAGTTTAAAACAAGATGCAGGATGATGAACGGAGTCCAACAAGCCCAAGAATAGCCCAAATGGACCACAGATAGAGGAGATATGCACAATAGAAGGACAGCATAAAGGCTGGTACAGTCCACGGGCTGTCGAAGGGGGCCCACGGGTAGTGCAGGCCCACGGCCTAGAAGGCCAAGCTTGGTGATGGAGCAGGTACATGGCCCACGAGCAGGCATGGCCCAGCACATGAGCAGGCCCAATGTGCGAGCGTGTGCGGGCGCGTGCAGGCAGCCATAGGTGTGGCCCAGCACGGGCAGGTGCACAGGTGCCCAAGCCTGCTGAGAGTCATGGTCCATAATGAATCAGGCTCACGGGCATGTCACTTGGACCGACCGAGCATGTCTTGCCCAATTTCTCATGGTCCACATGGACCGATGGGCTATTTCTCCCTCGTTTCTCATGGTTCATGGCATTTTGAAGGGCTGGGGGCTCATGTGTTGTGCGATCGGATGATCAACATGGGTCGTGATTG
This sequence comes from Elaeis guineensis, assembly GCF_000442705.2. Lineage (NCBI taxonomy): Eukaryota > Viridiplantae > Streptophyta > Magnoliopsida > Arecales > Arecaceae > Elaeis > Elaeis guineensis. Next base: position 49,684,335 of record NC_026004.2, read on the forward strand.
GGATCTGACAGCTTGGGGAGGTTTTAGAGTTCTGATATAAGTGTTTCTCTGATCTAAACCCTATTTGAAGCCCTTGAAGGCCCTATGAGTGAAACGGAGGCCGTGGGAGCAGGCATGGTTTGGTAGTGAGCCCTGAGTAGCAGCAGCAGCAGATCGAGTGGAGTCGACAAAGAGCAAAAGCAGGGGTTCTTTAGGCAAACTGTCTAGCAGCAAATAGCAGTCATTCCAGGGATTCAGGAGATCTCTTAAAGAGAGCTTTTGTAAGGGAGAGCTCCTTATTGAGAGAGAGAGATTGGTGTATGAGGGTTGAAGGTGTGATCTCCTCTTGTAAATTTTTTTTTTCATTGTGAAGCTTGCATGCCCCGTGGAGGCAAGCCTTTTGGCTAATCCACATATTTGATTGTGTTTCTTATTTTATTTCTTCTTTCTTCCTACTATAATGCATGATACTTGATTCTGCATAGCATAAGGTGGGCTTGATCTGGAGACCTTAATGTCTTGATTGATCGCCCAGAAGATCAGGATAGGTAGAGATGAGCTGCATAAGGTAAAGGCTGCACAGGAGGAGAAAGGCCGTCATGGAGTCCTACTCCCACAAGGACTCCTCCTTATCAATGGTTTTTATTTAGATCTGATAGCCCCAAGGTATCACATCCCTAGCCTTGGTTCTTAGAAACTTGGGAGTGAAAGATCAGATCTGAAGGTGCGTTCCAGGTCTCTAAAAGCGAGGGAGATACAAACTAGGTCGTTGCTGCAGGGTTCTTGGTGCACAGCGATCTAGAACATGATATTTGCTGCCCTTAGAGAGTCTGGATCGTTATAGACTTTTGCAGAAGACTTTGTCGCAGGTCTTCTCAGGTCCATGCAAGTGCACGATAGTCTTAACAAGTTTATCATAAACTATTCATACAAATCAGGAAGGGATTGTGGGATCATATCCATTAGCAATTCCTTATGCATGGTCATATCGAGCTCTTCGAACTCCTTAATGTTCTTGATCATTATCAAATAGTGATTATGGACAAACTGCCCATCATGCATCTTGTATGCTGTGCAACTCTAATCACCTCACAACACTTATAGATGAGTCAGTATATCATTGGCAGTTCACATGTCTTCATGTCGATGTTGGAGTTTATCTGACATGGACGCCAATATATAGCACCTATCGTTATTGTCATTGTCCATCCACTTATCAAGTATTGCTCATTGATCTTGAATTGGATAGACTGATAACATTGGGATATCTTGGTCAAGAACATGGTTTAATTTTTCAAAACTAAGAATAATTCTTAGATTTTTGAGTCAGTCTATGCAATTGATTTTGGTTAAACGGTTGATATCTAAGATTCAAGCTATAGGGTTGGAAGCTAACACAATTAAACCATAGAGAGTAGAGATTCTAGTTAGTTGTTTGTACTTGATTTAATATTTGCTCTAGGAACTTTTAGAAACAAATAGGCTCCCACTATTTTGTTGGATCCCCACACTCTCTGATGGAGAAACGAAAATCCTAGTGTGATAATTAAATTTCTAGTAGGTACTGCGATCCCATCGATGCCGTACACCTCACCTAACAGTTATTGGTAATATGCACACCGATGTGTAGAGATGACTCTTTACTCAGATGCTTCGCTAAGCATATTACAGCAACTTGGTCTCCAAGTCATGTGGACTCATCTAATAGTTATTAACCACACTCCTTAGTTAAGCCCAACCCACCATTCATAAATAGGTGCAAGATCGTCATCAAGTCCCTCACCTAATAGTTATTGAGTCCAACCTCATCTTTATCCTAGAGCAACTCTTTGCTAAGAGAGTGATTGCGTGCTCCCAATGCAATTAAACCACTGTGACCAACCTGAAGGAAAAATTATCTTTTTCCTGTGTAGGATCTTTCAGATTTCATCAAATCTGGAACGGAATAAATTAAAACTTTTTATCCTACGCTATTTCAGATCTAATGTCTATTAGATCTAATTTTATTATCTGATATTTAAAATCTAAAATTAAATCTAAAAGTATGAGAAATATAGACATACCTCAAGGGTAACCTAATTACCCTGTAGATGATCGCAGCACTGCTTGACGTTCTGATGTAGCCATGCAAGCGTCTGGCCTCTACCAGTATCCACTCAGATAGGATCTATAATGTATTCTCCTCGCGATTCTACGCTCCAAAAATCAGATCAATATCTGATTTGAAAGTACTTCAGAACTCCTTCTGAAGTTGGAGCAGCAGTCTGTCGAAGATGTCCTGCAGCCTTCTATTCCAGGCATCACCACACCTTGTACCTTTGCCAGATGAACGTCCAACTTCTTGGACGTGAAGAGGGGAGAAAGGAGAGCAGGAAGGATGTGGAGAAGATGGGAGGGGGCAGCAGCTAATGGGTTTTTTGTATAAAATAAGTTCTATCTCGAAACCCTAGGTGCAGCAGGGTTTATATAGATCCTGTATGCTGCGCAATGCCACATCATTCGACCAATCAAAAAATTCCAATAAATTCTGAAAAAATTTTGATTGGTGGAGTGATATCATCTGATCACATCAGATAAGAATCTCCATGCTCTCTCCTATGTTGGCGCCAACATTGGATAAGCACAAATAAGGTGGCACCAAAGAGTCCAAGTTTATCAGGACTCTTTACTTCTTATCCATTTGGGGCACCCACTTAAATCCAATTGAGCTTACGCCATAATCTGATTATAGCACCCTATTTGAAGTGGTTTGGACATGTGGACACTCCACAAAAATCCTCCAATGAATCCTCTTCAGTTTAAGACCCATATGTCAACTTTTGATAGATGTCCTAAAATAAAATTGGCAGGTGCTAGAAATTAGCAGGTGTTATCTTAAATTCATCTCATGAATTATAACAAGCCTTTTCTGAGCTGGACAAGCTTCAATTAGACTGAGAGAAACTTTTCAAGGTTCTTTGGATGAGCCAGATCACATTTGTCTCAGTAGAGACAGAAAAGATTACACGAGGAGAAAGTTAGGCTCAATCGAGTGCTAGCACGATTTACTTGAACCTAATTGGATCTTATCCAAATCAATTGGGGTAGCCCAATTGATGATATCCAGACCCTAACCCTTGTTTGTGTGACCTAGTTAGGTTCAATTCTGTATGGTAATGAGACATGTCATGATCTCATCATCGGCGTCATCGAAACTCCTTTCGATAGACCAGAACTCTTCTGATTCAAACAATTAGAATGATCGATCATCAAAATCATTCTAATTGCTCTCAAAATTCACCAGTGACACCTAGCAGTATATGGTGGCAACTCATCATAACTGAAGACGAACCTCTTGGTGCAATTACCTGTGTGATTGAGTTCCTCTATCATGAGTCCCGACTAAATTAGAGTTAAGGTGAACTCGTCAAACCCAACATCAGTCATATGAATCAATCGATCGATCCGAGTCTGATGTGAAATCCAATGGAAAACTCTTTTCCATTATTTCACTCTGCCATGGTCATAGACTTAAGGACTCGATCTTTCGATCATCATAGGACTACTCCTCTCATCTATCGAGGTTGATAGATCCCATCTTGATGCGATCTAGTTCCTACAATGGATATGCTACAGCCAACATACACCTCACGATTCCAATGGCTAGGAGACCGAGTTATGGTGTAGTCAAACTATAACATACTCAAGGTGAACCATCGATGCACCTCAGGTCAAAGAACTAGACACACAACTGCAGCATCGAGCTAGTCATCGATGAGAAGGTAGACTTCCTTATGACTGCTCGAGGTGGTCACGCTCAGTACTCTCGTTCTCAACGAATACTGTACTCTCGCTCCAGTGTCTCTACACCGTAGACTCAAGACTCATCTATCCTAAGGAAGCGATCGTACACCAACCTTCTGGATCAATCACCATCCTCGTGATGATCCTATGGTCAGGAGCAGTTTATGAGTTAGTTATGCAAATTCATGCCTTAAATTTTCAACTCTTGAAAATATGAATTTACATTCGCACTAACTCAAAGGATGTATCACAACACAATGTACACAATGTGATAGAAGAATAATCTTTTTATTCATTTATAGTCAAAATTATAAATTTGTCCTTAGTTCTGTACAGAAATGTGTCAGCCGATCTGGCATCTAGGGCACACATCTAACAAACTCCCACTTGACCTAATGCCAATTGGCTACATATCTAAGTCCCATCTTCTCAAGGTGGGCTTCGATCTTCTGTTGGCCCAATGGCTTAGTCAGCAGGTCTGCCACATTGTCTTGGAGTCGATTTTCTTGACCTCGACATAACCTTTTTCAAGTAATCACGGATCAGATAGAATCACTGCTCGATATGCTTGGACTTCTGATGAGACCTTGGCTCCTTAGCTAGGGCTATGGGCCATTATTGTCATAGTAAAGAGGGATGGCATCTGATGACATCACTCCAAGCTCTACGGCAAACTTTTTGTACCAGAATGCCTTCTTTGTAGCTTCCGATGCAGCAATATACTCTGCCTCCATGGTGGAATCTATAATTACCGTTTGCTTGGAACTCTTCCAGCTAACTGCACCACCATTGCAAATGAACAGACTCCCAATGTCGACTTTCGATCATCTATATCAGACATAAAGTCTGAGTCTGTAAATCCCTGAATCTGGAGTTCTCGATTTCCAAAGACTAGAAACATATCCTTAGACCTTCTCAAGTACTTAAGGATACATTTCACAGAAGTCCAGTGCTTTTCGTCTGGATTCGACTGATATCTGCTTGTGACACTCACAGCATGGGCTATATCAGGTCGTGTACATAGCATGGCATACATGAGGCTTTCTATTGCCGAAGCATAAGAGATCTTGCTCATACGTTCAATCTCCTCAGATGTGCTAGGGCATATCTTCTTGGAGAGATGAATGCCATGTCTAAAAGGCAATAAACCTCTTTTGGAGTTATCCATGCTAAACCTTTTTAGCACCTCCTCTATGTACATCTTCTGTGAAAGTCCCAGCATTCTATTTGGTCTATCTCTATAGACCTTAATACCCAGTATAAAGGATGCCTCTCCTAGATCTTTCATAGAGAACTCCTTAGACAACCATACTTTGACTGAGGTCAACATGAAAATGTCATTCCCAATTAGGAGGATGTCATCCACGTACAATATGAGGAAGATAACTGCGCTCCCACTGACCTTTTTGAACACACATGGTTCCTCCTCGTTCTTGATGAAACCAAACGTTTTGATCACATCATTGAAATGAGTATTCCAACTTTGAGATGCTCGCTTAAGTCCATAAATGGACCTTTGCAGTTTGCAGACCTTGTGATCATCATCACTGGATGTGAAACCAAGCAACTATTCCATATAGATATCTTCCTCAAGATATTCATTTAAGAACGCCATTTTCACGTCCATCTGCCATATTTCATAATCGAAATAGGCTGCAACAGCAAGCAATGTACGGATGGATTTTAGCATGGCTACGGGCGAGAAGGTATCCTGATAATCAATGCCTTCGCACTGACTATAATCTTTCACTACGAGCCTAGCCTTGAATGTCTCCACATTCCATCTGTACCTATCTTTCTCTTGAAGATCCATTTACACCCAATAGGTACAATATCTTCAGGTGGACTACCAAGGTCTAGACTTGGTTTGAGTGCATCGAGTCAATTTCTGATCTCATTGCCTCTAACCATTTCTCAGAGTCAATATCTGATATCGCCTCATCATAGGTCTTAGGATCATCACCATGAACCCCATTTTTCATGAGAAATATTTCCTCTACATCCTCTTGTATGGTACCTAAGTACCTTTCAGGAGGACAGGAAACCCTAGTCGATCTACGAGGTGGAAGAGGTGTGTTAGGACTGGTTCTGATTGATTAGGTTCCTCAGGTTCTTTAGTTCGTTGCTCTTGGGAGACATTCTCCTTGAGC